>NC_013489.2:9115639-9119667 GCF_000004555.2 Caenorhabditis briggsae
CTCCGGTTTTCTCCGAAATTTCAGCTAGATTGGTTCATTCTCCGCGGTTTCGCGGAATTTTCTCCATTTCTCCGAATTTTTCTAGATGTTGGTGAATAACCCCATTAATTTTTTTTTCGCATTTTCTAAATTTTCTTTTTCAATTTTTCAGCAATTTTCGGTTCTTTTGTGATGGGAAAATAGGATTTCTTTAATCCGAATTTCGAAAAACTCCGAAGATTCAATATATTGAACGATTTATTTGAAACTCGGAATTGTCTACATTCCGAACATCCATGGGAGAAAGGCAAAAACTAATTTGTTGTCAGATTATTTGCTATTTCTTCGCTAATTGGCTATCAACAACGTATGTGCTACTAACTTGCTGTGTCCGCAAAAATTGTGACAGAATGTTGAAAAGCACACACACACACACAAAAATTAAGATGAGAAGGGTTACTTTGATGCACAAAAAAAGATTGGAAGAAAAATTAATTATCTATCTTCATCACAGCGAAAGTTGACATTTCAAAACTCAAAAGAAGACGAGATTACACAATTACAACACTAAAAATCACATTCTTTGTGAACAAACATAAGGAACATTGATGGATGAGATGTGCTTTCAGAAAAAAATAGTTCTGTTAGTGACAGGATATCACAATTCTTAGTTCATTCGTGCCAAAGTGAAAACAGTGGAATGCTTGTTGATCAATAAAACTAGCTCTATAAGAAAAGTGAAAAATGAGCACGTTTTGAAGGTCAGAAAACGGACGAGTGTAATAATTTATCGAGGGCTAACACTTCTATATTTACTAGTTTACGAAATACTTCAGTTCCAGAAGTGGATCTCAATCCATTTAAAATTAGCGCAAAACAAAGAATTCTGACATTGGCGAGTCTCTGACAATCGCAACAGAGAATTGTTGGTGTGCGGAGGAATGAAATGACTTTTTTTATGTTTATAGGCTACGCCCAGGCGGTTCTCAGTTGTTTACACACAATCAGAAGAAATCAGGTGGCGTTGATTATTAGTATCGGAAAAAAAAGCATACGAAATGATTCACTAAAGACTTTTGAAATTCAGAATGCTTGAATTATAACTGAGTTTCGAGCTGTTTGTATAGATACACAGTGTATGAGTGTATCATACACTTTTCTCAGGCTTAAAAGTTTTCTAGGAAATTCAATGACCATAAAGGGTGAGAGCATTTTGTATTGAAAGAAAATATTTAGATGAATATAGAAAAAATATATGTTGACTGAAAAACCGTTTGTGAATGCAATAGCGGAGCATTTCTGCCCGTCCTGAACAACAATCCATTGAAAACGAGCCGTTTTCACTTTTCCTTTTCGCCTCATTCCCAAATAGGAATCGATTTCATATATGAGCAATAAATCACTCAACTAAAGACATGTTTTGCTCCTTGGAATAACGTCAGGAAAAATTCTTCCTAACGTAAAAATTTGAATTTTCGGCGCGAATGGCCATGAGGAAAGAATACGGAAAAGCGGGAGGGCACAGTATAAGGCAGAAAGGTCAGGAACATCTGCTGTCCAGATGGAAATGGAGACAAAGAAATAATGGGAAAGCAGAAGAAGCATCGAGAAAATGTTCGACATCATAATAGAAGGTCTTTGATTGAAAGAAAACGACAAATTGAGAATTTAAATTATTAGATTAGAAGAGATGTTCCTATTTAAATTCAATATCCAAGTATCTACGAATTTGATTACCTACTTTTTTAGAATAAATTTTTCAAAAATGACACTTTCTTGTTCGGTACTTCTTTGAAACCCTTAGTCAACTACAAGTCAACTTAGTTAGCTACAAGAAAAAGAGAGGCTATTTCGTTTCGTCCCCTCGTCGACCCTCAAAATGACCTTTATCGGTCATTCCACTTCTCTTTTTCTCTTAGTTTTACATACTCTTTGAGCACGACTCAAGGCATCATTCAGATGAGTAGGAAGGGGTGAAGGAGAAAGAAATGGATGTGGCATGGAATGACAAATTTGATTTGAAACTTAGAAAACGGCTTGGTGAACTCAAAAGAGAATCAATAGGAGTTTTACAGTAACTATATTTGCACTGTTGATTGAAAGTATTGGAAATACACGAGGAACAATAATCATGGTTCTCGTTTAACGAAAAGGAAATCCTAATTCCGACAATAGCTGTGCTTTGAAAATATTGTCACCTGAATGGGGAGAAAATGCTCAGTGAAATCGTTTCACGTCTAATTAGCTCTCATTAGAAAAACCACGGCTAATTAGGTGATTTGCACATCTAACTAGGAATGCCATATCTAAATAGATTGTAGTAGCAAAATTATAAAATAATCACATGTAATATGGATCTAGTTATTTTCGGTACGGCCAGTCGATATTTGCAAATCTAGATAGATTTTTTTTCTAATGCGCGAATGAGCGAACCTAATTAGAAACTAGCTAGATTCGGCTAGTTCAAATTTATTTACTTTTGTTTTCATCGTTTTTTCGTAGTTTGTCCGTATTTTTACAGTTTTTGAAATAAATTTTCTGGTCCTAAATTTCTCGGAAACGAGTCCATTGTTTATTGATATGGGTCCGCCCACAAAATGTATTTTTTCATGTTTAATGTCGTTATCTAAACCGAATTTAGAAATTTTGATGAAAATGAGATTGTAAGCTGATCTGGATTCCATTTCTACCAAAAACTTAAATTCGATCGCAGAAATCGCCAGTGCTGTTCGAAAATTCGGGAAAAGTTAATATCTTCTTTGACGAAAATTTGTTGAATATGATGGCATTCACACAGAGGATACAAACACCGGAGGTAATTGTTCTAGAAACGCCAAATGAATGTTACCTTTTCAAGTTCTTTATGGAGATCTTTGGAACGAGAAGAACTGAAGCGGACATACTTTCTATTGTTGGCCACTCAATCCAAAATGATATCAACAGTTATTTCAATCGCCACTCAAAAATGGAAGTGCTCCGAAATCACAAGCTGTGCCAATAACAGTATTTTGATAAGGTAACCAGCTAAATGTCCCACTCTTTAAATGGCACAATTAAAAAATTTCAGTTTCCAAATATTCAACGTCTACGATCGGAAAAATTCGACGAATATTTGGGATTCGGAGCTGTCTGGAGCGAAGATATCGACTTGTCATAGCGATATTTGGAAGGATCTCTATAATTCAAAACACTACCAGCAAAGACATGACGACCTCAAAATTCGAAATATAGGCGGAAGCGAAGATTTCTACAAATTTAACAGGATAATTTGATAATTCCTCATTTGTCATTCTTAAATCTTTTTCTTAGTCCCCTCATTTGTTGTATATTGCGTTTTTGTTCAATAAACCTTTTTATAATCCGAATTTTTTTAAAAAATCAATAAACTTTCAAAAAAAAGAAAATCTAATGAGGAAGCATCATAATCTAACTAGACGACATGCGAATCTACCTAGGCGATATGCGAATCTAGCTAGCCGGCTTGCCGATCTAAAGCGGTTGCTTTAGAACATAGAATTAGCTAGTTTAGATTTGGTTAACTTCTAATTAGACGTGAAATGATTTCACTGAGTGCTCAAGGTGCTCTTGCACAAAAAAAAATGAAATCGCCGAATCTACGTAGGATGAAAAGAAAATATGTCTTCCTCTAACACAAGAATGGCTAAAACGGGAAGAGTGCCCTGTGTCGTCTGAATACTCTCATTTTTCAATGATTTCTCAAACGGCGGCGAGCTCCTTTTTCGGTTGGTTGGGTGGTCAGAAAGAGAAAAGCGGTGGCATGAATCTGCGTCTCTTTGCGAACAACACTTTTACAAAAACGCTCATTTTTTTGCGGGTTCTCTGACCGAAAACGAATGAAGGGTTAAAAAAGGGGTTTGGAACAAAAATCGAAAAATTCTGAAGTTTTTTTTTGGAATTGTAGATTTTTCGACTACAGTATGTCAAAGGCGCACATGAAAAGTTTGTTGTTGGTCTCGAGTGGAAATACTGAAAAAATTTTTTGCGTCTTCGAAATCTTCTTCTCAATTTTGGACACTCCACTGATTCCG
>NC_013489.2:9119748-9124850 GCF_000004555.2 Caenorhabditis briggsae
CGGTGCATTTGTGATGGGAAAAGTGGATTTCTACTCTAAAATTTGTTAAACTTTTTCGACGATTCCGAATTTTTCAAAATTGAAATGTTATTCAGAAGATCTGAAACTTGGAGTTCTCGGCATTCCGAATATTACTACGGTTTTTAGAAACCTCGCTTCAAAATTTGTTCTGAAACTTCTCGTGCCGGTGTTTGTACCTAATGCAGAACAATTGACAATCGAATGCAACATTTAAAAACATGTCATAAAGTTTTTATACTAAAAAAAGAACTAGATCAACAAAAATTTGTGCTATAGTAATTGAGAGGGGACGTAATACACAATTTTTCAATTTCGGCTTCATTTTTCGGATACCTTAATCGGAGGGAAACTTTATCAACCTGAAAAAAAATTGTGCCCTTCTCTCCCTCAACTACTATAATACAAAAAATTATAACTACACACAAAATGTTTTTTTAAAAACTAATAAAAAAGAAACAGAAACGGTTGAAAATGCATAGAGAAAAAAAAACAAAAAAGAGGGTTTCAGAAACCAGTGTGGTGTGAAAACTGGTTTTATGGACTGTCTACTATAAAATTCTACAACTAAACAAAGACGTAAACATGAAGAAAATGAAGAAAACAGAAGATGAAGACGATTGTTGTTTAGAATTTCCTATCCGTTTGAGACAATGCTAGCTTTATCAATTGCTCGGTAGACTCGTTACGATTGGGAAGGGATGATGCCTGTAACAGAAAATATGAATTGGACTCAAAAACACATATTCAAGCTCACCATTTCCACGGCTTTTTGCGAATACGCGTCAATCAACTGTCGCGTTTTGTCCATTCCATCTGAATTCATGACGATGTCGCGTGCTCTTTCAGCATCGCCTTCGTGCTTGAATTTTCTGAGAAGCATTGTAGTGAGCTCGGGGTACTGCTCACATGCGTATAGAACTGGTGCGGTTGCAAGACCTGAATTTAGATGAGAAATGTTTCAGTAGAAAACTAGAAAATCAGGCACTCTTTGTCTACACCACTCTTTGACTACACCTACTCTTTGACTCCACATTATCTTTGACTACAAAATCTCTTTGACTACATTTATCTCTTCGACTACACTTGTCTCTTTGACTACAAAGTCTATTTGACTACACTTTTTTGTTTTATAGTACTTTTTGACTGAATTTATTGGAGTTTCCGATTTTTGTCTCATATTATAGGCTTACCAGTTTTCCGGTAACCGTTTCAGCCTAAGCCTTTGATTTGACAGAAAATAATAAAATTTTGGAAATCTCAGCGGAGAAAATTTAAAAATTTTTTAAAGTGTAGTCAAAGAGACTTTGTAGTCAAAGAAACTTTGTAGTCAAAGAGACAAGTGTAGTCAAAGAGATAAATGTAGTCAAAGAGAATGTGGAGTCAAATAGTGGTGTATTCAAAGAGTAATTGCCAGAAAATCACCTAATTTCAAATCAGCAGCAACTGGTTTGCCCATTTCATCAGACGTAGCAATGAAATCGAGAAGATCATCGGCTAATTGAAAAGCTATACCTAGATTTCTACCGTATTCATATGCAGTTTGATGGAGATTCGAATTTGATGAATCTGAATCTTTTTTATAGATACACGCAACAAACAACTGTGATTACCTGCAAGAATGGCAGTTGACCGACAACTGCTGGCAAATAAACTGGCAGTTTTTCGATGAGTCTTTTCAATATATGCGACCATTCTCTGTGATGGAGTTGCTTCTGAAGGCGTTACAGACATCTGCATGAATTCTCCCTACAATTTATAATTTTGAAGATTTCAAAGAGTATAAATAACTGACCAAAACTAGGTCTTCAATGATTGACGCCATAACTGCAATGACGTTAGGCTTTCCGATTGAACAGAGAATCTGAGTAGCTCGTGCCAAAATGAAATCACCAACAAGTACAGACATTTTGTTTCCCCAAACAGCATTGACACTTGCAGATCCTCGTCTTGTATTCGCTTCATCAATGACGTCATCATGAACCAAAGATGCTGTGTGGATCATTTCCGCTGTAAAATTGGAACTTTAGTTAAAGGAAAATAGATGATAAGAAAAATACATTCTAATAGAAAAACAATAACCAAAACTGGTCTAGAATATAAACACATTTCAAATTAAGCTTACCAATCATACCAATTTTGTATTGGTTCTGGCACACGATCAAATGAGAAGAAATGGCAGATCGTTCGGAAATCGGTATTGCAATTTGCTCTTCTCTGGAAAAAAGGAAACTCAAAGATGTTGAAACTAGAATATTTTCATACGGAATGGATCGATTCATAGCGGAATTACAAGCGTTTCCCATTAGTAAGGATACTGTAGGTCGCAACATTTTTCCACCCTGAAATATCGAATTTCTTTTGAGGAAACTGGTAGTTTTAAAACCTGTTGGAAATAATAGTGTGTCATCCGTCCTAAATTAGAGGTCACATTTAAATCAGCGAGATTCTCAACTGCACCTGATGCATCTTGTGGTATTAACTGTTCCATTATGTCGTTCTGAAATGTTCAAATTGTAATTTCGAAGAATTATAAAAATTTATTCGAACCTGCATTTGCCTAACATGATCCTGAACAAATGCCGAGGAAGCTAAGCTTGGGTCGGAAGATGATACTGATGATGTTGCTGTCATTGAACATTTCCTGGAAGCGGTTTTTTTATTAGGATGTACTGTAGGACATATAAATTACCTGAGTTGGCGAACAGCAAAATTAATTTTTGGAAGTACACCCATTTCTGTATTTTTGATTGATACCTAACTTGTATTCACCAGTTTCTGCTTCGCCAGTTTTCAAACCGAATTTCCCCGACTCATGAAGTTTGATGTTCTGAAAAATAAGGAGGTATGAATTTTCCTAACAGTGCAGTAACACTGTCAGGAAAACTAATGATGCAAAGATATCGGTTGAAAACTTAATGTCAAACTCTTTAAATACAACTGATAATAATATTTGCCTTCCAGGAAAAATGATCAATTAGGAATAAGTGATGATTTCTGAATATTGGGAAACAGTAAGAAACGGCAATGACTATAGTTTAATCACTCATAAATGTGGGATTCCAAAAGAAAAAGTAGGTAAAAAATGATCAAGAAGATGGAAGAAGAATGTAGCCTCCTCCCATCTCTTTTCACCGCCGAAAATCACTTTTCTTCTCTGCGCTTTCTATTTTCTTGTGTACTTTTTCTTCTTGTAGAGTGTGTTCTTTGAATTTCTTCTATCAGTTTTATTGTTTTTCGGTGTTTTTTTGCATAAGGAAAAATGGATATCCCTAGATGTTCGGTTTTTTTTGAAAAAGTAAACATATCGGACACAATCCATCTCCCGTAGTTTGAAAAAAAAAGAATAGAATCACAGATTTAGCAGGAAACAATCAATTATTCTTTATATCATAAAGAAAATATCAAATATCAAGAACTAGAAACAGAAAACCCATGCATCACAGATAAGGTGTAAAACGACTAAGATTTTTGGAGAGATAGTTAGAGTGAATAGAAGTGGGAGGGTTTAGAAAGGGAACTGATGAAGGTGTTTTGGAATCTAGAGGCAAAAATACTTTGAATCAAAAGATATAAGGAAATCGATGGGAACAATCAGGAAAAAAGACACTCGTAGGAACCAATAATTAAAACCAAAACAAATGGAAAGGCGACCGAGAAAAAACTGCTGAAAAGGGTCATGTCGAATTTATGTATAAAGCTCTGTTATAAAAAAAAGAAATGGAATGGAGGACTAGTTTAAAGTTCAGTCTTGTCAAGAATAGTGTATCTTGAAGATTGCGGCTTCAGCTTTTCGAATGTCGATGGTGGTGGCTCAGTGTCCGGAGCTTGATTTCCAGTCTGAAACGTCTTACGAAAGAGTTAATGTATTTTTCAGAATTTAGGACAACTTGGACTCAAACTTTTTGCCAAGATAAAATTCTCAGAAAAAAAAATTCATGAAAAAAAACATACAACTGGATCGGGTCCATGATGGAATTCCCTATGAAGCTTTCCACTGTGTAAATCGAGAACAAACTGACGAAGCTTTCCAGGAACGCTGTAAAAGCCGTCATTAATTTATTTCTCTCGAGATAAAACCAACTTGATATCTTCGAAATTTTTGAACAGGTACATGTGCCTGAAGGAATCAATAGCAATGACTGGAAGGTCGGATTCCGACTTTCCCAAATGACTGAGGGGATGCTTGAAAATGGTTCCGTCTCCAACCAAACAATTGATTGCTGAAAATGAATAATATTATTTTCTGGCTGAATTTCGAACCTTTTCTTTGATCTGGTAATTCTCTCAAAATGGCATCCGTATAGACCTTCTCGCTAACAACATCATCGGCTTTTTTGAAAAGAATCATGAATGGCAATCCTTCTTCTGTCAATTCCTCGGCGTTTTGGAATGTGATTTCACGAACAAGTGGGACACATTTATCAGCTACCCACTGCCTGAAATTCCCTCTCGCGTAAAAGATGAAAAGCTATATACTCACTTAAGGTATTCGTAAGTAGCGAAATCACCAGAGAATGGTACTTGGGATGGATTGATTGCTTTGTTGGATGGTTGGAAAACAAGTTTTGGTTGTTGACCGAGTCCAGGAGCTTCTCCCGGGAAGTTTAGCTCTCCGATTCCAACAATAAACTCGCATTCATCGCGGTAGAAAAGTGCCACTTTCAGAAGGTTCTTGTATTCAACGCTGTTTTCATCATTGAAATATCCGATGAACGTGCCTTTTTCTGGCTGAAATTCAGAGTTGTTGATTGGATTCTTACAAGGGAGCCTTTTAAGTGAAGGTAGGAGTTAGCAGAAACCACCTAGAAAGATCGAAAGAGCATAGTCGAAAACCTATAAATCCGTTTTCAAAGTCTGCTTACGAGATCTTTGAAATTCTGAAATTTCAGTTTCAGTGCCAAAAAAACCCATTTTCAGTGAAAAATCGGTAATTTTCAAATTTGATTTTCTCCACTCCTAGGAGGTCTTAGGACTTGAAATTTTTTGTGTAATACTCAAAACTATGTGAAATTTCACATTTCAAACATTTTCTGAAAAAAGTATTTTTGGAAAAGTTTGGAAAGTTCAAAATTTAAGTCCAA
>NC_013489.2:9124860-9134847 GCF_000004555.2 Caenorhabditis briggsae
GCCGATTTTTCACTGAAAATGGGATTTTTGGTACTGAAACTGAAATTTCAGCACTTCAAAGGTCTCGTGAGCAGACTTTGACAACTGATATATAGGTTTTCGAACATGCTCTTTCGATCTATTTAGGTGGTTTCTGCTGACTCCTACCTTCACTTAAAAGGTTCCCTTGTTAGTGGATAACCTACATTGTGAGCAGCTTGAAGAGCATTTCTCTCTGTGAATTTTTGTACGGTCACTTCCATTTGCTTATTGATGTAAGCACTGAGAGCTTCAACAGAACGAGAACTTCTGAAAAATGTATTAGTCTTCAATATATTCTAATAGTAAAAGATTCACTGTAGAACTTCTAAAAAAAGCTTACTATTAGTTCACAAATCCTTATTCAATTCCACTGTCAATTTTATAACAAGGTCAACAAATGATAACAAACCTGTATTCTCTTTTTGTAACTTCCCCGTTTCTGAACAATTTTAGTGTTGGATACTTATTGACATGATATTTAGTTGCAATGTCATCTGAACCAGAATATTATTATCTACGAATAAGTGATATAAACCCTACTGTTCTTGTCAGCATCCACAGAAGCCCACATAATTTTTCCAGGTGCGGCATCTTTGAATTTTTCTGAAGCTTCCAGGAAGATTGGTTTGAGCATCTGCGAGAAGCGGCACCAATCGGCGTAGAAATTCACAAAGACGAGCTCATTGGATTCTGAAAAAAACATGTTTAGTCTTTTATAAACGCTACTGAAACAAACGACTCACGAATAGTCTGTTCGAAGTTTTGAGATGACAAAGATACAACTTCCGCGGTCAGACTAGCCGGAAGAACTAGTAGTAGGATTAACCACCGAAGCATTTCTGAAAACGATCAAAATTATGCTTCTGAAAAAATCAATTCATGAGATTCTGAGTCAGTGAAATTGAGTCGAAGACACGTGTACTTTTTGCCCGTTGGTCATACACCGCCCAGGAGGCATTAAAAATAGACCGAAATGTATGGAATCATATGAGACGCAGGCATCGAATCAGAGGAGACGCAGTTTGAGAGTCAGCGCTGAGCACCAAAGAGAAAGTGTATGAGGGGGAAGAGCTGGGCGGAGAGAAAAAGAAAAATGGAGAGCAGCTTTACAAACGATTTTTGCATGTGAATACCAGCTTTGTGTATCATTGTCGGACATATACACTGACAATACTCAAACGTTTTGAAATGATGTGAAAACGAAACACATACTTTTTAAACTCAAAAAAATCACAATAGAGTATACTCAACTTTAGATGAGATGTTAGAAGCCAGCATATAAACTACGGATGGTAACCATCGAAGGAAAATATGTCAAATATGGCCTATACATGAATATTATTTTAAAATCTTTCATTCCAACAAAAACAACGGAAATCAAGTTTGAGAGAAAAAAAACATTTTGAATTAACAATAACAATGTGACTGAAGAGAAACAAGAAAAGAAAATACAACAAGCGGCGGATCGATTACTCTCCAAGAAGGTGTTTTTTGTTGATGGGACGAATTGCTCTTCCAGCCTGAAACAAACAAATCGTTACTATTTTTCTTCCTTCCCAGAATATGTACTGAATGCATTTTGAACCTAGAATCAAAATCATAGGCTCCGTGCAAATTTAAGAAAGATGATGTCATTTTATGTTATGCATGAAAAAACATGGAAATAGCAGGGGGGAAAGTAAAAAAGAAGAAAAAGAAGAAGAGCGCTTCGCAACAAAGTGAGCGAAAACTCAACAAAATTTCCTTATTCACTGCTCAAGCACATCATCGATTTTTTTTTCCAAGAAATACTCCAAGGAATACATTCAAAAACTATTTTAGTTTCACCGATGTTCCAAAAAACCGTATGGGGAAGATACGACAACTACAATTTTGTCTTACTTTCAGTCAACAACATCATTTCGATTATTTTGTGTGACTCGTCATCCTAGAGATAGAAATGTAAACAATTGAAATTTCATGTTTTTCTATTTAGACCTTGGAAAGTTTTGATGCTAGATATTTTTGTAACTTTCTCTCTCTCGATCAGAGGTGTTTCCAAGAGATTATTTTTATGTCAACATGAGCAGAATTCAATATTTTTCCGTTTTCCAATAGCCCAGTTCTATATCCCACATCTCTCTTAAATTTTTGACCTAAAACCTTTGTCTTTCAAATAAACCACACATTTTTCCACCTGACTAGAAACATCTACTCTTAGTGTGAATGACCCCAGCTACGGTGGCGACCATATTCCACTAGGTCATCCCGGCCTTGCGGACACAACCTGAATGTCCACATACGAATAGAGCCATCCGGCACTCTGCGTCTCCTACGGACCATACAACCTCTTTTTCTATTTTACACATACATACACAAGAAATGCAAGCGCATCTAAGGGAATTGTCCGACAGAGAGAGGTAGCGAAAGAAAGACAATGAAGGGTGGGGCATAAGGACAACGAGAACGACGTCCCTCGTCATCTCCACGGCCTCCTGTCGTCATATTCTCTCATTAATTTTTATTCACATTCTGGTTGTGCTAGCCAGGAGAGCAAAAAATGTTTCTTCTTTCTCATATTTATTCTTCTAAAGACATCGCCCAATCGATACCTTTTCCAGAAAATCCTATCAACATGAACTCCATCGTCAATGGTCTCTACAACTTCGTCACATCGACCGTCGTCCCAACGGTCACAGAGCAGGCCACCAATTTGGTAGGAGGCGCATCTGCGATTGCTGGTGGAGCTGCTCAAGCTCTCACCCAAATCAGTCAGACCGCTCTCGAATGGGGATCCGGGTCAGAAGATGCGACGGCTTCATCGGAAGTCTTCTCTTGGGAGCAGCAGAAAACCCAGTCTACTGAGCAGAAAAGTGAGGGAGAGACCAGTGTGCATCGTGAGGAGGCTGGCCCATCATCTGCGAACACATCGATCGAATGGGAAGTGGTTCAAGAGAATCCAGAAGACACGGGACCAATCAAGCACAACCAATTCGAGATCGTTCAAAACGACTATGACTGGATGAAAAACTCCAACTGATGTGGGCATGGGTTCATCCCATTTTCGGGTAATAAATAACACTCACTTATTGAATTTCTCTTTTTTGGTAATATTTACCTGTTTTCTGGTTGTACATGCATATTTTTTCAATGAACTAGTCTCCTCATAATCAGAGCTTTTCCCGTATTGTGAACAGCAAAGATCTACAAGTTAGGATCGGTCTTTCAGTTCGAAATCACAGTTTTCTGATTCAGTCAGCATTTCCCCTACACCTTTTCCTACCATCCTTCGAATCTACTTTGTTCTATTATTATGTTCCTATTTCAGTTTATCTCTTTCTTGTATCGCATGCATACAGATTTTCCCCTTTTTAATGTATCCCGGACTTTCTCAGTTACTTGCTACTTTTCGGGTTTATAAATACATGTTTCTTCAACTTTATATTTTGTAGATAAATCTTAAAATATACCTCAACAACAACTGCAGGTTTGCACAGCTCATCGCGCATTTTTTCCATGTTCCATTCAAGACCCAATGGTTGTTTGAGAACAGCTTCATAGTCCTCCACCCGCGAATAAGGGAATGGTAATGAACGTGGCTGGATTTTCCCGATACCCTGAAAACGGAATAGTTTCAAATCTTCTACAGATAATATACATACCTCTTTGGCAGTCATGCTCTCGGCAATAATCAATCCGTTACGTTCACCATCTTTTCTCTTCTTCTCTTTCGCCTTGACCACGAAGTTACGACGGCGTTTCTTTTCTGTCATTCCTGGACCAACCCATGATCCCCATCCGGCGAGATTCAAATCAATGTCTTTCACTCGTTCTTTTTCTTTTACACCTTCTTTCTGTGCTTCGAAATCAGCAATGACGTCGTCATCCTTGAAGGCTTCATTGATAACCTTAGATGCCTCTTCATCAAACTGATCCATTTTTTCGACAAAATCAGACGACACTTGAGTCAAATCGTTATTGTTCAGCTCTAGAAACTTGCTCGGATCCAACTCAATCTCTTTTTGACGTTCTTCAGCAGCATGTACTCCAGCTGCTTGTACCGCTTTTTCAACTTTGTCTTCGAACGTTTCTGCTTTTCGAGCTTCTAATTTTGGGTTATAATCTTTGTCAACGTAGGAAACCTTTCCGACCGTTCCTTTTCGAGCCTTTTCCTTTGCTTTCAACACTTTCTTCTTTTTATTTCGTTCTTTTTTTTCTTCATCTGTCTGCCAAGTTTCATCAGCATCGAAGAGATTTTCTTCTCGAGACGTCCCAGTAATCGCAGATATACTTTTCAAAGCAGCAGCCTCTTGACGTTTCTTGGCTCTCATTTGAGCAAGGGTGATTTTTTGGGCTTCAGAATCGTCTAGGAACGAGTCGACAAGTGCTGCTCCAATTTGTTTTTTTGATTCCTCATCGGCTTCTTGAGCGGCATCCTGCAAAAATTCGACTTTAGCGTGAAAAAATCAGGCTTTTGAATTCTTCAGTTGAGCATTTTCAAAATCAAACAGGTCCGGAAGTTGGAAAAATATCGATAACTAAATCGCAAATGATGAGCGGGGAGTTACTCGGTGATCAAGTAAGCTTTGAAAAATGAGCAAACCAGCAACAATAATTCATTCCAGTCAATCCTCCAAATGCTCATCCCAATCGTTCAACTGGTCACAGTCATTTTTGGTACCGTTTTCTCTATGATAAACTGTGGCGGTGGATCGAAACAGAAACCAAAAAAAGGCTCTGCTGAATCCACTGGTACTACCGGTGGAACAACCGGAGGAGGAACTACTGGTGGAGGAGACGATGATGACGACGAGGAAGAAGAGAAACGAAAAAAGAGGAAAAAGAAGGCAGCAGCAGCAGCGGCAGCAAAGAAAAAAGCAGCGAAAGCGAAAGGGAAAGTGCCTCCTGGAGCTCCTAAACCTCCAAAAAATCGAGCTGCAATTGCTGACACGCATGATCCAAATTATCAAACTTTAGCAGGACTTAACGATAACGTTTTTGATCAAAAAGGTGGAGGTGCCACAGGGGCAGGTGTTGCTAGAGGAGGACCAAAGGCTCCAGCAGCTGGATCGAAACCTGGAATGGCGGGAATTCATGATCCTAATTACCAAACTCTCGCGGGACTCAACGATAACGTCTTCGAACAAAAAGGTGGTGGAGGAGGGGGAGGGGGAGGAGCAGGAGGAGGTGGAGCTCCAGGTGCTCCGAGAGCTCCAGCCCAAGCAGGAGGTAAAGCAGCCACTAATGACCCCAACTATCAGGTAGCATAACTGTGCTGAACTGTTGATCCAAAAATATTTCAGACTCTTGCGGGACTCAACAACGACGTATTCGCAAATAAGGGTGGCGGTGGTGGTGGAAATGGAGCACCTCCAGCTCCTCGTGCACCAGCTCAACCCGGTGGCAAAGCAGCCACTCATGATCCAAACTATCAAACTCTGGCTGGTCTCAATCAGGATGTATTCGGAGCAGACAAGAAGAGATAATTGAGAGAACTGCGAATAACTAACAAAAATTTACCTTTAGTAAATCATGAATGCTTTTCTTCTTTTTTTGGACACTTTCGTTCGGTGCTTCGGCATCGCTATCAGCGTCAGCAGACGAAATTACTTTTGCCTTCAGCTCTCGTCCCATTCTGAAAATTTTCCAAATTGAAATAGAGATTTTGTATCGGATAGCTAGATATAAATACCTCAAATGCTCATCTAAAAGTTTCTTGACTTCTGGATTACGACTGGCGTGCTTTTCCAGCATTTGCTTGAATTTCTGGTTTTGTCCACGATGTTTCAAACTTCCTCTCTCCATGATTCTTTGCAAATCCATTTCTGCTAGCTTTTCGTGTGCGGCCGAGGGATCACGAGTCACTAAATCGTCGAATTCTTTGAGAAGCTGCTTCCTTTTTTCTCTTTTCAAAATTCGATGGTATCCTTTTGACTTGATCTTCTTCATATAGCGATTCTTCGCTTCCTGGATTCCGACGATTGCGCGCATTCGTTGCATTTGTGAAAGGCGTTCTTTTGCCATTTTTATATCCGTAGCTTTCATCACTTCCATCTCCTTTTCTGTCAACACTGGTTCAGTTTTTTCATCCTAAATTAAATTTTTTAAAATATTTTTTTACTAATCAATAGTTCAGACTGGAATACTTACACCCCACATGACTCCGTCCGGCTTTGTGAGAGGGAAGATTAACTGATCACTAATTCTGTTACTTTGAACAAGTTCTGTCCAATTTTGTGTGACTTCTTTCCTGAAATGAAAAAATGAGGCATACTGAAACATTAAAATTCTTACTTCAAATCAGTGAAAGCAATTTTTCCTTCAATTTCTTTACGAGCTTCCACATCTTTGAGAGGAATCAACGTTTTACTCTTCAATTTCTTTCTTGCTGATTTTTCTGATCCACTCGCTTCGGATTTGCGTTTCTTGCCTTTCTGACCTGTTGGCGTTTCAGTGACTTCTAGATCTCCAATTCCGAGACTCTGCTTTGCTTTGTTTGTGGATGGTCTACAAAAATAATAATGGAAATTTTCATGGTTGCTGTATCTGATAGTCACCTTGAAACTGTAATGTGAGAAAGAAGAGAACTTGCGTCAATCTTAGTCTTCGTTAACTTTTTGAGCCGATTATTTTTGACAGAGCCAGGAGTTTGAATCGATTGAAGAAGCTTCTTATGAGCTACATCATCGATGTCCGAATCATCACTCATCGCTACCTGAACTTGGTTTCTGTGCCTGATATAAGTGTCAGCTTCGATTTGTGAGAAGTAAAAAGTACCGAAAATACGAGAGAACTGATTGAAAGCACCATTTTCACAAAACTATTTATTTATTTGAAGAAAATACAAAAAAAATTAAAAATCTGGACCCAAGCACAAACACTGCTGATGTTATGACCGTCCAAAGAACGAAGACAATACATAAAAATTGACTACTAAATTTAAAAATCACTTTCAGATGCAAAAAGGGGGACGAAGCATGTGAAAGGCTTGAATCGCAGATAAAAAAATCGGGATGAGGCCAAATTTTTCCTGTGTAAAATTTAGATGGCGGTGGCGAGAGCATCCTTGTATTTCTTGACGCGGGAAGCAATGGAGAGATCGACGTATTTGTCCCCGATGGTGACAACCAGTCCTCCAAGAATCGATGGCTTGACAGCGTATGTAACAGTCAGCTTTTGTCCAGACTTTCCGATCTTACTGAGGGCATCTGACAGAGCCTTCTGGTTGGAAGAGCTCAATTCTTCAGCAGATGTAACCTGAAAATGTTTTCTCATTGGTAAAACATATTTCGAGGTCTTTCTATTAAAACAGAATGAAATAAAATTACCTGAACAAAAAGCTCTCCGCGGTGAGCGCGCATGATGGATTCGAAAGAAGAAACAACAGACTCAAGCTTGTTAAGACGTCCGTTCTCGGCCAGAAGTCCTGAATAGTTTTCATTGTTTTTTTTAATTAGTTGCCGTTACATACCGAGGAAGTTTCCAGTTTCTTTGGAAAGTCCCAACTTCGTGGAAACGGCCTCGATAGCTGTTTTCTTCTTGAGGGCCTTGAGTGTTGGATCGAGAACGAACTCCTGGAACTTCTTATTGTCCTTGTAGACAGCACGGACGTTGTTAAGATCCGAGGAAATTTGGTCAAGCTTGTTTTGCTTGTGTCCGGCGGAATAAAGAGCGGCGGCGTAGCGTCCTTCAACTCCATGAACTTGGATTGGCGTCTTCACAAGTTGAGCCTTGGCGAGCGCAGCGCTCGTTGAGAATCCGCGTTTCATGATCTGCGCCATTACCTGTAAATTTATGATTTTGAATATTTGGAGTGTTAGAATCTAAAACGGACAAAAGAGTTTACAAATTCATATTTCGTAGAGCAGAAATTCACAATTGCGAGTCAATTTTTTTCCTAAAACTGGTTCAAACTTTATCTGTATAAAATTAGATATTTTGATGATACTAAATCACATAAGTGGCTCAGAACATCCTCATATAGTTTTGTTTTCTTTCCGAGGTTTTTGTTCACAAAAAAACAAGTTTTCCGCAAGAACGGTGTTCAAAAAATAACAGCTATCAAACTAGGAAAAATTACATTTTCATGATTTCTAGCGAAAATGATCAAAATCGCTTAAAATCAATGGAAAACCAGCTGAAAATACAGTTTTAAGAGAAAAAGGGCGGTCGTTGGCTGAGTAGCATTTTCTTAACCATAGCCCCACGTAAGCAGCGAAATCACCGACGGGCTGTTCAATGGGGCGCACTTGCTTTTCAAAAATTTGCGATTAGTGAGGGGCCGCATGGTTTTTTTAGCACATTTGTATGCGGTCATGAGAAAAACCATGCGGCAAAACCATGCCAGGGTTGCAATTTAGGCTCCGCCCCCGACTCCGCCCACTTTTCTCCGGAGTTTTTTTTCCCGGAAATTTTTTTCTCCGGAATTTGCGGGGTCTCTTGCGATTTTCTTTTGTTCCAAGTTTGAGAGATTTTGATTTCGTTATCAAATTCAAAAATCAGATCAGGAAGAAGACAATTATGCATTGATGAAAAATTCATCAGAATACTTAGAAAACATGTTTTACATTCGTTGTTGTTGTCTTGTTCTTTTTTATTGCATTACATCATAATTTTTTTCAGATCATGGGTTTAAAATGGTCCATCTTGGCAATGTTATTGGTGGCATGCGTAGTTGCCGTGGCTGAAAATAAAGTAAGAGTTTTGATGAATCTCTTTTATGATGTTTTTGAAACTTCAGAGCGCATACGCACAAGCCGCTGATAACTTCCTCGATGAACTGTCTGGAAAAGAAGTAGAAGCATTGAGCTTAACGCAAGAGGCACAAAAACATGATGGACACGATCATGGAAATCATGGAGGTCATGAAGGTCATGCAGACCATGGAAGTCATGGATCTCACGGAGTACATGGAGCACATGGAGGCCATGAAGGACATATGATGAAAATGTGGTTCCATGGAGGATTCGAAGAAGTTATTCTTTTCGATTTTTGGAGAACCGATTCTTTGTTTGGTAAGCTATTTCTCTGCATGTTTTGCATCCTATTCGTTGATCAGTGGCTGTTCTCGGTAAACACTTCAGAATGGAATAATTTTCAGGAATGCTTCTTTCGTGTGCTGCGATTTTCATCATGGGAGCTACCTACGAAGGCGTCAAATGGTTCAGAGTCTTCTTACAAATGAATCAATCGCAGAGCCAAGTTCTCGTCAATAAATCTTGTGTTGAGGTAAAGACAAGTTGAGATTTAGATCATAAATCCAATTATAATTGTCTTATAAATATATCTGCTCAAACTGATTTAGTTTGCACTTCAGACTACGCGGTCTTCTGGAGGAACTTGCCATCAATCCATTTCCCGATCACAGAGCAACAAGCCTCAGTCCGAACCATTTCTAGCTTCACCAATAACAAGAAACCCATCAAATTCTCCATTTTCTCCACATCGTCTCATTCAAATGGTTTTGTACATTCTTCAATTGGTGCTCGCCTACTGGCTTATGCTCATCGTAATGACTTATAATACTTATTTGAGTAAGCTAAACATATTTGGTGTCTTTCCCGTTCTATTCTCAATTTAATTTCAGCTGCTGCCGTAGTGCTCGGAGCCGGATTTGGTCATTGGCTATTTGCAGTGCTTCAGCTGCGAAGTTCTGATGGAGAGGTGACAGATTCGTTCCAGACCGACGCCTGTCATTAAAAGCGATCTCTGCCATCCACACGTCATTAAATTCACCAACACTTCCTCTAATTTCCCAAAGATTTCTTCATACTGCGACCTTAGTTTGTCATCTCCGGGTCGTTTGTTTTCTGCGCACCCATACATATTATGGGGTTATTCAGGGAGTCGGCAAAAAAGGAAAAAAACTCCGCGAAAACTCGGAGAGTGTTCCAATCTGGCTGAAACTTTGGGGAAACTGTAGAAAACTATAGGAAACATTTTGCCAAAGTTTGGGGTCAAAATATCAACTTTGAAAATTTGGCTGGA
>NC_013489.2:9134947-9154398 GCF_000004555.2 Caenorhabditis briggsae
GGCTGGAATTTCAGACAATTTTTCAAAGTTAATATTTTGACCCCAAACTTTGGCAAAATGTTTCCTATAGTTTTCTACAGTTTCCCCAAAGTTTCAGCCAGATTGGAACACTCCCCGAGTTTTCGCGGAGTTTTTTTTTCCTTTTTTGCCGACTCCCTGAATAACCCCATTAGAACTCTCAACCTCACCTATCATCTGCATCTCAATCAGAATAATAAGGAATCAGATCGAGAAGTCAAAGTTTCTGAACTTATTTATTTACTTTCTAACTATGTTCATTGTTGTTTCAAATCTTCTAAAATTGCTAAGTAATGAACATTTTATCTGTTATTGACCCCAATATATATATATTGGATTTATTTCAAAAACTTCATCTGATACAACACTCAGAAGAATTTAGGAATTCCATTTGAGTCAGCATTTGGTGAACGAGGATCAACAGAAGATGAAGATGTGACAGAATTGGAAGAAGACGATTTCTTCGAGTTGGCTTCCGAATCCGATGACACAGCTGGTGTTTTGGGAACATCGTTTTTGGTACAAGCCTTCATATCCTCCCCATCTTTTTTGAACTTCCGGGCACGATACATTTGCTTATTGATGACCTTACTGTAGTTTGCCTTTTCCTTTCCGAAGTTTGCTTGTGGTTCAGACCAACAATAGAAGTTTGAGCATCCATATGAACCTAGAAAACGTAATTCGCAAAACTGAAAATCTCATTTTCAAAACTAACCATTCGGATTTTTGACGATTCCGAAACAAGCCTTGCACAACATATGATCACACTTTCCCATCGAGATGAGATTTCCCGATGGAGTTGGGTTTCCACACGGACCATCACATTTCATTACAACGCCTTCTGCATTTTCCGAGCTTCCGAATGCTCCAACAGTTTGAACAGATACTGTGTACGTGAATTCCTTTCGTTTGGTGACTGGATTTATAACTGATGTCAGATTCCAACCAAGTACGTCTCCACTTGGCAAAAAGGAAGGAACCAGAAGATTTGGACATTCACTGAAACGAATTTCTATTATTATTTAGGTTAATAGATAGGGAACCCTACTCGCTTCCAGACATTGACGTGCTCATGCCTTGACAGTGATTCGAATTTTCAACCGATCGAATTAAACTATGGGAATAAACTGGAAACTAATTTCGGATTTTTTCGAATATTGTTTGAAATTTTGTAACCACGTTTTACAGTTGTCAGATTTTAAAGATTCTCTTGAATCAAGTCAAATAACGGTATAGATACCCTTTCCAGATTTTCAAATTTCTCTTGTAACTATCATTGGCATATTTAGTCCATCTGGACAGTACGACCGCATTTCTTATAACTGATGAACATCCACATACCGTAAATCTGACCCCAATTGATTTGTTTTCTGGAAGAGATATTTGAAAGAAATAAGTCCACAAGACGTTTGGGTATTCTAGACATTTGGCTGTTCTCGTGGACGAAGCTAGAGCTAGCGCCCGATACATTGAAGCGGGCTCAACACCAATATGTCAGAATGCATATCCTAACTCCAGAAAACTTCCGAAAAATCTCATATCCCCTTCAAGAAACCGAAAAGATAGTGATTAAAGTAATGGTATGAGGATGTCAGTAGAAAAACTACGGTATAGCTTTACCCATTCCAGGTTTTGGTTCCGATCATGTGTACCTTTAATAATCACTCAGAGCTCTAAACAAACAGTTTTCCGTTGTCTGCAAATCATCTCAATTTGAGCTTATGCAATGTTTCAGCTTATGCAATGTTTGCAATGTTTCAGATAACAAAATTAGTTGACTGAATACATAAATATTTATTTTGAAAAAACGACAAAAACTTTCTAGACGCGTCTGCGCTTTCTCTCTGGGCATGGGCAGTACTCGGCATCGGCTCCAACGGTTCCTTGTGGTCCAGCTTGTCCTGGAGTTCCGTCGTTTCCGTTGAATCCGTCCTTTCCTGGCTGTCCAGTTGGTCCTTGAGCTCCAGTCTGTCCCTCCTCTCCTGGGTTTCCGTTGTTTCCTGGCTCTCCACGTGGTCCTGGCATTCCTGGGCGTCCAGCAACTCCTGGTTGTCCCTTTCCGGTGAGTCCATCGCGTCCTGGTGGTCCAGCAAGTCCTGGTTGTCCGTCTTGTCCTGGGGCTCCTTGGTCTCCGATATCTCCAACACGTCCTGGCTCTCCGTCCTTTCCTGGGGCTCCGCGCTTTCCAGCGTCTCCTGGAAGTCCTTGGAATCCTTCTTGTCCTGGAAGTCCGTCTTGTCCTGGTGGTCCAGCTGGGCACTTGATGCACTCCTTAGGGAAGTCGTTTGGAATTGGGATGTTGAGTCCTGGAAGTCCTGGTGGACCGTTCTTTCCGTCTGGTCCGGTGCCTCCTGGCTCTCCTGGGGCTCCTGGGTTTCCTGGAGCTCCAGCTGGGCATCCTTGGGATGGAAGTCCGCAAGAGCATTGGCTGTTGGAACGCTTGTGACGTCCGAAGATTCCTCTAACGTATTGCTCAGCAGACTCTCCAGCTCCGTGACGAACATCAAGAAGAGTTCCCCAGGTATCATCAGAGATATCTCTGAATCCTCCGAGCTCTCCCATGACATCATCATACATATTGTTGATGTCATTGGTGATGACAAGAGCTGCCCAAAGGCAAGCAACGATAGCAGAGATTCCGCAAGCAGCGCCGAATCCGACGACGGCCTTTACCATTTTCTGAAATATAAGAAGTTATAGAACAGAACGGATGTTTCAGAAGAGAAAGATTGAAAGGCACCTATGATTGAAAGGGATTTGTACCATTCTCTTGTCCCTCGTTTCCTTTTAAACAGCTTTGTCGATCAGGTAAATCGAAAAAGAAGATAAGAAATGAAACGGAGAAAACTTGCCACTGAACTGGATAAGGTGGGTCGTCAGAGGGAAACGCCTTATTTTTTCTGCGCGAGAAAGAAGAAAAAGGAAAGGATTTGAAGAATAATGGAAACTCATGGTAATCGGGAATTATAAGTTTTAATTTTAAGACACTTTTTTGATTATCATTATTATTCTGGTACGAAAAAATCAGAGCTGTGGAAGAGAAACGCCGGTGGCCGTGGCCGAAGATCCTACAACGACAACTACCGTAACCTAAAAATATTTTTATTTTCCGGATCTTTTCTTATTAATTTAAGTGCATTTTCAGTCTACTTTTCCGACTGGTTCTTACTATTTTCAGGTTACGGTAGTTGTTGTTTTGGGACCGTTGGCCACCGGGGTTTCTCTTCCGCAGCTCAAATTTTTTGTACCGGAATATATAATATTACTCACTAAAACCAGAAGACGCTGCAGAATGAAGAACTATACTTTCAATCATCCAGAATAAATTAAACTCGTACTGTTAAAAAGAAAATATTTATGTTTATTACATCATAAGCAAAATATTTACCAATAAAACACCAGAAAAGTATTTAAAATGAACAAATGTGTTAAACAACAAATAATTCATAAAATTCGTCTAATAATATCGTTCCTCCTCATCATATTCGTATTCTTCCTCTGTTTCTAGGCCATGCCCATCTTCTTCTTCATCTTCAATTCCTTCTCGTTCCACTAATATCAATGGAGATTGGGCGATTTGTCCATTTTTTGATATTTCTCTGAAACCAATTAAAGATATTTCAAAATCTGCTTTTTTCAATACTCACATTATGTTCGATTCGTACAACTGACTCAAAAACGCAACTTCAAGTGTTCCTCTCCAGTTTTCAGGCTGAAACAGGTCAGTTGTTAATTTCATATTTTCAGTTGGATCACTCACTTTTCCAGTTTTTGCCCACACTTCTACGCTTACAAGATCTCCAAGGTTTATAGCGTTTGTGGATAATTCTTTGACCTGAAAATAGGAATTGAGCACTAATCTTGATTTGGAAATCTTACCACAAAAGGTTTGTTAGCTGTGAATGCTCTATATCCAGTGTCTCCATTCTTTCCAATAACATTTATATACGGACGAAACTCTCCACTTCCTGATTCCGTTCTCATTGTGATCAAGTATTCAACGGCTGAAAACAGATCAAATACTTCTACGCATTATTATTATTTCTGACTTACAATGTCTTCCACCATCATCTGGATAATGACACTCAAATTCATGAGTGTCATATCCTTCCAACTCGGATTCTTGTTCTTTTATGAAGACGTGAGTTTTCGTTTTGTTTTCGGTTAAGAATATCTGAAAATTTTGAAAAAAAAACGTTAGACTACCAGCTAATCCTCCTGGCTCATGCTTACAACATCTGTGATTTTATAGAAACTTTTGTTAGTCTTTTTCAGAAACTATTTCAAGATGTTTTTCGGGAATTCGGAAGTTAAAAATCTATAAGTTTCATAAGATTATTAATCGGAAACTCATAAATTGGAGAATCTCGGAATTCAAAATTGAGAAGTCTAGTATTTCAAAAACTCAGAAAATCAGAAATACGGAAATCGAGGAAGACTGGAATTTCGGAAAATCCGGCATTTGAAAGTTCAGAAATTTACAAGTGCAGAAAATCAAGAGTCGGAGGCTCAGAAGATAAATGTTTAAACTCCTAAATTTTGAAACTTGGATGGAAACCCATAAATTTCAGAATTTACGAATTTGTGAGCTTTTTCTGGAATTCAGAGTTTTTATAAAATTCAGAATTTTGATATTTCTGGATTCGAGAAATTCTAAAATGTGAAATTGTCTATTTTTAAACTTCCGAGTCTTCGAACTTCTGTGTTTCCTAAGTTCCGAGTGTCTGAACTTCTGAATTTCCAGTTTTTTTTCCGATTTTCAGAGTTTCGAAAATTCTGATTAGAAGTTCGGAAATTGAGAAGCTCCGAGATTAAGATTCGAAATTTCAACAATTCCAAAAAACTGACGTTCTAAAATTTAAATTTAGTCGATATCTAAATTTTGAAATTCAAGACTCTTTGATTTTACCTTATTAACATTGGTATAAGTGTCATCATTCGTTTCTTCGCAGGAAATTCTGCATTTCCGTGGATTTCCAAAGTTGGGAGCAGTCAGCTGAAATATGACTACAAAAAAAAATTCAAAACCTAAAAATACATTGTATTTTATTGTCCACCCAATTGGAATTGGATTAGGATTGGCCATCATACATTCCATTTCAAATGTTCTTCTGTCATTTGCAACTAGAACAACTGTTGGTATGATTGGAGTTCCCGGTTTCAAGTTATCCAATATCATTGTGAGCTCCCAATTCGCCATTTCGTCTTCTTGAAGGTCTTCGGATTCATGTAGTTGTCGTTTTGTTGGATTCGCAGGAAAAACTGTTTTGTTCTGTATATCAATTAAGGAATCAATTGAACGGACACTCACCAGTAGCAGCAAGATGTTTAAAGAATGGATTTTCATTTAAATCTTCATCAGCAACCACACCCGAAGTTGCATAAATTGTGTAGTACGGGCAATGCTCACCATAAAAAGTGGTGATGTGATCGATGAAAAGCTGAAAGCCAGGGTTAATGAGTAAGAAAGATCAGACTGAAAACTGCATTGATTTTAATGTAGTTACAGTAAGCCCGAATTTGTAAATTTTGAAAAGCTACAGTAATCCTTGCTTTCTATTCTTTCAATAAATTACCGAAACCCAAACTACAGTAATATCCAAAATTGAAAAATATTGGGAAAACTTAATATTAACAAACCTCTTGACCAAAAACAATATGTTCTTTATTTTTCAACACACTATCCATAACTTCTTGTAGAACATCCATTCCGTCCATTAAATCATAACCTTTAAATAAATTACAATAGAAAATTACCAATCACAAAGTTTACCTAATTTGGTAAGTGTCGGATCCACTCGAATAGTCATATTGTTGTTCTGAGTGACGAAGTCAACTTTGAATTTGTACTCCTAAAATACATTTTTTTCAAGATTTTTCAAACTTTTGCAACTCACAATTTCTCCATTCTCTCCCACAACTGGAATAACTGGAAAAGCACCTGATGACTCTGCCCGTACATCTCCATTTCCTTCATCTGCATGAATATATCTTAGCCAAATTTGATCTTTTTCAGCGTCAATTAGGGTTTTATCACTGAATACCACACTTCCGTGATAAGTTTTCACTGAAATCATACAGATACTCTCAAATAAAAACCAGAAAATGACTCACCAGAAGATGTGAAATAATCTTTCGCAAAGAATGGTGCTTCTCGAAATGGTTGCCAGTACTCGAATCCTGGTGTCTGTTTAGTATGAAGCCATCCGTTGACCCTGAAATAGTAATTCTCAACATTTTCTTATTCATCTGCAACGCTATTACATGATAACACAACATTGCTTACTATCCAGATCGAGTGCTTCGACACGATCCAAATAGTAGAAAGGTTTGTCTCCAGCTTCCTCAAGCTCTACACGAAGTTTTCGTATTTCTCCAATCGTTGTACCAAAGTCAAGTTGAATATATCGAAGTTCAGCAGGGTTGTTGAGTAAGTTCTTGTTGACAATTTTGTGAGAGCTCGAATCATGTTCACCTGAACAGATTAAATTGGAAAATGGAAAATTGAACAACAATAAAATTACCAAATGCAGTGATGATCACATTTGAAGTAGTTCCTCCGATGGCAGACAATACAGAATGCAAACGAATTTCCCATCGTCCTTCTGAAATCATTTTAATTCAAAACCACGAATCTTCTTGATATTTTCTAGCAAAGGCTGCGCCAGAGATGACCGGAACGAATGTTTCGAGAAACGAAATCCGGAATTCAGAATGAAATTGATTTTTTGGAATCCGGAACCCAGAAAAAAAAACGAAATCCGGAACACGGAATACTTAATCCAGTTTCCAGAATTCTCTGACCTATACCAAAAGAACTGATGACTCACGTGTTAGTTTGTATTGTTTATGGTCTGGGGTATCCCAATACATGTAACCTGACAACCCGATGTCTCTTTCAATCAATCCATCCACCTGACCGCTATCAAACCACTTTGAAATTTGGAATTGGAAGCAACGGTCCGTATCAGTTTCCGTTATCACTACTCGATCAATAAAAGTTCCGGCACCATATCCTTCCTGCTCGTGACCCAATACAATGCTTTTCAATATTCCCAACTTCTTAACCTTCATTGTTTGAAGTATCCACTGTGACGATTCATATGTATTCATTGGAGATAATAACCAGTCAGTCTAAAATGATTCATTTAGTGAGTCTAATCCTATCTAATCTTGACACCTTAGCTATGTAGAGCTTCTCACTAGACTCCTCTTCTCCATGCAGTATTATAAACAACCGAGTGTCAAAATCAAGACCATATCGTTCACCGAGTAAGATCTCAATTGAGTATTCCTGCAGTTCAGCTTCAAATTTCACTTTTTTCTTCTCAGCTGCATATCTTCTCATGAAACGCGTCACTTTAGTTGCTGCTCTGTCAATTCGTTCTCTTTCAGGTGTGTCAGCACCCCGATATACATCCAGTTCATCGTCAGAAGGAAGAATCACTTCCTAAAACATCGATGAAATTTTCAATGTCCTATAATTCGTGAGACTCACCATATCACTGTAGTTTGACATTCTGCTGAATGCCTTGGAACTGTCACTTGCAAAACTTTTCTGAGAACCAGCAGTGGATGGTCTAGATTCGGCGGTTGGTAAACGAGTATCGGGAGTTTCGGCTGCAGGAGACCGTATAGATACATCATCTTTTTCTTCACTAATGTTCTCTTCTTTCACATCTTCCAACCCCTCATCTGATGCTTCTTGAATTGCCGTTGATGCAGACGTTTCACGCGATAAACTTGCTGATTTCGATTTGAGGGATTGAGAAGAAACTGGACGAGAAGCTGCTGTACTTTGACGGGAAGGAGTCTAAAATTACAAATAAGGAGAGCGATGGAGATAACAAAGTGAAAGTTACAAACTTCTTGATATGGGGTGTTTTCTCGACTAACTGTCCTTGTTCTCTGAATAGAAGCTGTTCTAGAATGGTTCGATGGTTTCTCTGATCCTGGCGTAGATGGAGTTTGACGAACAGTGCTCTGATGAGAACCTGATCTTCTCGATGCATTGTCTTGTGTTCCAACACGACTATCAATTTCTTCCTCGCTAGTTCCACTCTGTATTCCCCTTCCAATGTGCTCATAATCACTTTCTTCTTCCTGAATCATATCTTCCTCGGAATAATTCTCAGAACTACTTTGGCGATTTTGATTGCTTAGATTGGCTCGAAGTTCGTCTCGAATCATTTGAGCTTTTCTAAAAAAAACATACACTTATTTCAATATCAAACTTTGAAACAATCTTACTTCTCAGTCATGCTTGCTGGTCTATCTGATTGCTGACTATTAATTGAAGTTCCAGTCCCAGAATCTATAGGACCAGTGCTTGTTGCACTTGATACTGCTGATTCATCTTCATTCTTCGAATTCCTGCTGATTTCTTTCGATTGAGATTTCCTACTAATTGCATTTGCAGCCGAGACTGTTGGAGCTATTTTCCTAGCTTTCGTTGCATATGATTTGGGTACATAACTAGTAGTAATTGTGGAATTTTTAGCATTGGATACTCCATTTTCGACTGGATACTTTCTGATAAGTAGACGATTGTTTTGGCTTGGAGCTGGTTTTCTGAAAATGTTTTTGAATATAAAAATTCTTGTTTGTCAGGTTGGGGAACCTTTTCTCAATGCTATTGTCAGAAGAGCTAGCGGAAGTGACAGCGGCTACGGATCCTCCGGAAGATTTTGTTTCAGTTCTCATATAAATTTGTCGTGGTGCATATTTAGATGGATGCATCTGACGTATTTTCTCTTCCAATTCTTTGGATGCATCGTTGAAAATCGGTCTCTCATGACGAGGACATGCGATTATCTAAAAAGAAGAAAATATGAGATTAGACTATACATAATATATTTCTCACCCTTGGTGCTCCCAAAAGAAGGATCTCCTCGACGGATGTTATCAACTTTCCTCCGGGTGCATAGAGACGATGGATTGCAATCTTGAAGTTTTGATACACATTAAAATTGTATGATTTCTTTTTAACTAACCTCCAAACTCGTGGATAACTCTTCGAGCAACATGTGCATTGTAGGAACCTTCGTTTGACTTATAGTGGTTCGGTAGAATTTTCCTTTGCCATTAAGAACGAAAAATAGCTGAAAAGCATATTCTTTGGAAAAGGATGGGAATAGGATCTATTTTGTTACCAATAATCTATTTTGTTACCAATACAGTAATAGAAGGGCATCCGATACTTTCACTTTGAGCCTATGTATTTCATTTCCTGTGAAAGATATCAAAAAGTGGTAAACTGAGAAAATGATTATCATAATATCAGCAACATTTGATCAGTAGACTCAGTTTTGATATCTCTTATAGAAATTGAGATAATTAAGCTCAAAGTGGAAATATGGGCGCGCTTCTAATACACAGAGTGCTTACGGTATTTATGTTTTTAGTAAACTACAACATAAATGTATGTACATATTACCTTATGCTCGGTCATGTTGGTTTCTTCTTAGGACTTGATTTTGAAAAAAGGCAAGAAAAAAGAGAAAAAAGTCATAAAAATGAATGGGAAGGTGCTCAAACCAAAAATGAGAGTACATTCTTTTTCACACCCCTTCTCCATTTTTGATTTTTGTTCATATATTCATGCTACAAAATCATAATGTCCCTATCAATTTCAAAACCTTGTGGACTTTAGGTGTTATATGCATTAATTCGATATCCCTTAACGACGGCATAGACTTGCGGCATTCGCGTTTGAAACGCGATCCGTTGGATGATGAAGACATTAATGAAGATCTTTTCCAAACTGAAAATTAGAAAAAAAAACAACAAACCTGTACGGCTGAAGGGGTATCGTCAATTTTATAAGTGAATTTTGTACGAGGAAGAGCATTCGGTGTAGAAGAAGACATCTGAGAAGTTATCAACGTGCAAAGAGGGGAAATTTTTTGATTTGGGACGTTCTACTGATTCCTAGTGAGACCCACAATTGAATTAGTTCACAAACTAAAAAAACTGCCAAAACGGGCCGTCGACGAGCCGTTGACGCACTATTGGAACCTATTGGAAAACGTACTCGAAAGTTTTGATTAGAGATCAGCCAGAGAACATTATTTTATGCTCCCACCAAATTATTAAATAATGATAGAAGCTAATTTTCATCACACCATACTACCTCAAAAAATTTTCTTCTCCTATTAAATGACAGTCGAAGAGGTGCTGGCTGGTCAATGGCCGGTGTTTGACGGACCAAATTTTGACAGAATTAAAAATTTGGTTGAAAAAATTATTCCCTCTTGAAAATCATAGAGGGGGTTAGGCTCAGTAGAAGCATTTTTGAATAAATAGAATCCGATTCTCGGCTGGTTAAAAACGACTGAATGACAGTCGAAGAGGCACTGACTCCAATGAGTTCTATCTAGAGTTTGTAATTATGAATTAGAAAGCTGAAGAACAATTAGCCGAATCCACAATAAAAAGTGGTCATAATTTTTGGGGAAATGCTAGAAAAAACGCATGCTAATCGATAAGAAATATACGAAAATTGAGAAGAAGAGTGGGTAATCTGAGGCGATTCTATCCATACGAATAACATGGATTTGTCCGGACAAATCTCGTCTCGAACAATACAAATTCTTCTCCTATTCAATTTGTTCTCAACGTCTTCAGCTTTTCTAAAGACTGCGGATATAATCTCAAAGGTAGTCTTTTATCCTCAGCCATTTGCTTCTATTCAAAAGTTGGGAATGGAACTAATCTATAAGTGAGTCTCCGATAATAGATTGATTGAAATTCTTAAAATTGGAACTCACATAAACCGAATCTCCACCAGCCGTCAGTCTTAGTGGTTCTCGTCGTTGTGTAGCCGAAAATTTCTCCTTTATTTTATCTAAATCGACCTTCTTTGGTGGGTTTGATGACGATGCAATATATCTGAAATGTATGGCTTCGTACGAATAACCAAAGAAGAAAAAACTAACTGTCCCAAATGTTCCAATTGATCTAAACTATTAATAACGGTCCCTCCCATCGAGGTCGAGATGTTACGAACCTGAAAATTAAGTTACTCGAAAATTGAGATTAAGTTATAAAATTCTTTTCACCCCCATATCACTTTTTGCTTCTAGTGACCCCAATTCAGTGCTTCTATCTGGATCTACAGGGTGGAATATGATTACCCAGACCGAAGGTTAAAATAGCAGTTGCTTTGAAAATACATTTCAGTTGCTTTGAATCAGAAGTGAAATTATATTTCTACCAATTTTCTTGCTTCTAGAATACTTATGTCTGAAGATATACTAATCAAACCGTCAACTGTTTTGGTAGCTTAAAAAATAGAAACTACTTGCGAGATGCAATTCTCTTCAGAGTTTAGACAACAAAGATTCTTTGTGGACCAACTTGCAATAGGAATCAAATATGCAATCAAAAAATGAAAAGTTGGGTAGGACTGCATTAATCAGAGCGTTTTGAAAGAATGGAAAAACATTCAGAAGTTTCCAGAAACGCAGGCGTCAAAATACCTCCTGCAATTTCCGTTTCAATTTTGTAGTTTTCGTAGTTTATTCAGGATTTAGTAAATATCAAAAACCAGCTACCCACAAAGTTTGGGATTTATTAGTTTGGGAAAACCCACAAAGTTTGGGATTTATTTTCCTATCCTCAAGTGTATTCTAGATCTCACTTCCTAAACATTTTTGTTTCATCACCGAGATAATTGTTCCAAATGTCAGAATATATTGAATCTAGGGCTTCTTCTATAAACTTATCACAACTGAAACGTGTATACGAAAACAAGCATAGCAAATAGTTGTGCTAGTCTCTCTCTCTCTCTCTCTCTCTCTCTCTCTCTCTCTCTCTCTCTCTCTCTCTCTCTCTCTCTCTCTCTCTCTCGCCCAATTCTTGAGTCAGAAAATAGATTACTTATTATTTTGTTCTCTTTCCCAGTACACTCTTTACTCCTTCCATTATTCTCATTTCCAGCCAGCAAAGCCAATCAACACTCTCCACTCTTTTCCCACGCAAACGCTCCGTTTTTTCTCATTTGGTTTTCCAGTTTATTCTCGTTCTCATGGATACCTAGATTGGCTGATTTATAATGGCTAAAGCAAGCGAAAAAAGAATCGAATGATCAGAAAGTTTTCAAAGTACCGGAAATTATTTTTTTTCTGCTGACTTTTGACGTAATTTGAGGATGCCTTTTCTGGCTTAAAAATAGATCAACATCAGTGATTTGGAACATTTTTTAAAGGAAAACAAAGAAAACCAGAACATAAGTAAAAGTTCAATTGGGATTTGGTGAACCAGGGATTTAAAAAATTCAGTAATTCTGATATTCGGTCATTCGAAAATATGGAACTTCAGAATTTCGGGAATTCAACTATTCCGGATAACAGAATTTCAAAAGTTCAGTAATCCAGGGATCAAAATTTAATGGGAAATTCGAATATTTGGAAATTCATACATTCAGAAATTCTGGGGACTCGGAAAGTGGGAAATGCTGAAGTTAGAAATTCAAATGCAGATTCGAAGGTCGAGACTCCGACAGATGGCGTAAACCGACTGATTAAAAATGTCGAAAGATTTCATTTATAATTTTTGAAAAACCTAAATAAAAGGGAAGGGAAGAAAAGAAAAGAAACCAAAACTTGAAAAGCATAAAATCGAAACATACCCCATACGGCAAATATATTATCCGATTGAGATCATCCATCAAATTAGCTATGGTTGTGTAACGTTGTTTGGATACAGGAACACGGACACCCTTAAGATATAAGATTGTAAATTTTTTTGAGTTCTTAATATGCTCGATGGTGTCAAGGAAGTTTAAAATTATAAAAAACGAACCGCAAAATGTAGGTCACCCTCTTTGTAGACAGTAACAGTTTTTGCTGTATATGAACCGAAGGTTATACCCGAATTTTCAAATGTCCTCCTCATTCCGTTTGGAGGTTGTGCAGGGAGCACCTGAAGATATTGAACGGTTTTTTTAAATTCCAATTCTACTACCGTCCAACCTGTAATAGAATGTTCCCGGAACTTTTAACTTTGAGCAGATTTATCTCGGTTCTTGCCAAAGATATATAAAAGTTGTCGACTGATAAATTGTTTATCATAATGTCATGAAAATTTTATCAGTTGACCCATTTTGATATCCTGAACAGAACGCAAGAGTATTTAGCTCAAACTGAACAGTGGGAAGGCTCTTATATTACAGGTTTTACGCGAATAGGGAAGAAAAGCAAACCTGCGAATCCTGATACATTTTATCAGCGAAACCAGTAAAAGTTTTGAAAGGGAAAGATTCGTAGTTTAGTGTAAGAGGACGTGTTTGTGTTGAAAATTAGTGGAAAAGAAGAAAGAAGAATGTGTGTGACGAAGCCGAGGATTTGGGAATTCTCGAGAGCTATCCCGACTGACGGATTCTATGGCTTCAGGAGGATGTCACGTGCTAACACTACTATACAAATGGTGATTAATACAAAACAATATATGAGAAAGAGAGAAACACCTACTGAGAACGTCGACGATGGGACCTCTTCTTTGTCTTTTTGCCCATTTTCCATGAACAGTCGAAACTGAAAAAAATCAGTTAGAGGAGAATAATGACGAAAAAAAACTGAAAATAGTTCGGGAACATGCAAAATTTGGAAGACGAGGACAATAATGAAAAATGAACTCCTGGCTTCACAATCAGGAACCAACAGTGTCCTGAGAATCATACTTGGGTATTAGATGACTCATATTTGGAGTAGACACAAACAAGTGCACTCTTACCCTATGTAAAAACAGGATACCTCACAGTGGATTAAAACAAGAATCCTTAGTTTTCAACTTTTGTGAAATGTAGGAGGTCTATGACACACCACCAAATAAGATTACATGAAATACGAGGGATTGGAAGCTAAAGAAACCCATTTTGAGTTCATAAGACCATCTATATGTAGCGAAAGTCGGTATAATGAATGAAAGTTCACCTAAAATTTACTGCGCCCACATTTATACAAAAAGTTAACTACCTCACTACCCATGGATTAACTACCCTACACTGTCATTTTTGAGCTCAATTATCTCGGCTTCATTAAGAGATATCAAAAGTGTGTCAACTGATAAAATGTTTGTAATGTTGAGATGAACAATTTATCAGTTGTCCACTTTTTGATATCTTTCACAGGAATAGAGAAAAGTTGACTCAAATTTGAAAGTTAAGGGACGGTGGTGTTCTATTAGAGTGTTTTCAGTGGTATGTTTATAATCATATTTCTTTTTTGTTAACTTAACGATATATTATATCAAAGCTGAATCTGTCATGAGTTTTTAGAAGGAAAAGGGAAAAAGATGATTGTGTAAACTGCTGGAAAATTTTTCCTTTGCTAGAAACCTTTCCGATTTCCAAAAACCAGTCCTGATAAACTTCCCAAAATCATTCTGAACTTTTCTAGCGGCTTTCTTAACCCTTCAATCCGACATAATTATATTGTTGCGTGTTTCTTTTCGAACGACTTATTATAGGAGTTAGCACAAATACCCAATTTTAAGTACATTTATAAGACGTTCCAGAAAAAACACTGCGTTTTTTGTCACATGTTTCAGCCCGATAGCCGACATATGAAAATAAAAAAATTAGGCAGATGTTTTGAAAATAAACTTTAAAAATTAAGATAGTGTAAAGATGTAAAAAATAACATAATAGTTCAGAATAGTGGTTCAAATGAATCCGGATGAGTGATTCTACAAAGTACGGCCGTTGATTAGTTCCTCATACACTCTCTCATTTATCAATTGTCTCTAATCAAAGCAACATCTCAAAAACACCCTCACAATTCTCTCTCTGTCTCTCTCTCTTTGTCTTCTTCTCTTCTTCTTTTCTTGTTTAGTTCTGAAAAACGAGGCGAGGGAGAGAACAAGAAAAGTTATCATTTTCACATACGCGCCAAAAACGGGACGCCCGTTTTTGGGTGGTTACCTTGACAACTTGAAGCCTAGTGGATTTAGTGGTGACAGAAAGACAAACAAAAAAGAGAAGAAAGTCAAAGGGAGGGAAATTAGATTTTGATTGGCAGCAAGCAGTAAGAAGTCACACGAAAATCTAAAAAGAGAAAGACAAATGATAAACGAAAAGCTGGGGGAAAGGAATTGCTGCAATTTATATTGGTTTCGGTGAGAATTTGGGGAATTCGAAACGCTATGGAGATTTGGAAACTGTAAATAATCGTTGTTTTTCAAAGTTTTCTGTTGCCCCTTAGGGACGAGCTTGAGTTTTTTTTCCAGATTTTTCGAGATATTCTGGAAGAAAAATAAATCTCGAAAAACCAGAAAAAAATATTGAAAATCAAGAAAAATTCAAATACGGAATTTTCCGCGTCCGCGGGAGACTAGAAAACTCAAACTGTAGACACTAAAAACAAGAGTAAAAATAGGTTTTTTACTCAATTTTTCAGACCTTTTTTAGGTTTTTCGGCTATTTTTGGAGATTCTTTTACCATTTTCCGGGTTCTTTGTCTGAAAATTGTCGAGAAGATATTCTTGAAGATTACTGTAGATTACAGAAGCTAATTTCTTTGTAGTTTTGAAAGAAAAACTTTAACAATTGCTTAAAAACCGGAAAAGGTCTAAAAATTATGAGGGGGAACAGAAAAATCAAGCACTTTTCAGAGGGATTTTTTCGAATTTTTCTTTTTTTTTAATGTGAATCTACATGTTTTTATGCACAGAAAGCGATTGAAAAATACACCGTACACCACCTTTAAATTCAATTAAAATTTATCTCGAGATTTTCATATTCTATTCGCAGAAGATAAGATTTTTTCAAATAAGATTTTCCTACAAACTTCAAATTTCGATTGAAAACTGGTCTTATCCCATTAACGCAGAACATATCACTTGGGGATTCAAGTTAGCTGGATTCACAAAGATCACGTCTACGTGAGAAATATCACGAAGAGAATCTGCTGATTCTGTGTAGGCGTCCAGAAGTTTTCCGAGGATTCAGTTCTTTTCTCCCTACGGATTGTATACTTTTGACATTTCAGGAAAAGAAAAAATTAAACTTTTTTTGAACAACGAGACTCATAGAATGAACAGACTGACAAACGGGGAGGGGTTTGGAATTGAAAACAAGTTAATAAATTTTAACAGAAAGAAAAACGAAGAAAAAACCACAAGAGAATCAGATTAGGCAGAAAAATTCCAGAGATTCTGACATCACCCGGGAGCAAGGAAAATTGAAGTTGATAGGAATGTCAAATAGGCATATGGAAACATCCCAAATCGATTTCGATCAATCTCAAATGTAACAGTTCAATTTCCAAATCAAGACATCCGGAGAGAATTTCAGCTTTAGGGTCCACATCCATCTGAAAATTAAAATATTTGAAAAAAAAACATTATTGCAGCATACTTTTGTAAAAGCCACACAAATGGTTGGTTCCAATCCAGGAACTGGGACCGAGAAACAGACTGGGGGCGGGTTTTTGACTGAAAAAATGTTGTTTTGGGATTCAAAGCAATATGAAAATTAGGCTTTAAATCTTACGAGAAATCTCCTGACTGAAATAATGATCATCTACTCCAATTGATAAAACTAATCCGATGGTTCTTGGGTTATATGTAGCATTTACACAGACTGAAAATGTTAAACAATATAAAAATAAAAACATGTATAAGAACCTGAATGACTGAAATCCGGAATATCAATAACTAAACAACAAGAGCAATTTCCGTCTTCGCACGAGCAAACATCTAGAAGAGATTGTTTCAGCTTTTCTGAAATAAAAAAAAACATTCTGGAGTTATCGATTTGACTCACCTATTATAACTGTTCCATTCGCACTTGTTTCCACAGATTTAATGGTCAAATTTTCAGGTTTTATCACAATAGTTGAACCTTAAAATTGCAACTGTTGAGATCAATTGGAAAAGAAAAAAAAACTCACTTTTGTATGGGGTTTGGAATAAAGATTGAACTCGTTGGAACACACTCAGAGGTATTCCGGACGAGTTGTTTTGGAAATATTCAGATATGAATTTAGCAGTGAAGCTCGGAACTTTGGATTTTTGTGCCGTTTTATATACGATTAATAATAAACAAACTCCAAGAAACACACCTAATAGAAGGCGCATATTGAATGAATAAGAATAGGGACTGTTATCGGTGTCCCAAAAAACGGGGTTGAGACACACAGAAAATGTGTCTGTGTCTCCACCTTAAATGTGTGTTCTTTCGTTTAAGAGTGAGGCTGGTAACCATGGTTGCGTCTTTTGTATGTTTGTGATAGTTGGTGTGCGGCAAACAGGTGCACCTCAAAATGTTGCATACAAGGCGATGTGATTCTCAAGCTTAGTATTATTCTTGTACATATGAAAAAAAATCGAAGCTGTGGAAGAGGAAAGCTTGTGGCGTTGGCCGAAGGTCCCACAACGAAAACTACAGTAGCCTAAAATATTTTTACTTTCAGGATATATTATCCCGTTTGCCGCTGATTTTTCTGGCCAAAAATTCGGGAGGTACAATGATTTGGGGGTACAAGGGGGTACAACTGATTTAGGGGTACAAAATTGGTGATTCGTGGGTACAAAAATTCGGGGGTACAACGATTCGGGGGTACAATCTACCAATGATTCTGGAGTACAACTTATTTCATTTAGGGGTACAACGTTTGTGATTCGGGGGTACAATTTTTTTGACGAAGTTTCTGAATTCCTAAATTTCAGAGCTTGAAAATCTCTGAATTTTTAGAATTTCGGAAGTTCAGAATCTGAGAATCTCAGGATCTCAGACAAGAAAGCCAAGATTCTATCAGGATGCATGGATTTCGAAGTTGAATTGATTCATTTGAGAGCTCTCAGTTTCCACTTGGGATGCTTCAGAATGCCAATTTGAGTGTTTGAATAGCTGTTTTGCAAAAAATATTTTGATAAAGTTTTAATCTTTTGACTTCATTGTTTACACTTCAATGCATCCATGTGCATCCATGAGTGTACATGGAAACCAATACAGCGTTTAACCGCAACTATTATGCTGGAATACAAAACGTGATGTGGAGGAGAAAATCCGGTGGCCGTGGAGGAAGGTACGACAACTACAGTAACCCCCCTACGACAACTACAGTAACCTAAATGTTTTTATTTTCTGAGTTTTTTCTCGTCAATTTTTTGTTAGAAAAACTTCAATTGCCTGACTTTTTTTTGCAAAAAACAAAAGAAAAATCAGCAAAAAATTCGGGGGTACAATGATTCGGGGGTACAAGGGGGTACAACTGATTTAGGGGTACAAAGTTGGTGATTCGGGGGTACAAAATTCGTGGGTACAAAAATTCGGGGGTACAACGATTCAGGGGTACAACCTACCAATGATTCTGGGGTACAACTTATTTCATGTAGGGGTACAACGTTTGTGATTCGGGGGTACAATTTTTTTTGACGAAGTTTCTGAATTCCTGAATTTCAGAACTTGAAAATCTGAGAATTCGGAATCTGAGAATTTCGGAACTTCAGAGTCTGAGAATCTGAAAATTTTGGAACTTCAGAATCTGAGAATCTGAGGATTTCCGAATTTCAGAACTTCTAAATGTCAGAATCTCAGAACTTCGGAACTTCAAAATTTCAGAACTTCAGAATCTCAATATTTCTGAATTTTCAATAAATACGGCAGAAATTTTCTTCATTGTCTTCAGAATTCTTAGAATTCCAGAATTCGGAATCTGAGAATTTCGGAACTTCGGAATCTGAGAATTTCCAAATTTAAGAATCTCGGAATTTCAGAACTTTGAAATCAAAGAATTTCAGAACTTCAGAATCTCAGAATTTCAGAACTTTGGAACTTCGTATTTCGGTATCTGAGAATTTCGAACTACAGAAATTTTTCACTTCTCATTGTCACATTGTTCTTTTTGACAATAAGCTAAACTTGACAAATTTTACAAACTCAGTTTTTAAATGTTTAATTTAAGTTCAAAACCCAGCCGATACTTTCCTCAGTGCCAATTTTTCTCAATTCCTTGTTTTTTTCAATTCTATTTCAATTCCCTTTGTTTCTCAATATTCCTTCGTCTTTTTCCCAATTTTTCTCAATTTTCCGATTTTTCTCAATTTTCCTCAATTTTCGCGGTAATTTAAATTTTTATCCTTTTTAAAGAATTTTCTATATCATTGATTGAAGGAAACAATCACAATTTAGCTATTTCCCACAAAATTCGAAAATCCCAAAAATTCGCCCAAAGTGAGCTATTTTCTATCGAAAATTGTTCGAACAGGTAATGAAACATTACAAAAATTATAAAATTAATTTTTTTCGACCAATTACCACGAAAATTTGAGCAAAAATGATGAAAAACGAAGGAAAACGGAGAAAATCCCAAAAATAAAATTTGCGAGCGATGACGTCATCAGTCCATGGCCGTGGCCGAGCTGCGGGGTTTTCTCTTCCATGGGAAAATTTCGCGAAATTGAGATCTTTTCGCAATTCCCATTTTTCT
>NC_013489.2:9154608-9180318 GCF_000004555.2 Caenorhabditis briggsae
CATCATATATGCTCAAATTTTCGTGGTAATTGGTCGAAAAAAATTAATTTTATAATTTTTGTAATGTTTCATTACCTGTTCGAACAATTTTCGATAGAAAATAGCTCACTTTGGGCGAATTTTTGGGATTTTCGAATTTTGTGGGAAATAGCTAAATTGTGATTGTTTCCTTCAATCAATGATATAGAAAATTCTTTAAAAAGGAGAAAAATTTAAATTACCGCGAAAATTGAGGAAAATTAAGAAAAATTGGGAAAAACGGAAAATTGGGAAAAAACGAAGGAATATTGAGAAACAAAAGGAAATGAAAAAGAATTAAGAAATAAAATTGAGAAAAATTGGAAGTGAGGAAAGTATCGACTGGCATTAAAATCCGTTTGTAAAATTTGTTAAAATCATTTCACAGTTCTCCATTGTCTTTCTTGAAATATTGTGATTCTGAAGTCCTGAAGTTTTGAAGTTCCGAAGTTCTGAGATTTTGAAGTTTTAGCATTCTCAGATTCTGAAGGTCCGAAATTCTCAGATTCTCAGATTCTGAAGTTGCGGAATTCTCAGATTGCGAATTCTGGAATTCCAAAATTCTGAAATTCTAAGGATTCTGAAGTTCTGAAATTCTGAGATTTTGAAGTTCTGAAATTCTGAGATTTCGAAGTTCTGAAATTCGGAAATTCTCAGATTCTCAGATTCTGAAGTTGCGGAATTCTCAGATTGCGAATTCTGGAATTCCAAAATTCTGAAATTCTAAGGATTCTGAAGTTCTGAAATTCTGAGATTTTGAAGTTCTGAAATTCTGAGATTTTGAAGTTCTGAAATTCGGAAATCCTCAGATTCTCAGATTCTGAAGTTCCGAAATTTTCAGATTCTCAGACTCTGAAGTTCCGAAATTCTCAGATTCCGAATTCTGAGATTTTCAAGTTCTGAAATTCAGGAATTCAGAAACTTCGTCAAAAAAAATTGTACCCCCGAATCACAAACGTTGTACCCCTACATGAAATAAGTTGTACCCCAGAATCATTGGTAGGTTGTACCCCTGAATCGTTGTACCCCCGAATTTTTGTACCCACGAATTTTGTACCCCCGAATCACCAACTTTGTACCCCTAAATCAGTTGTACCCCCTTGTACCCCCGAATCATTGTACCCCCGAATTTTTTGCTGATTTTTCTTTTGTTTTTTGCAAAAAAAAGTCAGGCAATTGAAGTTTTTCTAACAAAAAATTGACGAGAAAAAACTCAGAAAATAAAAACATTTAGGTTACTGTAGTTGTCGTAGGGGGGTTACTGTAGTTGTCGTACCTTCCTCCACGGCCACCGGATTTTCTCCTCCACATCACGTTTTGTATTCCAGCATAATAGTTGCGGTTAAACGCTGTATTGGTTTCCATGTACACTCATGGATGCACATGGATGCATTGAAGTGTAAACAATGAAGTCAAAAGATTAAAACTTTATCAAAATATTTTTTGCAAAACAGCTATTCAAACACTCAAATTGGCATTCTGAAGCATCCCAAGTGGAAACTGAGAGCTCTCAAATGAATCAATTCAACTTCGAAATCCATGCATCCTGATAGAATCTTGGCTTTCTTGTCCAAATCTAACTGAAAACATTTAAATCGGAATAAGATTTAATTCATGGAACTAGTCACTCACTTTCGTGAAAGCAACACAAACACCTGCAATATGTTCAGCGCCAGGAATTGGAAGAGAGAAACAGATTGGAGGTGGATTACGGACTGCAAATAAAGCACACTACGTTTCGGCAAAAAAAAGAAACCTTACGAGAAACTTCTTCCGTAAAGTAGTGTCCATCCACTCCGACTGATAAATCCAATCCAATGGAAACTGGATTGTAAGTTGCATTGACACAAACTGAAATACGTTTTTTATGACTCTACAAAACAATTTTTCAAAAACCTGAATGTCTAAATTCTGGAACAGAGATTCCAAGACAACAAGCACAGTTTCCATGAGAACATTGACATCCATTTGAATCTTCGGATTGAATATGAATCATTTCTTCAATATTCGAATCTTTGAAAATACTTTCAATCATATTTCATACCTCTTTTCACTGTCTGTTTTGTAGAGAACATTCTCATTCTGTACGAATCTGTGTGAATTGTTAATTGGTTTCTATCACTGTTGCCCAATGAGAAGAGAACTTCATCTGTAGAATAAATAAAAATTATAGAATCTTCTGGAAAATGTCAAATCACTTACTTTGATCGATGTTTCTGTTACCCAATTTCAGGATAACTCTGTCTATTGATTCGTCGAAACCAATTCTTCCCGTTATCTTTGATCCATTTTTATTGAAATTCACAACTTTCGTAATAGAATCCCAGTTTTTGTTCAAAATATCAATCGAACGTACGCTTTGGGATTTGTTAAAGTATTTTACAGAAAAGTTGACGATGTGTTGCTTCTTCTGATGCTCAAAAGAAGACGTAGATGAAAGCAATAGAACAAAAGAAAACAGAAGTAGACGCATTTTGTTGTTGGAAGAAGAAAAAGAAGGTAGAGAAGAAGAAGATGGGGAGTTGGAGGTCATTTGACTCTTCGGAGTATTACACTGATCTTGATGTGATAGAGATTGAAGAACACTTGCCGGAAAAATATGTCTTCTAGAAGAAGAAACATTATGGATCAGCGTTTTCATTTTTTGAGTCCTGTGATCAATGTGTGCTTTTCGTTACGTTCGAACGACTTTTCGAACGAGATTTCGAAATTTTTCTCGATGCTGTCGAAAATCAGACGCTCCGTTTTCATGCGAGGATAGTGTGGCCTAACTTTCTCGAAATTATTTTTCTAGGCCACCGTAGTTGATGGTCCAGAAACCGCCTAACATGCACCTGATGCGTTTTCTAGGTCATTGACCATGCTGGCCTAGAAAACTCAACTTGCAAAAGTTAGACCACCATGTCGAAATGGCCTATTAAACAAACCAGTACAACATCATGTCATTTTTAGGTCATAGAAGTTGGTGGCCTAGAAAACTCAACTTGAAAAAGTTAGGCCACCATGTTAAAATGACCTAGGCAACACATCGTGTTAGACCAATTTCGAAAAGTTGTTAGAACATAACGAAAATCACACACGGATTATAAAAGTCTTGTCTGTTTTTATAGATAAAAAAAAGTGATATTGTGATTGTGGGAGTAATACATTTATTATATACAAAGGTCTAGTAGCATAGTAGATATGGAACGACGACGATGATGATAGTGAATAGAGAAAGAAGGGATTTGGAAGGGTTGGTATTTTACTTTAGTGCGGAAAAAGAAAGAGGAAATTGTACTGGAAAGTGTTCGATTCGATTCGAGATTGATGAGCAGAGAGTGAAAGAAAAAGAAGGGAAGATGACGAGATGGGAGAATCCTCTATTGATCTGAAAAGAAATATGAATTTTGAAAGTTCAAAAAGGAATATAACTCACTCTCACAAGCGCGATCAGTGTAGTTGGTGACACCTTGTTCAGCCAGAATGGCAACATCAGACATGACAGAAGTGGTTTCAGTAAGCTCGGAATGTTGAGATTCCTCGATTTGCCAATCCCATTTGCATCGATCCGGAATGTTGTTTTCAAAGCGGATCTCATTGATCAAACCCTTGAGTTGTCTATAATCCGGTCTAATCTCAAAGCTGTATCCATCAATCAAATCAATAATCTTTTCAAATTGTCTTGGAATGCGATTGAAGAAGATTTGACGTTGCTCATTTCGAATCGCAAGTTTGGCCTGTCCCACAAGAGCGCGATCAGTCATATGACGCCATGGCAACTCCCCAGCATACATCTCAATGAGCATGTAGAACCAGCATTCCACATCATCACGTCTTCCAAGATCCAATCGTTTATGGGCTTGAAGACTACCGTAACGAACGGTTCCTCTCCATCCAACCTCTCCGCGACTCTTCATTTTCTTCCCTTCACGGTCGAGATACTTCTTGGCGAGCCCGAAATCGAACATGTAAATCGTTTTGTGTTCTCCACATTCGCGCATTCCAGGAGCAAAATTACTCGGTTTGACATCACGACTCAAGTATCCAATGGCATGAAGTTCTTCGATTGCCTCGAGAGTCTCCAATCCAATTTTGGTAGTGGTGTTGAGAGAGAACGAACGATTCGGTTGCTCAGCACGAAGACGGTAGAGATCTTTTCCGAGGAGACTGATAACCATGTAGTTGTATTCACGACGAATAGTACCCTGTAATTCAGATACCAAAAGGTATATTCAGAAATTTCAATATATCTCACATAGTCAATGATTTCACAGAAATGAGACCCCTTGTACTTTTTGATGCTCAAAAGCACTTTTATCTCCATCGGAAGCATTCCAGTCGAATACTTTTCAGTTTTAATAGCAACAGTTCTGAAAAAAGTAGTGTTATTGAGGTCATGCAACTGAGTATTACCTTGAACCAAAGACGCTCAAGAAGACGTGTCCCATTGCCCCATCTCCTAGTTTTTGACGAAGAATGAAACGATCGCCCTTGTCGTTTTCAAAGTATTCTCCAGTCACTGGAAGTCTATCTTTTCTTCCTTCCGACTTATCCTTGATGGCTGGTCCACGATGACGTGGCTCTGGAGCTGACACTTGTTGAGCCAATTGTTCCATTGCAAACGCTTCGTGAGCAACCGGTTGCATCTTGATGCGTTGCTTATGATTGACCTAAAAAGTAGAAAGTTATTGAGTATATTCAACTGTTCATAAAATACATTCTCTTCGGCGACCAACGTTGGCGTATTTGGGATTTGAACCATATCGGTTTGATCCAACGCTGTAAGTTACAAAAAGGGTTGTCTCCCGAATCTATCCAAACAAACCAGTAGCCATGATTGCTGACGAACTTTGAGACTTCTATTGCTAAAGAAGGTTGCAAAATTCTGGATTGACTGTTGTTTTTGCAGTCTTCTGCTCAATCGAGAATCCAACCAGTATATCTATCCACGTCAGTCGTCAAAACGTGAGGTAATTTTTGCACTTTTCCATGTGTAAACCGAAAAAAACCGCCCATTGCCAATTTGGGATAAGACCAATATTCGACGTGATTGTTTGCGTGTTGTCATCTAGAAATAATGGGTCAGAAGTGGAGTGGAACGAATACTGTAGGCGTGGTTCTGGACCAGAATTTCTGGTTCAATAATTCTTCAAGTTAAAGAAAATCTTTTCAGAAATCTCAGTCTACAATTCCAAGTGTCTCGGTAAGTTTCTCCTAGAAAAACTGGCTATGAAAAATTGTTTTTCCAGAAGTCGTCATCGGGACCATCGATGGTAGCAAAGCCGAAATCTGACAGAGAGGAGAAACCGAAGGTATATAATTACCTTATTTTGATTTTTCTGTTTTTTTTTTAATTTTTATGATTTCAGGATACCAAATCTTCTTCGTCTGCATCTCAAAGTCAAAGTCTTCGAGCAGATGATCCATCAAAGCAGAAGGCGAAAGTAAGTGTGGATTATTGAGGTTTAAAAGTGATCTGATTTCCAGTATGAACCACTCTACGAGAATCTCAGCTACAAAGACTGAACATATAACTATTTCGTCTTATTTTTTGGAAACTCAATAAAGATTTGAGAATTTTCCTTTCTTTTTTTATTCGGACTTTTCTTTAGAAGTCAGAGATGTGGAAGAGACATGTCGGTGGCCCTAGCCGAAGATCCTACAACGGCAACTACCGTAACCCAAATGTTTTTGTTTTCCGTATTAATTTTTCTGATTTTTGTGCGTTTCCAGTCAATTTTTTCAACGTCCAAAGATTTTCTTTTTTGGGGAAAAATAAGAAAAAGGTCGACGAAGAGCAGTGAAAAAGCGAGACCACAAAAAACGGAAAATAATATATTTTTAGGTTACAGTAGTTGTCGCTGTGGGACCGTCGGCCACGGCCACTGGTGTTTCTCTTCCCCAGTTCCCCTTTTGTTTCTATACCAGAACAATAGTTTATGATTTCTTGTGTATATGAAGAGTTTGTCCATGAAGAAAAGGATTTCAGATTTTCAACCTTCTCTAGATCTTCCGAAATTTTTTTGACGAAGAATTATGATTAGTGACATTTTGTAACATCCCCGAGGATGTATACTTTTGAAAACTCCACGACAACGCGAATGGCTCTTCAAAAAACGTCAAACTGAGAGTGCCTCCTTCGCCAGCCTCCATTTCCCCTTTCCGTTTTTTACGGATGCCAGCAAGCCGTTAATCTTGAATTATAGGTTTCCAAAAGAGCTGCGAAGTTGATTAGTATTTTTCGAGAAATACACCACTACTCAGCTTCCTTATTCTCTCTTAGCACTATGCCTATAATCACACTTGTCACTGGTTTTATCTATCTAGTCTTTGGATCGTATAAAACTTTCCGATGCATCGAGTTGGGATTCGTTCTTTCTTGTCTTCTGGCATTGATTCTTTTCACTGTTTTTGGTTGGCACCTCTACAGAATTGCAAAAGCTACATCGGGAAACCTGGTTTGTCCTCGAACATTTGCACTTCAGATGCTACTCACTCATTTCTCTATGATTGTTGTGATCGCTGCGATAATGGTTTTCACATGGATCCCTCCAACTGTGGTATCGAAAATAGAGCTTCCTGGGAGAGTTTTAATCGGCTATTCCAGGGGACTAAATGTGTAGCGTTATTGATGTACGTGTTGTTTGGATATCTTCTGAACATCGGATCAGGAACGTTTCCAACATTCTCGGTCGCTGACCCATTTTATTGGAACCAAAATAGAACGGTATCTCCGTCCTACGATAGAGCCATAAAATCTGCGTTACTCGCTATTGTTTCTTACTGTTTCGTAAGTAATTTAATTATCATTAGAATCCCCGAAGTTTCTGCACATCTACTGCGGGGTTAACAGGAAATAGTCCACAAGTTTGCAACAAATTTCGCAACTTTTCGCAATGTTTTGACACCGATTATTTATTTTCCAGTGTTCCACTCCCATCTTGTCATTCTAAAATTGTCTAATATCAATACTGTGAGTTTGTTTTTCTGTTTTTGAAAAATTATTATTGAATTGAACAGATTCAAGTGTAGAAACAGAGCAAACTCAAAACGTTAGCACCTCTGACACTAAAACGAGAGCGTTCAGCTAAAAACTATGTCAAACTTTTGTTTCAGATCGTTCTCGTATACAAATTTCGCCATAATTTTCACAAAATGCTTTTTTTTGTTCTCAAACACCCTCGCGAGAGAAGAGCGACACAACTATTCAAACACAGCCGAAACGAGTGTTACCGTAGCTATGCGCCTTTAAACGCACCGGGTCTCGCAATGAAAGGCGAAAATCGCAATTTTTCTATGCAATTCCTAAACTTCTTTTCGATTTTTCTAGCCAAAAATGCGTTTTTAAGCCGAATCTTTGATTTAGTGAATTGAAATAATCGATTTTAACATTTTTTGTGTAGAATTTTTGAGACATTACCTATTTTTGAAGCATCTAACTGTCGAAACTCGTTCGAATCGTCGATTTTTTCATTCTCAGTCGTCACAAACTTATTTTTACAGGAAACTCCAAATACTGGGTAGCAAGACGAAATGAGGTAACTTTTTGTTTTACTTGATTTGTGTCCAAATTTATCACTATCAGTAGTTGAGAGCGTCCGTTCTAAGCACATCTAAAACTTTTTTTTCAGTAATCTCCGTCTGCAAAAACGTTTGGCTTCGGCCGTTTTGAAGTGCGGAAAGCACCGCGTCTGGCTCGACCCCAACGAGGTCAGCGAGATCTCCGGAGCCAACTCCCGCCAAAGCATCCGCAGACTCGTCAATGACGGACTCATCATCCGCAAACCAGTCACCGTTCACTCCCGTTTCCGTGCCCGTGAGTACGAGGAGGCCCGCAGAAAGGTATCATTTAAAATATTCAAATAAATAACCTAATCATTAATAATATAGGGACGTCACACCGGTTACGGAAAGCGCCGTGGTACTGCCAACGCCCGTATGCCAGAAAAGACCCTCTGGATCCGACGCATGCGTGTCCTCAGAAATCTTCTGAGAAGATACAGAGATGCCAAGAAGTTGGACAAGCATCTTTACCACGAGCTTTACCTCCGCGCCAAGGGAAACAACTTCAAGAACAAGAAGAACCTCATCGAGTACATCTTCAAGAAGAAGACTGAGAACAAGAGAGCTAAGCAACTTGCGTAAGTTTTTTTTTGGTTGTAAAAGTTTCCCAATCAGAGTTGCACGTACAGCCCACTCGGACACTTGTCCGAGTTTCGGACATTTCCCGTTGTCCGAAAGTGTCCGAGTGCTCTGTTCCCAAAAACATTTCGGAAACTCGAACTTTAATTTTTCAGCGACCAAGCTCAAGCCAGACGTGACAAGAACAAGGAGAGCCGCAAGCGCCGCGAGGAGAGACAAGTCGTCAAGCGTGCTGAGCTTCTCAGAAAGATTTCCCAGAGCGAGAAGATCATCGCCGGAAAGTAAAACTTTGTTGTTTTTCCTCTGTAATGTCAATAAAGTTATTTGTTGAACACTTTATAACTGTTGATTCGAACATCTCTATCGATAACCTAACACTGTAACAACTTTCAGTTTTTTAAGATACCTGAGGTTTAGTTTGAGAAATAGTTTCAAAACTATAGGCTTTAGGCGTGAGAAGATGCGAATAGAGGCTCATCAGGTTTTTAATGTGAGCATTCAATTATGCGAATTCTTCAACGTCGACTTGTCGGATAGGGGTTATTACCAGGTTTTATGCAACTAATAGAAACCGTTCATTCACGAATTTCAGATACGCTTAAAACCTAAGAAAACTGCGGAAATTGGATCTGTAGATATTTCTCATGACGTTGAAGCAGATAGAGAATCCGGGTATGCATAATCGATCATTGCGGGTTTTATAGATTTTCTTCTTCAGCCCGCGAGCGTCCAACAATATTCTTCTAGCACATGTCTATCAAGGTTCAGCAGTTAGTAAAACGATCGAAGTGACTTACCAGCATGAAAAGTTCGATTTGGGTATTGTTTGAATCAGACGATTTTATCATAAGTAAACACCACTTCAGATGATTGGTTTCATATCTCGATTCAATTTAACTCCACTCTCAATTTATGTGAGCCACAAAAATTAGAGATCGAGGTGGAATTATTGTGAGAGAATCAGCCATTTTCTTATTTAAAACAGTAAATTTAAGATACATGGATCGGTACCACCCGCCTCAATACGAATCATTCATGAAAATCACAAAACGGTTAATTGAAATTCCTCTCGATCCAACTCGTTTGGTTGCTGCTGCACGATCCTTGTATTTCGACAGTAGCTACCTTTCGGCCATCACTATGTGTGTGTACAGTAGTCTTGTCATGGTTGCAACCAGACAGAGAAGAGCCAATGCTGCAGAATCGGTGTGTTGAATGGTATTCATCTGAGTTTGCTAATCTCTGAATAGTTACATTCTTTCCTGAATGAAAATATAAGATTTACCAATTACACAAATCAATTACTTTCACTGAAAACTTTCCTGTTAGTTATTACAGGCGCCTTCTATCAAAAGTACCAAATTGCGAAGAGTCTACAATTCATCTGCTCACGCATTACTATTCGCAACTAGATCGATTCAGCAATTCATCGTTCGAAATGCCGAACTTATCAATGCTTCTCTTTCAGTTGGTAAACAAAATAAAGAATTTGAAGGCATTCTAACAAGTTTAAAGAGCTTTCAGTCATTCTCGATGTCCAAAACGAAATGAAGGCGGCTCTTTTGCGTTTTGACAATTCGGAAAATCCGTCCAACTGTGTGGAGAATGATATTTCTGAGTGGAGCACTAAAATCACATTGATTTATCAGCAGATGCTCAATCTTTTCCGAAAATCAACAGGTTTGAAAAAAAATTTTCTACACTCTCGGAATCTGTTACTGTTAATGCTCAGATCTTCATCAACAACTGCTTCTCGTGTTTGATAAACAGCGCCGCGCGGTTTTCCGTGAAGCGTTTTGGGTAACTGAACGACCCATTGATAAGTGCTGTATCAGAACGCCAGTAGCAGTTTTGGAGCACTATAAATCAATTATCAAGGTAGACTATCTGAAGAAGTTGCCACGATGCACAATTTTCTGCGAAGAAACCGATTGTCCCGGAGAGTATTGGTGAGTCAGGTAGAGAAAAAACATAAATATCAAATGTTGTTTTACAGTCCGATTATATTCGAAGATGTTTTCTCCAGGAATCCAGATATTACGCGACTGATGACCACTGGTGTTCAAGAGGTGAACGAGAATGCACTGACAAAAGATTTTTAAACTTACATTTTCAGATGGGCATCCCGAATAGTGCTTCTTTGCCAGCTGTCAAAACACAAGATAAGCATAAGTCGTTCCGTCAAAAGATTCGAAACGAGACGAGAAAACTCATACATCCTCGCCGAAAGAGTCTTGACTGCTCACAGTCATTATCCAGGAAAGTGGTAAGTTATCATACATATACTATTCAATGTTTATGTTATGTTGTCTAAGGATTCTTCACGAAGTCGAACGAAAACATTGGCGGAGACCATTGCTTCAGATGGTGGGGGACTTTTACTTAAAACACCCACTGATCAAAGTCCCATGAGCAGCGCTCGTGTTCCATTAGCATCCGAAGAGTCAGCAAGTTGCCGTAGCGAACCTATTGGTACTTTTCCAAGTGTTTATGTATGTTTCCATTCGATTTTCAGTTTCTCCATCATCTTCCTCCGAGTTTGGACGATGTTCGGCGGCAGGTGAACTGGAATCTCCAAAGGATACTGTACCATTGATTTCCAAAGAGAGCGTCTCTTCAGAGGAGGTTATTTTTCCTTTCGTGATCTTATAAATGCCATGTCTTAAGGTTGCTAACGCCTTGCGGACATCCGTTTCAGCAGATGAGGTGCTTGCGTACTCCGCTGCTATTCCAGGGACATCACAAACTGGGATTTTGTCTCAAACAGACGATAAACTAACCGAAGAACATCCGAAAGACGTCATGGCAGCATTCGAATTACTGAGAGAGCGAGAAGCTGCGAAAAAGATGTTGAGAGATCAGGCACATTACGAAGGACATCTCTATAGGTTTGTATATTCTTAGTAGATACAGTTCTTTTTCATGTCTGTAATTTTTAGTGAACAAACTTCAAAGCCAGTGTTCGGTCCAGTTTTCACCCCCATAAAATCGTCTCTGGTGATTGGAGATGCGGTGCTTCGTTCAGCTACGAAAACTCATCTAGTAGTTTTTGTACATGGCTTAGAAGGTTTGCAAGACTCCATCTAATCTCAAATCGTTTTTCAAAACATTTTTCAGGATCTCATGAAGATTTAGTTCCATTCCGTTGTGGTCTCGATCAAGCTATAAGTGCATATTATCACTCTATTCAAACGGATGGTGATGATTTTGAGGAAGAACCGTGGTCATTTGAATACCTTATGAGCAGTGCAAACAGAAGTCAAACGTGGGCCGATATCACTACGATGGCTCATAATCTTCTCTCCGAAGTCCGAGAGCATGTCGAGGAAGCCCGTTGTGATATTCAAAGAATCAGCTTCATGGCGCATTCACTGGGTGGTGTGATCGTTCGAAGTGCGATTGGATTGGCACCAGAAGTAGAAATGCAATGGATGGTCGACAGATGTTATACTCTGATGACAATCAACTCACCACACCTTGGACTTGCTTATGTTCCGAAACATATTCATTGGGGTGTGCAAATTGTCAAATGGTAAAATTCAAATACATTAGAGCAACTTTGAAAAGGATTGTCTTGCAGGTGGAAAAAGTCTCGATCAATGGAGCAATTGTCGTTCAGAGACTCTGTTGATTTCGCATCTTCATTCGTCTACAGAACTTCCCTGAACAGTGCATGTGGAAAATTCAAAAACATTTTGCTAGTTGGAACTCCTCGTATGATTCCTTTTGATTACGGTAGTGAAAACGTCCTAATTTTTTTAGATGATCAACTCGTTCCATATATGTCCTCTTTGCTAGTTCCATCGAAAGCATCATCTGAAGATCAATCTCAATTCGGAGAAGCATATCGGTTATATTTATTAGAATGCACTTACAAAAGATGTTGTTCTAATTTCAGAGAAATGATGTCTGCATGCCTAAATTCGATCCGAGACAGTGAAAAAAGCGAAAATCTTGTTCGGTACACGACATTTCATCAGCTGGGGTCTACCAACACACAGAAACTCACTGGAAGAGCTGGTTAGTTGAAGCTTCCCAAATACTCTTAATTTGAAACGAAGCTCCGACCTAAAAAAAATTTCAGCTCATGTTATCGCCTTGGAAGATTCTGTTTTCATCGAGAAACTTTTCAACATCTCTGCAGTCAAGTATTTTGTATAACACATCCGTTTTTCATTAGCGGTTATTGTAGATTGTAAAAATTTAATTTATAAGTTCTGTAATAGCTTTTCCTTCCTAGAAATGTGCATTTTCTCATTGTAATCACTTTTTTCTTTTATCGGTTCAACCATTTTTGTTTCTTTTTCGGCCTTTTCTTTACTTAACTTTTCCGCCTGTTCTCAGCATCTGAACATTCCAACTTTAACTTCATCACTTTCAGTTTTCACCAGTGTTTTATCATTCCTGAGAAATTCCTTATTTCAATCCAGTGGTATTTATTTTCGGCTTATAATTTATCGTATTCATTATCTTGAATTTCTCTTTGAAATCTATAGTATCTATTTAATATGATTAATGAAAATAATTACAATTCAATCAATTCTTCTACTTCTTGAATGTTTGTCAGGTCTCAAACCTATTGATTGTATATAGATTTTGGGTATTTATGATTGTATCTAATTATAGTAATTTATACAGATGAAAATCAATGGGAAATTTCCGGCATGGAAAAAGAAGAAACGAAAGAACAATGATGAAAAAAGAGGTAAGATTCTTTTGAGCTCGTTTTTATGTGATAGTAAATACATTTAGTTAAAAATGGTACAAACATAGTTTCCATCAACGGAATATCTCGACAAAATGGAGGACAGGACCCGAATTTAGCGATGTTGTCAGTAAAAAAGAAGAAAAGATTACGAAAGAAGAAGATCAATGGTACAGCGAAAATCCAAATGAAAGAAGAGTTAATGAATTCGACAGTACAAATGACTAACGGCGTTTTGACGAAAAAGACAAACATGGAGATGAAGCAGGCTAGTGACATGAGTCCACATCAATCTAATATCAAAACTTAATTTTCAGATTATTACGGCATCAAGTCCACCAAAAACAAAAATACAATCAATGACACCGAAATCAGTTAACAACAACTCTACCCCGATTTCAAAGAAACCAAATGCAGCAATTCCCTCCAAGAACGCTGAACCCAAGGCAAAGAATTCACCACGGGAAGATGCAACCTATGAAAAGTTTATTCGTCCTCAATTGCCTATTGATGTCGTAGAACAACAATTGATGCACGAGCTGGCATCCCAAGAAACACTTATTGTGATTGGTGAGACTGGATCCGGAAAGTCAACACAAGTTCCTCAGGTTCGTCAGTTTTCGTAAATCTGTTCCAACCTATTTTTCAGCTATGCGTTCGAGCTGGAATTGCTGAAAAAGGTTTAATCGCAGTGACAGAGCCTCGAAGGGTAGCCGCAGTATCTCTTGCATCTCGCGTCGCGGTCGAAATGGGAACGGATCTAGGTGGAACTGTTGGGTACCACGTTCGTTTCGAAAATGTCACATCCCATAGAACGAAAATTGAATATATGACAGACGGTATCGTTCTCAGGTTAGTATCTTTACGCTGAATTGAATTTCGGAAAATCGGAATTACAGGAAAGCCCTCGTTTCTCCTTTGCTCGACAAATATTCTACAGTAATTATCGACGAAGCTCACGAGAGGAGTCTTCATTCAGATGTTTTAATGTGCATTTTGAGAAAGTGTCAGGCACAGAGAAGAAGTACCGATAATCCACTCAGACTTATTATTATGTCCGCGACTTTACAGGTAATCAATTAATAAGGATGACTATCTACTTTTAATTTTAGGCAGACAAATTCCAAGCTTATTTCGATAACGCAAAAGTGGTTCTAGTTTCTGGACGTACGTTTCCCATCGAGATTCATCATGTCAATCCGAAGATCAACAAGTCGTTTTCTGCGACTGATTACGTATATAATACGGTTATTTGTGTGAAACATGTTCATTTGACTGAACCGAAAGGACACGATATCCTCGTTTTTCTGACTGGAAGCGAAGAAATTGAAGCCGTTGCTCACCAACTTGCCGAACTGAATGGATCACTCCCGCGCGAGGCCGATTTCATCCTCCCAGTTCCACTTTATGCAGCACTACGACCAGAAAAACAGAGAGAAGCTTTTCAAAAAACTCCACAGGTCAGAAAATTCATCAAAATTTATCGTTTTTGTTAATGCACCATGATTTAAGGGAGCGAGAAAAGTAATCATCTCAACGAATATTGCTGAAACATCTGTTACGATTCCTGGAATCCGAGTTGTAATCGATTCTGGAAAGGTTAAAACCAAGTGAGTCAATCAGCGATTATAGATACTATTTTTCTGTTTTTTATAGGAGATTCGAAGCCTCAAATCGAATTGATGTCCTGAAAGTGCACAATGTAAGCAAGGCTCAGGCTAAACAACGTGCTGGTCGAGCTGGAAGAGATGCGCCTGGAAAATGCTATAGGTATGAATTCAATTGATTTATTGCAATCGGTGTAGCTGGAGTGTAGTTTGTTATCAGTAAAGAAACATTCTTTGGTACTGAAACAATTCAGTTCCAAAAATCTTTTGTAATAGGGAGAATGGTTAGCTTCAAAAAACTGTTGAGGAGGTTTGCGGAAATACAAAAATGGAAAATTCTTAAGCTAATTTAGATAGTTTCAGACTGTACACTCGTGAAGACTTCCAAAAGTTTGATGCAGAGAATATGCCTGAGATCCTACGATGTAATCTATCGGCAACATTCCTTGAATTGATGAAACTTGGAATGAAGAATCCACATCGTCTGGGCTGGATCGATCCACCAGAATCACAGAATATTGATGCAGCACTGTTGGAACTCACGGTGAGTTATCTAGCTCAACATTTGGAATTTATTTTTTGTTTCAGTCTCTTGGAGCCATTCGTCCGATCAATTCAGATAGAAGTAAATTTGTTCTCACAGAGATGGGAGATGTATTTTGCATGTATCCACTATCACCAGAACATGCCAGGTTTTGGTTTGTAAAATAAGCAAAGAAAATTGAAAGTTTTCAGAATTCTGTTCCAAGCTCAAAAAGAAGGATGCATTATGGAGGCTATCAAGATCGTTGCAGCCATGCAAACAGATGCACTCTTCTCTGGAGGAAGTGATTCAAAAAGCGATGCGGAAGTGGAAAGAGTTAGAAGGAAATTTGAAACTAGAGAAGGTGATCACATCACACTGCTCAAGATCGTTCTAACGACTAATGATTTCTTCGATCAGGTATGCACTTATTTGGATTTTCAGAAAACTAGTGGGAAAAAAGCTAAATTTATTAATATTGTAATTTACAGCTGAACGCGAAAACAGAGGCTGATGCGAGATACAATAAGTCCAATAAATCCCTAGAACGAGAATATAATGAAGCCATCCGGGTAACTCTATTCAACTAGCTTATTTTATCTAATCACTTCATGTCTTACAGAAATTCTGCAATGATAACATGATCAACGAGCAACATCTGAAAACAGGATCAATGATTGAAGACCAGTTGAAACAAATCGCTATCGAGCAGAACGTCAAGTTCTCTACCTGTGGTGCGGACTTATCAAAGATTAGGTATACCTTGGAATGACTGAAACTTTTAATTGTTTTATTTCTAATTTAGGAAAGCGATTGCCGTTGGACTATTTCTCAACAGTTGCGAATATGATCGTCAAGAAGATCGATATCGATTGATGATCAATCCAGCGATCACTGTGAAGATTCATCCATCCTCAGCTCTATCTAGATCGAAACCAGCATACATTGTGTTTTCGGAACTCATGAAGACCAATGATCTCTATGCACTGTCAGTTTTTTCTTTTCTTCGAATTCGCATTTATTTAAAATTTCAGACAAGTCACCTTAATTGATGCTGATTGGGTTCGTCCACTGATCACCGAACACAAAAAGATTCGTAAAAACCATCTGGCCGAAACTGCCCAACGCATTCAACAAATCGCAAAAGTCGAGCCGAAAACAAAAAAACAGAAGCTCATTGTTACTTTTTAATATCACTTCTTTTCATTCCTCATGTGTTTTCTTGCTGTGTTCTTAATACCCCGATCAAAAGTTTATATTTTTCTTGTTCTGCTGCCAATTCTCATTTTGTTACCATTTTCTTTTTCAAGCACTCCAAATACCTCTCATTTATTCCACATTTTTCAAAAACTATCTCTTTTCTTCAGTCTCGCAACATCTTCTTTCAAAAAATCTCATGTTACTTTTTAAAATTGTCTGTTTTATTGAACACCCTCTATACTTTATGAATCTGATCAACAACTGTGTTTACTGAAAATGTCACCGAAGTTTTTTAAAATTTACTTTCAGATTCACTTCAAGGACATCGTCAATCTGAAACCCAACTCCGATGCGTTCTATGCCAATGTTCTTTTCTTCTACCTTGTGATTTGCTCTCTGTGCAATCAATCTTATTCCTTGATATCCTTTATTTCTCTTCCTGGATGATCCTCTTCTTATTCTTTCTCTTCTTTTTTTGCATTCGATTCTAGAAAAAGAACAGCTGTCTTCTCATTTCGAAGGTCTTCTTCTTTTCTTTCCAAATGTTGTTTCAATATCACACCTCGAAGAGAGGCCAATTAAAATTTGTCTTTTCTCACTCTTTTTTGCCATCAAATCTTTTTTCCAATTCTCTTTGTTTTTTGTTATTTTTGTGGTCTCATACTGCTGTTTTTTCAACCAACTTTTCACAGATTTCTTCAACCTATTAACGTTTTTTGTGAATATTTCTTTCAGACAAATAAAAACGACATAGATGTCATACTCTGAAAATGTGTTCTTTTCCTTTTTCTGGTTTCATATTTTATGAGTCATTTTATGATTCCTCAACATGGATTTCATGTCACGAAACTTTTCTTTTCCTCCTAAATTTCTCCTTCCGGTCATATATTACTGTAGTTCCAGAAAAAAAAGATCGAAAACAAATTCACAAATTCACAACTAAACAAGAATTCTCAAAAAAAAGCATTAATATAGAGAAAAAACCCAATTTTTGTGTCACATTAATTTTTATGAGTCTTGTATGGAATTCAATTTCAGCACGGATTATTTGAGAAATGTCACACTTCCGGAACGATTTTTTTCGTATTTTTATTTCAGTTTAGATTTGAACATGGGTTGTTTTCTAGGAAATTTTCAGAGTTCTGAAACTATTTTTGAAAATTCCTCCTTCAAGTATTTATTTCTCTGACCATACCAAATTCTTTTTTTGTCCAAAAAATGACATTGCTCATTTTTCAGCGGATTTTTTAGCCATTTTTCTTTTCGGAAATTTCAAGAATTTTTGTTGAATTTTCCGCACCTGGGGTAATGAGGCAAACGTTCATGGTTTCGATGTTTTGAGAAATTCGTTGAGTTTCGAAAATTTCGTGAAAGTTACTCATTCAAATGTTAATTTCGCTGATTACATCAATTTCCTTTTTTTTTCCTAAAATTTTCGGAAACATTCTGACATTGCTCATTTTTTAGCCGATTTTTATTCAGAACTTTTTAAATTTTTCGTTTCTTCAAGAGAAATTCTGAAACCTGAAAATCTTTGAATTTTCAAGTTTCCAATTCAGAAAAAAAACCAAAATCTGCAAAAAATTTTGGCTCGTTTGTAGCCATTTTCTATAAATTTCTGGATTTTTTTACCAAGTTTCCGGTTCTTAAAGCAATGAGACATAAGTTTATGGTTTTGGTGTTTTCTATGAAATTCGCTGTTTTCAAACTATTAAAAAATCGGCTCTTTATGACAAGGGGGGGGGGGGACATGAGAATAGGGGGGCCCAAGACAGAAGGGGGGCCCATGGGTAAAAATTATGCGTAAGTTGAGATTTTTCGATTTTTTCAAGTTTTGCCACTGTTTTTATGAAAATTTCGTTCTTCGCGCTTGTTTCCATAAAAATTCATAACGTCGAAAAAAGTTCAGTTTAGATCGTTTTTTCATGAACAACATTGTTTTTGCTGTTGTAACTGTGTTATTTCAATTTATTAAGCTAATAGTTGATTAATTTAGGCTTAGAAAACAAAAAATTCAACAAAAATCAACAAAAAATGACATACACTGAAAATTTCAAAAAATGATGAAAAATTTTCAAAGCACGAAATTTTAGTGAAAACAACCCCAAAACTTGAAAAAATGGGTAAATCTTAACTTAGACATAATTTTCCCATTTGGCCCCCCCCCCCCCGTTTTCACTTGGGAACTTAAATATCTTGATTCCTGTGAGAGATATCAAAAAGTGATCAACTGACATAATGTTTATCATAATATCACCAATATTTCATCAGTTGATAAATTGTTTATATCTTTCACAGGAATCGAGATAATTGGGCCCAAAGTAGACGGTTTGAATGAGCCTCTATTAGAGGAAATAGGTATTTATTTCTCTGGCTAAATCGAATTCCGTGTCTTTTTTCACACGCTGAAGACGTCATAACCATGGAGAAATAGAAATTCAAGAAACCAAGAGGCATCTCAAAAGCTTGACGAAAATCATTCAGAATGTGATAATCAGAGAATAACGGTAATTTCTTCAGAAGATTCCAACGATTTACCGTTAACACTCTAAAAGAACGCCACTTCTAACTTTGAGCTCATGTATCTCATTTCTCATTAAAGATATCAAAAGTGCTTAACTAACAAAATAATATTGCGATAAACATTTTGTCGGTCGACCACTTTTTGATATCTTTCACAGAAACTGAGATATATAGACTTGAAACTGACGGGTTGGGGGCGTTCCATTAGAGTGTTTACGGTCCAATGTTCTGTTTCAATGTTCGTCACAACAAAGATTTGAATAATGAATCAGCTGAATGGTAATATGAATTTCATAACCACATTTTGAAAAAAAAACATAAACAATTTCATATCTTTTTTCTCTCTACATTCTCATCCAGTTTTTCAATCATTCTCTTTTTTTTCCCAACTCAAAAAAACCCTTCACACATTTTCATTTTTGCCAGACAACTGTCACTTCGGATTACTGTACAATTGTCAATTATAATAGGAATTTTTCTGGAAAATATCTGTTTTTTTTTGTTTTAGCCAACTTTTCTACCAACATTTTGTCGTTTTTTGTTTTTTTCTAGGAATTCGTTTTTGAAAAATCAAAAGTCAACTTGAAATTTTGAAAGTTAAGAAGTGTTAAAAAGTAAGCAGATTGGATACGGTTCAATGAGTTTTGGGAATTCCTTTTGAAATACAATCCTCCCAAATTTTTTCTCTGTGTCTCTTCAACTTTGGTAATATTTCGTTTAACATCTTTCCACCTTTATGATTTTTTATCGTTTTTGAGGTTATTTATTTCATGGTTTTGGTTTGTTTTCGTTTCCGTTTCCGTTTTGAAAATACCGTATCACATAAGCAAACTGTATTGCAAATGAGATATTAAAATTTCTTTCATTTTCAAAAATGGAAATATAAATAACACTCTAATAGAAACACTCTAACACACTCTAATAGAATGAAACCCCTAACTTTTGACGTTGAGCCAATTTATTTCGGTTGCTGTGAAAGATATCAAAAAGCAGTCAACTGTAAACATATTTAAGGTTTTATGGAAAACATTTTATGAGTGGACAAGTATTGGAGATTTTTTACTAGAACTGAAATACATGGGCTCGAAATTGAAAGTTAGAGGGCCCGTCTGTTAGACGGTAACATTCAACGGAAATTATGTCTCAAATTAAACCCAAAATCAAAAGTATTTTTTGGGTAATTTTGGGCTGATTCTTAGAATGGGAAGAAACATATTTTAAACCAACCTTTCCAAATAAAAATATACCGAAACCCTGGATTTTCCCGAAAGTACAATTAATAGCATTTGATAGAAGGTTTCAGAAAACAGCTTTTTCGTTCTTTGTGAAATATATCAAAAACAGAGCACTGACAAAACAATTTTAATAATATTGAGACTATTTTGTAAGATAAAAACTGTTTGACAGAGATGTCTCTTCTCTAGTTCCTTGCCCCGAGGAATTCGTTTTAAACTTCCGCTGTTAACAATGCAAAAATGCGATATGTGTTTCTTTAGAAGGTTTTTGCACGGTGGAAATGTCAGAATTCCGATTTCCGTTCCTCGAAAAACTCATTCAGGACATCTCTGACTTTTCTTAACTTTTAAAGGAAACGAGGAAAAATCGGATAAAGCTGCTGTGTCCTATTACAGGCTTTGACAATTTTTGAGAACATTTTTTTTTTCGGTAGTGGGAATATTAAAACAGGTATTAATCGGTGTACATGAATTATTTATTGAAAGTAAATAGAAAAAATATCTGGAAAAAGGTGAACCTAATAAGAAGGTAAATTTATCCCAGAATCTTCTTGTTAAGACGCGTTCTCTGTAGAACTCAACTTCAGGCCTATTATCCACTGTACAGAAAAAATTCAAACTTGTTTTTTCTGGCCGATTTTTCATATATTGTTGTTTATAGACTTTTAAAGTATATGATATATAGTTTGTCCCGACTTGTCCCCCACCTGCAAAAATATGGTCGTGGGGTGTCTATTGGCACTTTTTGAATTTGCACTATATTTATATTCTTCCATCTTCTCTGGAAAAATTTCAGATTTTTGCAAAAAAGCGATTTTTTGGACCAAAAAATGGCCGTCCTGAAAAAATTTCCATTATTTTATAAAATTAAACATAAAATTTAGATTCTAAACTAAAAAATACATTAGAAACTGTTTTGAAATAAAAGATAAACCTGAGCCCCCTATGAGTTTTAGGCCAAAATGTGCCCAAAAATGAGGTTTCACCATGTGGGGGAGTACATGGCAACAAAAATTCGACCAAAATCGACCGTCTCTGATTTTGTTCAAATTTGCACCACACATTAATGTTTTTTTTGGGTAGTAAAGTTTTGGGTAGTTTTTTTGGGTAGTAAAGTTTTGGGTAGTTTTTTTGGGTAGTTTTTTTTTGATAGTGTTTTTTTTGGGTAGTAAATTTTTGATGGGTAGTATTCTGGCAAAGTTTCAGAATCCGTGCTCATCGTCTTCGTGCATTTTCAGAAGCACCAAACAAACGACAAAAATTGCTTCCAAGTCCATTTTCAATGAAAAAATACGAGCTCCAGAAATACACGAAGACGGTGAGCACGGTTTCTGAAACTTTGCCAGAATACTACCCATCAAAAATACTACATCTGGTGAAAATTTGAACAAAATCGGATTGGGTCGATTTTGGTCGAATTTTTGTTGCCACATGGTGAAACCTCATTTTTTCGCACATTTGGGCTTAAAACTCATAGAGGGCTCAGGTTTATCTTTTATCTCAAAACAGTTTTTAATGTATTTTTTAGTGTAGAATCTAAATAATGGAAATTTTTTTCAGGACGGCCATTTTTTGGTCCAAAAAATCGCTTTTTTGCAAAAAACTGGAATTTTTCCAGGGAAGATGGAAGAATATAAATATAGTGCAAATACAAAAAATGTTCAAAATAGTGCCTAAAAACGTTCTACGATAAGACCTAATCATTATTTCACTTTTGAAAAACATTTTTTTAGACACCCCACGACCATATTTTTGCAGGTGTGGGACAAGTCGGGACAAACTATATATCATATACTTTAAAAGTCTATAAACAACAATATATAAAAAATCGGCCAGAAAAAACAAGTTTGAATTTTTCTGTACAGCACTATTTTTGATTATGTCAGAGAATGTGTCTTAAAATGTTCCGAATTGTTTTGTTGTTTTTTTGTAAGGAAGTTGTGAACTTCTGATCGAATTCAAGCCTTTATTCAAAAGCATTAAACAAATGGGGCCGGGCCTTTTTTTCAGAATTTTCAAGGCCTGGCCCGGCGTAATATTTTTATTCCAGACCCTGTTTTTCAAGTATGCTTCAATTGTTATTCACCCCGTCTTTTTTGGTCTCGAAACCTATTTTTCGCGCTCAAATATTTGAGAACCTGCTTCCCAGCCGTTTTTTATTATCAAAAAGTTAAATTAAATAATTCCCTGAATCTATTGAAATTGAAATAAAAAGGAACAATAATATTACTCATCACCACCATAATAATCACAAAAAAAAAGAGAGAACAGACAGTGAAACAAAACAAAACCATGCGGTTTTGTCTCGTCTTTCTGCCATCAACAGTGTATTTATTCAGTTTCCCATGACTATTAATATTAGTACTTTTCGATTGCTGACAACCATAGTCTAAATAGTGATCGTTGCTAGCGTATCCAAAAAGAACTGATAAGCTGATAAAAAGGAAATATCAGCAGACGGTGACACGAATTATCGTGAATTCTTTTCATTTCTAATATTCGGTCGCATTATAGTTTCATCTATTTATTTGAACTAAAAATCCTTCTAAAAATGAGTGAAATCGGTGGAGCAATCAAGAATTTCATTTTGAAAGGGGTGAGTTTTCAAAACATGGGATTTAGATCTGGAAGTTCTCACCTAAAAAGGGGAAATCTGAGAATTCTGAAAACTATATGAGAAGTTGTGTTCCTAAATTTATTGAAGTTGTAACTCAATTCTATTGAACCACGTCAGATTTTTCGAAAAAAAGTTCTACTGGGTCGCAAACAAAAAATATCACGAATTTCCGGCCGTTTTCATGAATAAACTTGAGAAACAGAAAAATAGGGTTTCTGGCGAAGATTATTCTTTTTAGGTCTAGGTTATCTCTAGCAGTTGAAATTTCATCAAAACAACTGATAAAACAACACATTTAGTTTAAAAAAAAAATTAAATCTGAAAAAGTACTAAATCTGAAAATTCAAGAAGCTATTGTTAATAAAGATGTCCGGATCTTCAGTTAAATAAATTTTTGTCCGGATTCCGGATTTCTAGATAATTATTTTATTCCTAATTCCGTTAAAAGCTTACTTGCATCGGGTCGGGCCGGTCTTTTCAGAATTTTGAAGGAGTTTTCTGAAATTTTTTCCTGTCTTTTCCTGTTTTTCCTGTCTTTTCTAAAAAAAATGGACGATTTTTCTGTAATTTTCCAAAAAAAGAGTGCCATTAAAAAATATTTTTTTAACAAAAACATCTGAAGAAATTTGAAAAAGTGTCTGAAATTTCAAAATTTTTTCAAATTTGGAAAACCCGGGCTCTGATTTTGCAAGTATGATAAAAAGTTTCTGGAAAATATCAACATTTGAAAATACAGTATGTTTATGTGATACAATGATAAAATTATCTTCCTTGTTTTAAATTTCTCTTAAAATTCGCTTTCAGCCGGTTAGAACTGTACCAATAAAACCATCTATCCCTTCTACAAGTCCTCAAAGTGCATGGACAAGCATAGAATCAGGCTCCGCCCACTTATCGCGTGCTTCTACTTCTTCCATTTCCCCTTCGACATCTGCAGAATCTGAAACAGAAGAGGTCAGTTATTGAAAAGAAAGAAAATGACTTCTGACCGAAAAGGACCTTTAGTCTTGATTCAAATGTATTCAAATTTCAAAATAAAAGTGGCATTTTCTTATACAAAATGGTCCCCTATAATTGTAGACACTTCCCACCTCTTTGAGAGCACGCGGCTCAAGCTCCGCCCACTCTTGCTCGGCGGCGACAACGAGCCAGGGCAATCGTCAGAGTAAAGAGAAAGATCCGTCGACTGGTTTCCAAAAAATGGGATCCACTGAAAATGGAGGCACCAATGGGTGCTCGAATGGTCAACATGTTTTATTGGTTAGTTGATTTTCATTAATTCTGAAAAATCTTTTCAGTCAAATTTTATTGGATTAAAAAAATCTTTTTTTGAACATGTTACAGCGGACTTCATACAGATAATATAAATCTAAAGTTAAACAGAAGTTTTCAAAAACCTTAATGTCTTTTATAAATTTCTCCAATATCCAAAGATGACGTCGCAATTCGTAGACATCGTTTTTCAAAAAACGCTCATATTTCGACGACTATGAATAATGATCTTTCTAAATCTTGTGCTCTTCGAAGCCAAAAAAATTGAATGTTCAAAAATTAATTTTTCTTTAGATGGAAAAACAAGAGAAAATCGAGCCGAAAGTCTTTGCGAAACGTTGGGTGATCCTCATTATTTTTATGTTCTTATCCGGATCAAATGGTGCTCAATGGATACAGTACTCCATTATTGCTAACATTATCTCCGAATATTATAATGTTTCGTAAGTCATGTGTTGCATTGAGTTTTGAAATCAACTTTTGTGGATTTCAGATTCCAAGCTGTCGATTGGACTTCTATGATTTATATGCTCACATACATTTTCTTCTTCATTCCAGCTGCGTGAGTTTTCCCTTTTTCTACATTTTTTTTTGAGTTTGGAGTTTAAGGGATTGGGACTGAAGTTTTTTAGAGTAGGGGTATGCCTTCTGATTCTCATCTTGTGCAACCGTAGCTCAGCTGGTAGCGGCGCGGCACCTCCAGCATTGGGCCCACAATTTGAAATCCTTCAGGGGCCTATATGAACAGAAATCTTTAAAATAAATTTTGAAACTTTATATCTACACCGGACTAGAGTGATTTTGCATCTCTTATTTTTTCTTTGGCGGCTTCTAGACAACTGACCGTTTTTCTAAATGTTACTTGAAAAGTGTTTCGAAGGACGAGCAAAAAGCGCGAAACGAAGAAAAATACAGTTAAAACATATGTCACAACTCATTTTTTCCTCCTTTTTAACTCTACACCTCTTCATCTCCAACACTATTTCTCGTCGCGATGCCCATGTTTACACGCAGAGCTTCTTCTCTGCAAAGTTGTCAGAAATAGAAAAGTAAGGACAAGAAGAAGACAAGACAGTGCTCTCTCTTTCGTCAACAATATATAAATACTTGAGAGAAAAAAGAAGAAGGTGGAAAAGAGAGATTTACGGAAGCACTAAAAATGAACAAGAAGTATTGAAAATGTTGAAGAGATAGACATAAGATCAAGGGCGTAAGTGATAACGAGTGAAACGAAAGTGGGCGAAAGCTAGACTCAACAAGAGCAAAGAATATCATATCTAGTATACATGACAAGTATCCATTTGGCACCTGGAGGGGTGACTGTATGTTGTTTTTGACGTCACAACTCGTTGATACTTTGAACAAAGACTGGGTGTGACGGTCAGTACGTGGGATATGGGCTCGAGTGCTAAGAACATTTCAGAGATAGATTTCATACAGTCCTTGAAGGATCAAATTAGATAGAACACAATATTAATGGATACAAAAATTAATGCAAGTCCTAAATAAAACAACACAAATCTAGTTACCGTAAAACCTGTAATAGAAGAACAACTTTTAGATTTGAACCAGTCTCGATTCCTGTCGAAAATATAAAAACGTTGTCAACTGATGAATTGTTTATCATAATATCGAAAACACTTTATCAGTTGACACATTTTTGATATCTTGCATATGAGCCACGATAAATTAGATCAATCTGGGCAATGTGGGATCCTTCTATTACAGGTTTCACGGTATATGCTTTCAAAATGCTCATTTAAATGTTTGCCTGCACAATCGGTCCTAATGATCAACTTTTAGCCTTTCAATTAAAAAAAGAACAGTCAACTTTGAGTTACGAGAATAATACCTATTGTCTATTCAAAATAATCGCGCGGGTGAAC
>NC_013489.2:9180971-9192189 GCF_000004555.2 Caenorhabditis briggsae
CGATTATTTTGAATAGACAATAATATCTGTCTTTTGCAATTTAGAAATTTGAAAATTCGGGAATTCGAAAACCTTGATTATAGAAAAATCGGGAACACAAACATTATGGATTCCAGACATTTAAAATTTTATTAATCTTGAAATTCAAAAGCTCGGGAAATTCTGAATTTCTAAAATCCTGAGATCTTGAAGTTTGACATTTTCAAAATTTTTAATCTAGCTAATTCGAATTCAAGTCTCCAGTTATCAAGAAGTTCGAAATATTAGAAATTCGGTACTTTCGGAATCCGGAAATTCATAAAATTCAGTTGTTTTGAAATTCAGAAGTTTGGGAAATTTGGAAAATTTGAAAAACTCGCCAAAAGCGGGAATTCTCAAATTCTCAAATTCAGAAATTTCAAAACTAGTGTTTCTCAAAGTGCTTTCCCCCAAATTACAGAACAGTACATTTTAGCTTTGTTGTTCTATGTCTGAACATTTTCAAATAATGTTTTAGGATAACAGAGATTCTACATGAATTATCTCTTCAGCATGTAATTGAACAAAAACAAAATCAACTTATGGAGCATTAAAAATGGAGCTCTAAACTTGTGATTCACTAACTGAAATTTTCAAATTAGACAGACTAGTACTGAGTACTTCTGTAGACACAAAAAATGGTCATTTTCATTAAAAGCAATGAGATTACATGGTAACTTATCTTGAAATCTGACTATTCAAGTGGAAAATCACAGTTATTTGAATACTTCTTCTTTGATCTAGACATCATAGATATATATTCCAAACATTCCAGATGGCTTCTCGATAAATGGGGACTTCGTCTTTCTGTTCTTCTCGGAGCACTGGGAAATTGCATTGGAGCATGGATCAAACTCATGTCAACACATCCAGGTATATAACACTTTTCAATCTCTATTCGAAACATGTCATAAAACATATGGGAACTATAGACGAAAATTCGAAAATCCGAACACTAGGGATCGAGATCTATTTCAGATTCCTTCTGGGTGACATTCGTCGGGCAAACAATCGTCGGAGCATCTCAAATGTTCACATTAGGAATTCCACCCCGATTGGCAGCTGTCTGGTTTGGACCTGATGAAGTTTCTCGTGCTTGTGCTCTTGGAGTTTTCGGAAATCAATTGGGGATTGCTGTTGGATTTGTGTTGCCTCCAATGATTGTTTCGAATGGAACTGTACAACACATCACTTATGACTTGAATACTCTTTTCCTGGGATCTGCTGTCTTGAATACTATCATTCTGGCATTGGTTGTTTGCTGTGAGCATTTTTTTTGTTGTTTTGTGAAAAGTAAACTTTTCCGAATTTCAGTTTTCACCGCCCGTCCATCAGTTCCACCAAGTCTCGCCCAAGTGAATGCTCTTGAAGAGAAGACGTTCGATAACAACTTCTGGGGAACTCTAAGAAAATTGATGACTTCTCGCGACTTTGTCATTTTATTCATTACCTACGGTAAGAAATGGGTTACTGTAGGATTCAAAACGAAAAGGTGCCAAGACACACATTTTTTCGATTATGAAAAAAAGAAAAAAGATCAGAGAAAGCAATTAAATGTGTAATAAAAAAATGAAAAGAAGATATCAACATGTCTCGGAAGTGGCAGTTGGGGTGTGACACGGCGACAAGATGATGATCGATTTGATTTCGTTTTTCTCACCGAGCCTTCACACTCACCTCCTGTCCCCCTATTAAAATCCCATTCGACATGGCGACAAATTGATGTTTTCGATGATGAAGAGAGGTGATTTGATGAAAAATCAAATCAAGAGAAATGTATAAACAGGTAGAGGGGGACTGCCAAAAAACAGACTGTCCTCCAGAGCGCTGCCGGCAGTTTGAAACGATTTGCACCTCGAAGACTGACCGTCTAAAATTATTGCCTTTTTCTTAACGGTTCCTAACTGAATAGATGTTTATAATCTATTGCGTTTATGAAATATTGTTTTCTGGTTAATTTCTGATTAAAAAATATCAAGTCGGTTTCCCAAAGGGTTCCGATTATCCGTTAACGGCCTATCGACGACCCGTTGGTTCTCCTTCGGCTGCCAACTAGCAGTCATACGCCATTGTGCTCCTTTTCATCTGTTATTTAGAAGTTTTTGTCAAGACCTCTTTACCTATGTCAGGGAGAATTTTCTTTTTTTATAAACTACTGTATTTCCGGCTCCGTGTCACTTCGAAACCAGACATTTCGAGACCGTGGTAATGTAGGTAAATAAAAAATTTCAGACTATAAAAACAATTTTAGGATTTTCAAATATGCTTTTTCTAATAGAACACAATTTGAAAATAAAAAAATTCGAAGAACTCTCTTCTTTTGAGAACATTAAATTTTGGATTTTTCGCTTTTCAGAATGTGTTCTAAGGCTTATTTAAAAACGCAAAAATTGTTTTAGTCTCAAATTTATCCATTCGCCTGCATTACCACGGGTGTGAACCGGTTTCGAAATGACTGGTTTTGAAGTGACGCAAAGCCATACTTCCTCTAAATGAATCCCATCCGAACGGTCAACGATGAGCTCAATTATCTCAATTTCTATAAGAGATATCAAAAATGGGTTGACCGTTAAAATATTTATCACAATGTTGCTAATTTTTTATCAGTTGGCAAATGTTTGATATCTTTAATAGGAATCGATATAATTGAGCTCAAAATGGACGGTTTGTGTGATTCTATGACGGTTTGTGTGCTTCTAGAGGAAATACGGCACCTATGTAGGTTACTGTCAAGAGCAAAAAACCCGAATATTTACTTGGTTACTTCAAGATGTAAAATATCGTTTCCAGGAATCAACACTGGAGTCTTCTATGCCATCTCTACACTTCTTTCTCAAATGGTTTTGAGCGTATATCCGAATGTAAGAATTCATCCTAGATCCTCTAAAATCTCATTCTCCCATCTCAGGAAACCGTAGCAGTCGGTCAAGTTGGTCTAGTGATTGTTGTTGCTGGAATGGCAGGATCTGTTGTCGGAGGATTCATTTTGGACAAATTCAAAAAGTTCAAATTGACCACAATCATGATTTATCTTTTCTCTTTCATTGGAATGCTCTCTTTCACTCTCACTATTGATTTGGATTCTATGGTTATAGTTTTCATCAATGCTGCTCTCTTAGGGTATTTTTCTTTTTTTAAAGCTTTTTTTCAACTCCTCATCTATCAGATTCTTCATGACTGGATACTTGCCAATTGGATTTGAATTTGCCGCCGAAATCACGTACCCAGCAGCTGAAGGGACCACAAGTGGTCTTTTGAATGCAAGTGCACAGGTGAGAAACATGCACAAAGAGCAGGAAGTTGTTTGAGAGAAAACAAGGGGGTCAAAGGTGGTAGTTGGTAGATCAAAAGCATAAAAGGACACGTGGGGAGGACCGCCTGGGGAGATAATTTCTTGCTATTTTGAACTAGTTTCGAAATGAGAAATGAAGGAATTACTGTAGTTCGAATACAAATTTCAATCTTTTTAGATATTCGGAATCGCCCTCACATGGCTCATGGGAATTGTGATGCACAGTTTTGGAACACTCACCAGTAATATCATAATGAGTACTTGTCTGATTGTGGGAACTGTTCTTACATGTAAGTTTTTTGAAAAACCAGGTTGACTTTTTTTTCAGGACGGTTGTCATTCAATTAGAAAGAACTCGAATTCAGAAATTCGGAAATTTCGAAAAAATTCAAAAAATTCCAAGTTACGGTACTTACCGTATTCCTTTTTACAAATACGCGCTAAATCATTCTATGATTTACAGGTTTCATTAGAGAAGATCTGAAACGCCAAAAAGCTCATTCAGTGCAATGCCAGATTCCAGTAAGCTATTCCTCCCCTTTTTCAACTAGAATTACTCGTTTTCAGACATCCGAAACTCAACTGACAAGCTGTACAATTCAACAAAACGAGCACTTTTAATTTCTCTGTATTTAACTTTTCAGTAGTAAACAATCGAAAAAAAGAATCACTCATTCCTTGAAAATCTCTGAAAATATAGTGTGCTTTATTTGTTCTTCTTCCCCCAGTTTTTTTCCTCCTCCTCCTCAAAAATTGCGTTTGTTGTGACATAATAATAATGATTTAGAGCACAATTCTCGGTGTTTCTCTCATGCAGTTCTTCTTCTTCTTCTTTGAAAATGACTTCAGCTTCCTCATCCATTTCTCCTCCATTTAATAAAGTGTATTTTCTTCGACAAAAGAAGAGATCGAACAGAAAGAAAATAACAAAACATCTATTGAGGAAAAACGATAACAAAAAAAGAAATCATACGCTACGCTAACAATTGAAACAATATGAAAGATGTTCAATGATTGCTTAGTACCAGAAGGTTGGTTTCGGGGTTCTGTCCTCTTTGATGCCCATTTCTTCCATTATTTCTTGTTCGAAGCTTGCTACTCTTGGCATGTAAGTCCTCTCCAAAACAGCATCCGAAGGTGTGTCTTTACCTTCCACCTCTGGAATGAATTAGCATTTAAAAGTGAACTTTTCATGATTCCTAACCAATATAATTCTCTGGCTGGAGATACTCGTAGGTGACTTTTGCTTGCGATGGAATTGGAATCTCGTAGCCACTTCTAGTTGATACTCGAATGTATTCATCCGCAGACGCATTCAATTGCCATCTGAACGTGAAAAATCATGCCAGCATACTATTTTATAATTTCTTACCTAGCCTCACATGGATTCTCATCATTTGGATCCACCAACATAACTTGTTTCTTAGACACTGAAAGTGGTTGTTCTTGCCATCTGAGTGTTTTGTCGACTCCCAGTTTTTCACTTCCCTCCATATCCTCTCCAAGCCTCGTGTGCAAACCATCAACGACTACCTGAAAACATACAATGTTTGCTGGAAATCAAACCTACTGTGTAAACCAACCTCACTGGAATCTCTGCTGATCGTTAGCACAAGTCCTTGTCGGCCTTTGTCTTTTCCAACCATAACTTGAACAAGATCTCCTGGGAAAAATGTCCATTCAGTATCCGGCATTCTTTCAGACTTCGGGCGACGAAGCTCGAAATATTTGTTTGAAAGTCTGGAGAATTTAATACTGTCGTTTTTCTAGAGGTCTATCACTCACTGTGCAGAAAAATATTTGTCCGATCTCTGCAAATGGGAGGATAGTTGTTTATCTTCCCACGGACGTCGATGAGATGGTAGGTAGTCATCTGGATGTACATAGTACATTTTAATATCAGGTGCTCCAAATCTGAATTATGGTAATTAGTAAACTAGAAGACATGCCACTTACCGATCTCCAAAAACTTTTCTCGGCACTGTTCTCTTGGTTCGTTCCACGTAGGCAGCTGGCATATGCCTTGAATAATCGAGGTCAACAAACGGTTTTCGGGGGAAACGAAGAACCCGAGAAGTGATCATCTGAATTAATACGGTAATTTATGGAAATTTTTTTGAGGCTAAATAGATAGGATGAATATCGACTTCGAAGAAAAATTACTCCAGTTTCAATAATAAGTTATCAATGTACCAACAAAAAAAACTTTATATACACATTTGCGAAAATGAATAAAAAGTGAGAGAGAAGGGTGCACAAAACAAAATAAGTTAAGACTTAATAAAACCCTGAAATTATGCAGGAATCATATTACACCATTAATTATTGTTATTATGAAAATAGGAGACGGTTCGTGGCACCAAAAAGTTATGGAATTTGAAATAGAAAATGCGTAGGCAACGAGACACTTGATCACAGAAAACGGTTATTTTTTGGAATTGAACTATGATTTTTCACAGAAAAAATTAAATGATCTACAGTATTCAAATGAGAAACTTAACCCAATCCAACATCCATACACATCATAACTAGGAATCCGATAATACACCCTAAAGATGCCAATTTTCCATTTCCATTTCTTTGAGCTTCTGGAATGATATCATCGACAACCACGTAAATCATTGCACCGGCAGCGAAGGCAAGTGCATATGGAAGAACTGGCTCCATGAAGATCACAGCGGCCGCACCGAGAAGTGCTGCGATCGGTTCGACCATTCCAGACAACTGACCGTACCAGAATGCCTGAAACAAATCGTTTTTTATATACCATATCACGATTATTTTCCTACTCTTACTTTAAGTTTCGAATGTCCAAAAGCGGCAAGGGGCAGAGAAACTGCAAGTCCTTCGGGGAAATTTTGCAAACCAATTCCAATGGCCAGATTGAATGCGGACTCGAATGTTGCTTGTTTTGTTTTACCAGCTGATCCAAATCCGACACCCACAGCAAGGCCCTTGAAAATTGTACTTATTAGTTTTCTAAAAAAAATCTTACCTCTGGGATGTTGTGAACGGTTACAGCAAGAATGAGCAATAGAATTCGTCTCCAGGACTGCCGATAATCCTCCTCTGGAATGACATCAGGTCTCTTATCACTGCAGTTTTCAACGGATCGATCTCGTTCCCGATGTTCTTCGTTCACCGAGCTGGAAAATAAATGACGATTGCTTGTTTAAATTATTCTTTGCGTATTTTTTAGTTGGTTGTGATCATAATTGTGAGTATTCAAAAATTTCATGAATTGATTGAGGGGACGTGTTAAATTGAAACTGAGTATGTTGATTAGTGTGTTTCAGGTAAAATTTTGAAAACCGGAAAACAGGTTCGAAACGACGTGTTTATAGGTTGATGTTTTCAAGGCTTCTCGTGGTTTGGAACGTGCGTTAAGTAATCCAAAATATTAGCTGTGGACAATAAGACATTTTTGATTTAGGTATGCTAGTGATATTCATTGATTATTAATATGACTAGTTTTTTTAATAGGCCTCTCTGTTCAGTGAGTCATGGACGTGCATATTGTGAGGAACAGAAATTGAACAGACATGCACAATGGCATTATTCGTTTTACCACGAGAAGTCGAGAAATAAAAAACAGATAGTTGACCCGTCATTTCTCACCTATTATTTTCCGATTTTCCGATAGCCGCTGATTTTTCCCGTCGCCGTTGTCGAACTGTTGTTTTTTCCTCTGACTTACTTGAAGACCTATATAGTTGAAAGATGCTAATCGGGGAAAAATATGGGGAAAATGGATAATGAGTTCACACGAAACATCACACACAGTTACGAGAAACTATGAGGGGATAAAATATATTACATTTTCATGAATGTGAGATACTATTTGTGATGATTAAACTCCTGTGAGATAAGCAATTGTTCGAACTCACCGTGCGAGAGCAGCCACATCAAGATCTTCTCGAGCAGGCATCAAAGACATCTCTGTATCAGATCGTGGAGCAGGTGGAGATAGCAACGATGTCATTCCAGCTTCTCCGACACATCTAAGGTATAAGATACATTGAAGTGTTTATAACAGGATTGAGTTTAAATTATCTATTTATCTCGATATTCATCAGTTTTTTAAAACTAGAAACGACTCACGATGGTAATAGAGTGTCAGCAAAATGTACGAATCCGGCACCCACTGCAAATCCAGCTGCGACTGGTGCAAACGCCCATTTTCCATAATCACCTTCTGCGATTTCTATTGCTGGAGCAAGAAGGGACCAGAATGAAGCTGCAGTCATCACACCGGCTGCGAATCCGAGAGATACATCTGAATGTCATATATAAAAACAGTTCTCTTTTTTTCCAAACTTACCCAGTAGTTTTTTGCTTTGATGTCGCATAACAAAGACTAGAGAAGCTCCAAGTGCAGTGACTCCCCATGTGAACGTGGCAGCGAGCAATGCCTGATATATCGGGTTGATTCCCCGAATCATTTTTCTGGAAATTGACAATTTTTATATGTGCAGTCGATATGTTAGCTGAAAAATATAAAAACAGCAAAAATGTGTTGGAAATCGTTATATCCCTATGATAATGTAGACGCAGCTTGCCGTCATATATAATGCTGTGTCCGCAAACAGACGGCCAGCCGACAGGAACTTGTCGTGGCTTTCCTAGATGTTATCTTTGAGACTCCACCGATTTTTTCGGAATCNGTTCCTTGGAGAACAACCCCTTCCCCGGAGAAAATTGGGTGGAGGTCTTATATTTAGGTCATGAAATAAACATTGCAAAACTAACAATATTATCTTTACTATTAACAATCACCAAATTCTGTGTGTGTGTCCGGTGTTCCCGGTTCCGGGACCCTAGCGAAGTCACCACTGGACCAAAATTTCCCAAATTTTCACAGATAACCCGAAATAGCAACGAGATGATGCCCGTCTATTTTGATTTGTGAAATTTTGCTTCTGACGTCTTCTGGAGACGTTCTTCTATTTCTACAGTACGTCTTCAGAAATTATAATTACGTCATTCCCGCTCAACTCCACTATTTTTTTTTCTTATCCACGTTATATCAGACAAAAATATGATTTTGTGCGAATATTGGTTCAGTCTGAGTTCTGAAGATTTGAGAGGAAGAATAAATTATGATAATAAATCTGAGAAAAAGACAAGCTCCCTTAAAGACCAATACCAACGCGTTTAATGTAGTCTTTGAATTTCTTAGGCTTTAAGTTTTAAGAAATCAAAATATTTCGAACTTTAAGAAATCAAAATCTTTCAGTGGTTTTGAATTTCCAAACTTTGAAAATTTTTTAAATGCTGAAACTATAGAAACCTGGATCTTTGAAATAATAAGTTTCCAAATTCCAAAGTTTTAAAATGTGTAAATTTTCGGATTTCTAATTTCTGAATACTCGAGCACTTCAATTTCCAAATATTCGATTACCTGAATTTCTGAGTTTTTGAATTTCGGAAAATCCTAATTTCGAAATTCGGAAATTCAAAAAATCTCAAATATTTATCATTTTGAAAATAACAACAAATTAGGAATTCGTGAATGCTGAAATGCGGAAAATCGAAAACTCGGAAATTCGCGAAATTCTAGAATTCTGAAGTTCAGAAAGGCCGAATCTCAAAAAAAATCAGAAACCCAGAAATTCAGTAATTAAGAGTCTCAAAAACTAAAATTTCTTAAAGGGAGACTCCGACCAAAAATTTTTATTGGATTAAAATGTTTCAAAAAATATGTATGTTCCTAATATCATGGCGAAGAATTTCGAAAAAAAATCCTAAATCCCCGAAAAACGGCGTTGAAAAAAAAATAGGATTTGAATTCCCATATGGTGAGCCGTGGCCTAGGTTTTTCACTGCGCGGGAATTCAAATCCTCGTCATTCCTAACAACTTTTTTGAAAAATTTTCGCTTTTAACGGTATTTTTCGGGGATTTCGGATTTTTTTTCAATTTTTTTCGCTATAATATTGGGAAAATAGACAACTTTCTGAACATTTTAATGCAATAAAAAATTTTGGTCGGAGTCCCCCTTTAAGTTAAGTTCTTGCATTTCAGAAAATCTAAATTTGGTAATTCGGAAATTCGAAAAACCGAAAATCAAAACTTCAGAATCTCAAAAAAAAAATCAGAAATTCAGAATTTCAGAACTTCAGAAACTCAGAAATTTGGAATTTCAAAAAATCAGAATTTCTGAATCATTAATCCCTCAGTGTCAAAATTTCTGGATGACCGAATTTCTAATTTCTTGAAATTCTGAATTTCTGCACTTCCGAATTACTCGATTTCTGAACTACTGAATTTCTGAACTTCCCAACTTTCAAAATTTCTTAATTTTCCAATTTGTGAGCATATGCCCTAAAAAATAGCCTCCGTAAAAGTGACGGAACCTTTTTATAAGATTGCGGGTATCGTAAGCGGGGGCCAGGAGGTTTAGCCCCGAAGGGGCGTAAACCGACTGGTTATTTTAACAATTGAAACTTTAAAAACAAATCTATTTATTATGCAATATAACGCACGCAGTATGCTCTTTGTACTCTACGATTTTTACAGATCTAGAAGATATAAAACCAATAAAATTAATACAGAGACATATATTCTTCGTGCTTAGCGGCGTAGATCATTCCACTGTTCTCCATTTCAGTGAGGATTTCACGAAGAGCTTGTTCTGACACGCCATTCATTCTGCTCATAATTTTGGTGAATGGGACACCATCGTCGTTGCCATACGTACCGCGTTCAGCTTCTGACCTGATGCAAGCTCGAATCTTCGCTTTGAACGCAGATGATGTTTTAGGAGTTGCTTGGATGAGTTTTTGTTCTATTTTGATAGGAGCAGCTGGAGTTTTTGAAATTTCCGAGTGCTGCAATCATAAATTATCCGTATTTAATTGTCTCAGTCTATACCATGAAAGAATTTGCATCGAAATTATCGAAGTATCTGGTCATTGGTGGAGCCAGCATCCCAGTCCACCCATTGGTGTTTCCAGTCCGCATTTTTTCAAGCAAATTCTTTTTGAAGAATAACTCAGCAACTTCAGCTTCAAGCTTGAAAATTTGGTAGTCCTTATCGTCGCCCAATTGTTGGAGGTAATATATGAGAATCACTGTAATATACTGGTGAATATGGTTCCGTTCTATCGAGAAAACCTTCTGTTAAAAAAACTGCGGAAAAAACCTACTTTTCTCGCCACCGACGTTTTTAAGCTTTCCCATCACTCGTACCCTTTGATCCTCGATCAAACCGGGAGCCACAAACTTTGATCCTCCGTCCTACAACAAACTAGAAATGAGAGAAACCTTTCACAACCAATTTACATCATATTGCCCAAACTGAATAGCATAGAACGTCTTCTCGGATTTCTCTGGATCGTGAAGAGTATAAGTGGTTTTTCCGTCTTCCGAAACCTTCTCCATGATTACACCGACGGAATGAATCTGTAATATATGTTTTATCTATTAATATACATTTAATCAGCCCTGATAAACATACAGTTCTAAAATTAAATTCACCAATTTGATATGAATCCTCATCAGTATCATCCAAATTGTTTCTCAGGGAAGAGAGAGTCACAGGAAGTGGAAGCTTATCTCCAAGTGTTTGAGCGCTCTGAAACCGGCCAAAATATAGCCTAAGAGATTGAGATTTTACCTTTCTCCCTTGCGAAACATCGTGCGAGGCCCATCCGTCACCGCTGCTGAAATCCATGTTTGCTTCGAATTGATCCTGAAGACTTTGTCGTTTGCCATTCATTTTTCAGTTAGAAAATTTCAATAAAAACTTAGAGGTTATGAAAATCTGTAAAAATTACAGAGATATATTTTCAGACAGATAATTTCTAGGTATTGTCGGAATTATAAAACTGTCCCCTCGGTGTATGCAGACTCAGTACAAAAATCAGAGTTGTGGAATTCGAATTCCACCACAGGGCGAGATATCAGA
>NC_013489.2:9192305-9224529 GCF_000004555.2 Caenorhabditis briggsae
TAGGGGTTCCGCGCACATTTCCCCGAAAAGTGCCACCTGACGTCTAAGAAACCATTATTATCATGACATTAACCTATAAAAATAGGCGTATCACGAGGCCCTTTCGTCTCGCGCGTTTCGGTGATGACGGTGAAAACCTCTGACACATGCAGCTCCCGGAGACGGTCACAGCTTGTCTGTAAGCGGATGCCGGGAGCAGACAAGCCCGTCAGGGCGCGTCAGCGGGTGTTGGCGCGAGCAATATGAAGTAAAAATAGAGGAACAAATGGGAAAAAAGAAACAAAAACTTTGTCGGCAAAATTTTTTACCGTAGTCCTTTTTAAAGGCACGTACGTATTTAACTATTACGGTTTTGAGACGAAAGTTGGGATGTACGGTATAAAAGGTAAAAACAAGTTTATTTTTGCTTTCTATTGCTTCAATTTAAGCACATGACCCAGAAATCCCATATAAATACTCAAAATTGAAAAAACTCCTCTTTGATGGGGTTATTCACCAAAATGTAGAAAAATTCGGAGAAATGGAGAAAATTTCGCAAAACCGGAGAATAAACCAATCTCGCTGAAATTTCGGAGAAAATCGGAGAAAATTATAGAGAGCATATTCACAAAATTTGGGGTCAAAATATCCACTTTGACCATTTTGTCTGAAATTCCAGCCAAAATTTCAAAATTAATTTTGCGACCCAAAATTTTGTGAATATGCTCTCTATAATTTTCTCCGATTTTCTCCGAAATTTCAGCTAGATTGGTTCATTCTCCGCGGTTTCGCGGAATTTTCTCAATTTCTCCGAATTTTTCTATTTACATGTTGGTGAATAACCTCATGAAGTAATTTTCTCGTTAGAGGAACAAGGGTCTTGGTACGATAGTACCACCAAGATCCTAAAAACTGAGATTATGAGTTTTTTCCGAATTTTTTATTCACCGCTTAATGTTATTCTTATTAATCCGTTGTCTGCTTAAATTTTAGTGCCGGCGTTTAAATTTGCTGGGTGGCCGCGGCCTTTTGGCCGAGAATAACGATCGCGATTGTTTGTATTTTTAAAGGGGATTCCGACAGAAAACATTTTTTACTGAAAAAAGTCAAAGAATAGTCCCTTTTTGAAAAATCTTTTATTTTTCAACTGTATTTTAAAAGTTCTTATATCTTACTATCGAAGTTGAATTAATCGTATTCTGTATTAAATTAAATGTATCGTTCATAAATCTTCGTGTAGTTTACAGAAGAATTCATGATGAAAAGAAAGCAAAACAAGAGAAAGGTGTTTTCCGGTAAGTTTCCAAGAACAACTCATGTCTAACATCACTTTTCAGATTCGGATAACGATACCGCAGTGACCGAAACTGAAGCTCCTGTACGTGTACGGAAAAGGCATCTTGGGAGAAGAGAAAGGGAACATGCACGTCTTTCCTCTAATGATAATAACTTTTCGGAACAACGGAACTTTTCAAAGAGAACAACATCAACTTCTTTCTCTACTGCATCCAAACCTTTCTCAATGAATCCTACTATTGATATTCTATCGCAAGCGCCATCCATGTTTTTAGAGCGCAACCAATTTCCTTCCTTATGGATTACTCTTCCCCAAAAAACAATTCCGCTCCTGGAGTTTGTTCTGGAAAAAAAGCTAATCAGTGTTCTCCCTGGACCGTTGAAAGTGTTCCTTGCCGATTGGCTCATGGCGGTTAAACGACAAATGAAAGGCATGTTGCAAAACGATGTTTTAAGGTGAATACCAAATAAATCCAAAAACGCTTCACCCAATTTTTTTTCAGAAAAAAAATCAAGTCGGTGATGGCTAAAGACGAAAATATTCTAGAACATATCGATGTTAGGCTTCGCAATTTTTTGAGAGAAATGTTGGTAACCGTGCTGCAAACCGAAGAATTCGCTATTTTTGAAAATGGACCGTGGCTCCCTTTCGCTCAAAATATAACTAGAAATGTCCCGTTGACAACAAAGCTGGATGAGACTCAGTTAAAGATCCTTTCCACCCAATGTAAGCATTTTTGAATGTGTAAAGTTCTTGATTCATTCAAATTACTTTTTTCAGTGAATAAAAATGTTCGAGATGTAATTTCTTCATTCTTCACCGGGCCAAGGGAATCAAAATCGGACATCCGGAAAATTTACCATCAAATACTACTTTTTGTCGTTAAGTTCACTTTGAACACTTTACGGCATGTTCTCAAATTTGATCCACAAACCTTACGCTTTTTCTATGATGGTGAGATTGAAGATGAAGCAACTACCAAAAGTAACTACCAAACTACCTACCAAAATTCTCACGAGAAGAATGTGGTCGAAGAACGTGTCGTAAATCCCCTAAAATTTTTACTCCCTACACCTGCCGTTGTGCCGAAAATAGACCGGTTGCCAAGGGATTTCGATCCAACAGTGGTAAGTGCTCTATGAAAAGTACAGTAAATATATTGATTTTGTTTCAGCCACCTCCACAAGTAACACATTCGTCGAATAATGGCATTAAAAAGTCTTTCATCAAAGAGTTCAATCCAGTAGTGACTTCAAATAGCTCATTACCCGCCTCTAATAGCTCTGCACTCAACAATAATTTATTGGAGGAAGTCACAGAAGAAGAACTTTTATCTGCCCGAAATTTGCGACCGTCATCTGTTGCCAGTGCAACAGCGTTCTCAAGCCTATCGGCAATTGACAGAGAAAAGGTTCCAGAAAAGTGGATTAACGCATACAAGATGACATTAGAAATCAATCGAAATCTCAAGGCGGAGCTAGGGAGATTAGATGCGAGACACAAGGAGCTGAAGGAGGAAGTAAATGAGTTGAAGGCAGCAAAGCTCAGAAGAAATACAATGCTTTGAATGTTTTTTCTTTTTTTATGGGTTGATTTTGTTACAATTGTTTTGTTGCTATAAAATTGTTTGTTGTTTATGTCTTTTCGTTTTATTTTACAACGATTTCCTCTAGTTTATTCATTGAAAAAGTATTTCGAAGAAGAAGATTTTATACTATTTTTCCTCTTTTTTCTATTTAGTAAATTAGAAGTTCAGATAAAACAACCAAATCATTTTTTTTGCTCGTTGATTAAACATAACAATAGTATTAACAAAATTTTCGTAAAATAAGAAACAACAGGTTCTGAAAATTAACGATGTGTCACATTTACAGGATTTACGGTAGCTATACAGCTAAGAATGAACGGCCAATCAACTGAAAAGACATACGAGGACGGCTTTTGGAGGTTTGATAAATTTGAATTTTTCTATGTATGGAACAAAAACACTTCTAGTGACTTACAAAGCGATTGGAACGAACCACTGAAGTCCCAATGGTCAAATACAGTCGAACATTCCAACGAATTGTACGATAATCACAAAGTTGGAGATGTGAAGAATGTCCTCTGTCTGCGCCTTTTTGCGTCTTCCCTCTATGAAATAGTAACAAAAATGTATTATTAGGGTTCCTATTAATGTCTTGATTGTCAGGCAAATGGCAGCAAAGACGCTCGGAAGCTTATGGTAACCATATTCGGAGAAAGTCTTATCCGAAACATTTCGAAGAACGATATCAAAATATACGAGTCGCTGGTACAAACCGTCCAATACTTGGCCTGGAAAATCAGAAAGGCAGATATCATGTAAAATCGGAAGTTTGAAGATCAAACCAATAAATTATGTTTTTCAGTAAGTTTCGAAGGACCAGCGAGAATCACGGTTGGTCCAGTGTACGTCACATTCTTGTCAAAATTCTGGCAAATGACAAAGCTGACCATGAAAAAGTTGTAGCTGGAATGGTAACAGAAAAACCAGAAAAAATGTCTTTAAAAATTGTTTTTCAGTGTGCAACAATTCTTCACGACATCTATCGCTGCCATATTTCCAATTTGAGCTTTCGTGAGGATTCTTCTCTTCTACCGAAAAGCCGTTTCAATGACGTCTTCCGAGTGGCATTCCCTGTTTTCAATGATGCAATTGTAGAGTATATTCAAAAAGGAAAAAAGGAGGTTATATATGAAACTCTCGCATCTCGCCTGGTATACTTTTACACAAGATTGGCAGCTGACACGTGGCGGTAGGAAAGTAGCTTCATATACCTCACATAGTTCCATTTTCAGAATCCTGGTGGTTCGAAATGGTCCGAAGTTAGAAACTGAGTGGTATCTGTCAAGATCGACCGAGGTACCGTCGTCGTGTTATCTTCTCATCATCTATATTTGTTCCAGAAGTTTCAGGAAACTGAACCGGATTCTTCTCCGTGGTCATCGGAAGCTAACCGCTCAAGTAATGTCTTCAGCAACAACAACTACAGTACACACTCTCAAAACAGTTCTCAAAAGTGTACCGACATCTGTCATATTAACTTTATGAGACAATTCGCAAAGCCTATCCGAAGAAATTTGTAACTTTCTGTTTTTTTTTCTTAATATGTGTTTATCTTATTCAAAATGTTTCAATTCTATTTGCATCCCGCTATTAAAGTATCTTAGTGTCATCCTCATCGTTTGTCATCCTTTATTATCTAAATCTCGTTGAATTTTCATCTTTACGTGTTACCGTATTTCCTGTATTAGAAGATCACCCAAACCGCCTTCTTTAAGCTCAATTATCTCGATTCCTGTGAGAGATATCAAAAATTTATCAACTGATAAATTATCTATCATATTATCGTCAATATTTTCAGTTGACAAGTTTTTGATATCTTCCACCGGAATCGAGTGAGCCCAAAGAAGGCGGTTTCGGTTGTTGATATTACCATATAAGAAAAAATATGGTAATATTGGTCTTGAATCTCGTGACCGTTTTTTGTTCTTTTTCAACCGATATTTTCCCAATAATAAATGTTGGCTCTTTAATTTTCTAAATTTTCTTCTGAACGAAAATAATATCATTGAAATGAAAAATCCTAGGCGAGAAGTAGCAGGAGTTGATTTATCAAATGTTTCTGTTCATATTTGTGGATTACGAGGAAAAGTAGGTGAAGAGGAGAAGCTTGTAGTTATACTGTAACCTATACATCTCTGGTTTCTAGTACTGGATAATTTACTTCATTATAATTCAACTGATTCTCGGAGTGGCTAATATTTTGTTTTTCATGATAAGGTGATCGAAAAAAGGTCTTTTCACATTTGTCTCTTTCATTTTTCAGTATCGTCCATGACAAGGGAACGGATACGTCAAGTGGGATTCTGAATGTAATTTCGAATTCAGAAATACTTTTTAATTTGAATTTTCAGTTTTTCTGTGTAGTTCTTCTGCTATGCTCACTTTGGTGCCAATCAAAGACATTATTTACCATAATTTCCATTTTTAATGTATGTTTCAAACCCAAAAATCAGCCTGTTCAATATCACTTAAGTTTATACAGATATAACTTAAGTTTATACAGATAATTGACACATTCTCTGAATTCTATCTCCTTTTTACAAGAATCTTGGTGGCTTTAGAAGTGAGAAGTCCATTCTACACAGGTTTAGTTTTGCATATTTCTAAAACAAAAATGTTTTGAATGTCTTTTTTCCAGATAACATTATTCTGGTTGTGTTCTCCGTTGTTCGAGTTGGCTTCAGCTCACTTTTCGCCGTCGTTTTGATGCGTTTGAGTTGGTTAGAATAATAATTATATAAAAAAACGGAGCAAGTAAAAAATTCAGGTGCAACGGATTAGCAGATGAGCACGATTTGGAGAAAAATGCGATATATGAATGTATCCAGGAAATGGGAGCTTATAAATGTACGAAATGTTCCGAAAGTGAAGATAACGAAGACAGTGATCAGAAAATTGATTGACTATCGAATAAAATGTTTACTTAAATAAACAGTTTAACAGCTGTCTGGTGCGCCCTCGGCGAGATTTATTTTACTGTTTGTGATTCTGCTCCTCACTTTTTGATTTCTCTCTTTCCAAAGGTCATGTCAAATTTTATTCAATTTTCAAGCTTTACAAAAATTTTCTATTTTTTATTCAGGTAACGCAATAAATTAATAAATCAATAAATATTCGGTCACGTCCCCAGCTTCTGTCCACGTTGAAAAAATTCCACGTATCTCTGGTAATCGGTTTCTACCCAGTTTCGGGCAATTTTCCAACCAGATGCGGGAACGCGCATTTTCCAACCAGATTCGGAAAGTTTTTATTTTCCAACCAGATCTTGTGATTTTCTGACCAGATCCGACCGAGAAAGCTAATTTCCCAACCCGATTCGGACAATTTTCTAACCAGAGCCATTTCTGCTCCGGAATTTTCCCGAATCTGGTTGGAAACCGATTACCAGAGTATTGAAAAAAAAACTAGTTCTCTGTGAAATCAGACTCTGTGAATTTTATTGTTGGATAATTTTCACAAGCCCTTATCTCTGGTAAAAAGCTCTTTGCATACGCTTAACTTTTGGGCTAGGTAGAATCATTTCCACTGAACGTCCCCCTTTTGCAAAACATTCAGTCAAAGATTAAAAGAAATGATCAAATATCAATAAAAAGCGTATGCAAAGCTTCTTACCAGGGAAAAGGAACTTTGGAAATTATCCAACAATGGTCCTCGGAGACCAGGGCGGGGGACCCTTTCACGTACTGAGCTTTTAATCTAGGTCTATACCATCCAAAATTCTGAAAGTAATTGGAAACTTAACCACCAAGCTCCAAACTACTGAAAATGGTAAAAATGGCCGAAAATCAACTAAACATATGTTTTTGTATTATCTTATTGCCAGGTACTGTAGGTTTGGTATACTAGATGAAAAATTATATTCATTTTTTTGCTCATTAAATTTATATGAAGAAAGTTTGACCAATACAGAGAAAGATTTATTCAGTTAAACTCGAAGTTTTTTCACTTCTTTCATTCCATTCGTCATCATTCACCTTTTCGAAACACGGACAACAGCAGCAACATATGATACAACAATGACAGCAGCAGCAACTCGCATCCATTTCCCTTAAAAAGCATTAATAAAGCTTTGTTCCTTTATAGTTTGAACTAAACCAAAAACTCATTCGAACCAAAATAAAAGAGATAAACACTTGAAAAATTGAATAAAGAATTGTGATTACTGAATGGAAAGTGTCTATGGATTCACCTGGAAATTATGTTTAAAAACCGAATCTATAACTTTTCTAGAATACCAAAACACCGCTCAAACCAATCCCCATCATTAAGACCCACGAACATTCGGAATAGAGTATTTCCAAGCGAAATCATCTGAATAAAATATGATATCTTTGCTGAATAATCTCCGAATTCACCGTATAAGTTGCTAGTATTCCAAAAATCATTTTTGACTTCATCCGGAGTGCAAATATAAAAACGAAACAGGCGCCAAACTGAATTTTTAAACTTCTGTACCAAGTATATCAAAAGCTTACAAATGGAAGTGTGAAGATAATACTGATAGAAGATTGAGTGCTGAAAGGATTGTTTTTGAATATGTCGACTATCCTACAGTACTCACTAAAGACTGAGTATCACAAATAAAATGGCTAATATCGCATTCCATAAAATATAAACTCTTATGAGAGTCTGAAAATTTTTATTGTTTTCGGCTCTCGGGAATTTTGTTACTTTTCCAGATCCGATCCGAAGTATTTTATCATTAGTTTCGAAGACATCTCCTCCGGCGACAAATCGGAATTCCTGATCATCCACAGTCATTTGATACTTTTTATTATAAATAAAATCATTTCAAACGTGGTTTGTCTCCAAAATTTCAAATTTGAGAGGAACTGGATTACGGTAGATGACTTACTTAAATTAGCCAGATCGACTCCTGATTTATCAAAAACTGTAAATCTTTACCCATCACATCATCCGATGCATCTCGAAGATCTTCTGGGTCTCTTATCTCAAACTTCCCATCTTCGGGATTATTTTCTACTTTCCTCTCTTCGTTTTCTTTTGTCTACTAACCCAGAAATGCATTGACTTTTTGTATCTGCGTCTCTACCGATGTTCGCCTTATTTCCGCATATTTACCATACATATCTCTCACTTTTTCATCGGATCGTCAAACTGTCTTTTCTCGAAACCTCTCCTTGTTTTATATACTATTTCATTTTCAATGTCTCGGACTGCGCGATGAAAGAATAGGACAATCGATCAGCCATCATCCCGACGAGGCTTCGGTCAATTAAATCGGATCATTTTTTCTAGCTAGGTTAAATTATAGTAGATAAGGAAGGCGAAAATCATAATAGTTTGAAAAGGATAACAACTTTTTACTTTAGTTTTTAGTTATCGTTTTGTGGTATAAACCACTTTTTTTCTACAAAAGCGAATGAATGCTTATTATGCTGGTACAGAAAAATCGGAGCTGTGGAAGAGAATGATTGGTGGCCGAGCTACCGTAATTAGCAACTGATTTTTACATATATATTTTTTCATGATTTTGGTCCATTTTCCGGGAATCGTTTAGATTTAGAAAAATTTTATTCTTGGACTTGTTTGGAGGTTTTCAATACAAAATTTGAAAATTTTAGCTTACAAGATTTTTTCTTCCGCATCTTCGACTTTGATACGAGTAAAATTAGTGTCAGCGACTGACTTCTGGTATAATAACAGAGTCTTTAGGCATTTTTCTCAGAACTGTTGAACTTGAAAACTTATGCTCTGAAAGTACCAATTTCTCACTTGTGGAGCGAGAGCCATAAATGCAAACTGTATTTTTGAGTGTTTCTCCACAATCTGGAATAGCTGTCTATTTTTTCATTTAGCTTAAACAAATGTTGAGTAAATGGAGGCTCGAATTACGCTCCTGTTTCTGCCGATATTGTTGTAATACACCGTAAGATCACTATCCCTACTGACCATACTTACTATCTAATATATTCATTCTAGACCCACATGAAGTTGTTCGTTCCCTTTTCATTTTCTCTTCGCAATTCAATGCTGAATGTTTACATTATGCGCCTCTCTCTGCTCTCGTAGCGCCAAAACATTCACTTGCTATTCGATTTACCATTTTCTTCTTTTCGATATTTTTCCCTTTTGCCGAGTAACACTGTTCTTCGTCTTGATCTATCATGATCATTGACAGCTCTCTCATTTTCTTTATTTGCCGAAATGCGGAAACCGTATACATCCTGATTTCTCTCCTTTTACATCGCCACCCCGCATAGTTCTTTTCTTCGTTTCACACCTGCGTCTAGTTACAAGTTTGATCTCTAGCCAAAAATGTTTGAACAGTGTGGAAATGAGTTTCTCGCTAGAACTTCTTTCAACTATTTTTCACTGTTTCCAAATGTCTTCTTCAGATTTTTTTTTATGAATTTGTGATACGGTAATCCTCAGGAGCCACACTTTAATCTTCTTACTTTAATCCTCGAAATATTTCTTATTACCCAGAGAAGTCTATAGCCATTAATTGAATAAACTAAAAAGTATTTGATCTAAACTTCAGATACAAAACTATGTCTACAGGTATCCTTCAGCTGTTCATACATTCCCTTTTTCTCTTCTCCTTTTTCTTCATTTTTATTGTATTTTTCTCCCACGCAACACTCTGAAATTAAACAAGTTCCTTCTTTTCTTCTTCACGGTCAAAGAAGAACTGCGGATTTGAATTTGATCTACCTTTAAAAAAATTGATGTTGTAGGTCAAAGTTGGTGGGATGGGTGGCCTTTGATTTCAAATTCTGAAACTATGCTCCAGACCAGCCAAACCAATTTTTTTCATGGTAGACCATAATTAAGTTTGCAGTTTGTACTTCATTCTGTGGGAGACCGTTTTCTTTTCAAACACACTAAAATCATCTGAATTGTTCCCAAAAAAGCTATCTTTCCTCAGATATGAGACTATTTTGCGGTCTCTTTCTCTTCGTCACTCTCACTTGGGCCCAACAACAAGATCTATCATGGAAAGCTGACATTTTTGCATCGGAACGCGAAAATGAGATGGCCGAGGTAAACCTGGAATTCTGAGCACACTAAAAATAAATAGAAAATCTAAAACTTCATTCAAAATACTAAACATTTTCAGCAAGATGCTCTCACTCGATATTTCGGGAATGACAAGAGAAATACCACATTCTTTCCAACTTGGGATGCAATGAAAGCAAAGTTAGATTCAGAAATTTTTTGTTCTCAAAATTTCTGAAAATTTCCAGAGTTGGAGATTTCATCAATGTCAATACCACCAGATTGAAAAATCACAATTATAACGAAATGACTGCTTGGCTTCAAGTGAGTTTTTTTTTACTTTGAATTTCAGAGTTTAAAATTTCCAGGCACTTCGTCTTAATTATCCAAATATCACTCATTTGTATTCTGCTGGAAAATCTGTGGAAGGAAGAGAATTATGGGTTCTGATTGTGTCTGATAAACCGAAAGAACACGAATTACTGGAGCCAGAATTGAAGATCGTTGGAAATATGCATGGAAATGAGGTAGGAGTTTTCCATTGATTTTCCAAAAAGGAGTTTCATTTTTGTAGGTGGTTGGTCGTGAAGCAGTTTTGTATTTGGCTGAAATTTTATGTACAAATTATGGAAAAAATAAGTATCTGACTGGTGTAAGTTTTATTCTGAAACTCTGAAGTTTTGATTTCAATTTTCAGTTAGTGAATGGTGCTCGATTCCATTTGATGCCATCTATGAATCCAGATGGATACGAGAAGGGTTTTGCTGGAGATAGAATTTCGGCGATGGTAAGGTGTACTTCCTGAAATCAAGCAAGATCGATATTTCTAGGGACGTGCTAATGCGAACGACGTGGATCTGAATAGAAACTTCCCTACAAAATTCCCACAACATCGAGAGCCATCCGGAGGAAATGATCCAGAAAAGTAGGTAACCTTTCAGTTTTATTTGAAAATTATTTTTTCAGAGAAAACGTTGCTGTGATGAAATGGCTTCAATCATATCCTTTCGTATTGAGTACAAATCTTCATGGAGGAAGTCTAGTTGCTAATTATCCTTACGACGACTCTGTAACTGGACAAGATGGAATTTATACTGCTGTAAAACCATTTCGCAACATTGAACGTCACAATTATTTGAATAATTTCAGAGTGCAGACGACAAACTATTCGTAGAATTGAGTTATAGATATGCAAGAGCCCATACGAAAATGTGGAAAACTGGAAGAAGATGTGGATTGTCGGCTGATGGAGACAATTTTATAAACGGAATTACGAATGGTGCTGGATGGTATCATTTGGCTGGTGGAATGCAGGATTGGCAATACGAGCATACAAATTGCTTGGAGATTACTGTAGAAATGGGATGTTTCAAGTTTCCAACTGATGACATGATGCCAAAGTTATGGGAGGAACATCAGTTTTCGCTTCTCTCTTTTATGGAAATGGGATTGACAGGAGTTACGGGTCTTGTTGTGGATAGAAATAATAATACAGTAGCCAACGCAACAATTTCTGTGGAGACTGGAAAGGATATAATCTCAACGGAAGCTGGAGAATATTGGAGACTTTTGCCACCAGGAGACCATCAAGTTACTGTATCCGCGCGTGGACTTGAATCTGATACTTTTACTGTAACTGTAATACCTGGATCGAGAGCTGTTCGACATGATATTACACTATTGGCATGTGGAGATAATGAAACGGTATTAAGGGAATTTGAAATTTATTTAGAACTTTAAAGTCTAATTAGAACTTGGATTTCAGAAATCGGAATTGTACATCCGAGGAAGAGGCAAAAACTTGATTGCTGTGTTATCATTCGATGAAATGTAAGCTAGCTGCACTTTTAAAAAATTAAATGCCGTAAAATATTCATTAGATGAGCCCTTCTATTAGAGGTGGGGTACGGTGAAATTTTTTTTGCAGAAAATCATTTAGATAGACACTAAAAATTGGAAATTTTCGAGAAAAACTTGCGAATTTTCAAAAGAAAAGTATTATTTTTCTCACTTTTCTTTGCAAAATTTTTAGACCTTTTTAGGGGTTTCAGCTGTTTTCAAAAATTCTTCTCCCCCTTTTCCAGTTTTTTTATAATCGGAAAATAGACTGGATGGTATGCGCAAATATTACTGTAGATTACTGTAGACGCTAATTTCCTCTTTTTCGCAAACACAGTCACGTCAAAATGCAGAAAAAACAAATTGTATCAAGCAAGAAAATTATGTTTCTACAGTAATCTACAGTAACCTTTGCGCATATGGTTCAGTCGGAAAAGGAAAAAGCGGAGAAGAATCTTCAAAAATAGCTGAAAAACCGAAAAAGGCTTAAAAATTTTGCAAGAAAATTGAGAAAAAAACATTCTCTTCAAAATAAATTATTTTCACAATCTCCATTTTTTTGGATTAAAAAAAAACTTTGTGTGAATCTTCATGTTTTTCTGCCCAATTTGAAACAACTCACCGTACACCACACTTATGGTTAACAGAAGACCCCCTCTAATAGAAGGGTCCTCTGGGAGGGGCTTAGAAAAACAGAAGGGTTCTGTAAAAGAAGGGCCGGCCTTTCTAATACAGGTTTAACGGTACATTAATTTCAGTGGAGGACAAGTGGTCGATGAATTGGCTCGTTTGACTTGTACAGGAGACTTTACGATCGATAAAGATGTTTCATTGATGTTGATTCCAAATATGACTAACGAACTAAAAGGAGTAAGTTCTAATCCGAAATCTTCTTTTATGGATTCAACTAATTTACAGCGCCTCTCTGATTTTGACCCTGCAGCAGTGTTAATCATTAGCGAAGGAATTGTTGAAACTTTGACATTCAGTGTATCTGAAAACGAACCAAGACTTTTTGACAAAGCAAAAATGGACGAATCCTTGCTGAAAGCTCTTGGCAATTCAATTCAATGCGATCGAAAACTACTCGAATCAAAAACTGCGTTGAGAGTTGATGATCTACAGTTGAAAAAGGCTTTTGAATTGGGAATTTCTGTTGGTTGTGATTCAACTGATTTGCAGAAGAAGGCAGCGACAGTTGGAACGATTGCTGATGTTAGCCTCAATGCCGAGAGCTTTCCCAATAATTTTGTTTCGATTTGCAGATGATCAAAAACGAATTGATCAAAGACAGTGTCAATGAGTTTTCCGTTGTTCCATCTGCCCATCCAGGAGATCATTTCACTCCAGATCAAGTGATTCTTGTTACAAAGTGAACCTTTTGAAATAAGAAAGGAGAACTAAAACATTCAAATTTCAGCGCCGCCGTTGCTGAACTTGAGCGAAAGGAATGTGTTCAAGAGTTGCCTCGTGGACCTAATAAATTATATTTGATGGGATCTGGAAAACCACCATACACATTGATTACGGCTGTTGAGAAGGTACGATCATTGAACGCAATACAACCTGTATTAGAAGAGCCGACCCTTCTATTTTTGTGGGGTCTCTATGAGGGTACTTCCATTAAAGAGACATCGTTTTTAGCTGAAAATTTTAAAACACCTAAAATTCAATAGAAACAAAAAACAACTAAAATTCAGATAACCACATAAATTTATGTGTTGCTATTAGTAATCTAACAGAAGGGCCCTTCCATCAAAAGGAGCATTTCTGTTTTTCGTGTGGTCTCTACGGAAGCAATGCGATTAGAGGGGCCCTTCTAATACAGGTTTTACGTAGTTTGCAAAACACGACTTAAACTTTCAATTTTAAGAGAACAGAAGCAATGGCTTATGAAATGATGTCCACTTACTGTAACCCCGAAACAAATGCAGAATTTTCGGAAATTTTGGGCAAATCCACACTGGTCTTCATGCCAGAAATCCCACATACTCAATTGAATTGTCACGACTACGATACGATTTCTCCATTCAAGTTGCTGTTAGACGAAGCCATCGGAGCTGTTCCAGAACTTGATTTTGTTATAATCCTAGCGACTGGAGGAATGAAAGTTCGATATATAAATGATACGATTGGAATTGGAAAACCGATTGCTGAAGTCTATAGATCCAATCACGATTTGATGAAATCTTCGGAGACAGAAGGGTGTGCAAAAGGATTTCCAAATGAGAAGGAGGCAATTCGAGAGTTTTCATGGAATGACAATGCATCCCGAATGGATAAATCCGGTGTTAATCGTAGGTATTTCATTCAGAATGTCTCTCTAACTCTCGCGTATTCCAGACGCAGCTGATAATTTGGATGCACTTCTCGTACAGATTGGATGTTGTTATGAGAACATGGCTAGTGGACATCTCTATTCTGAGAATCAGAAATCAGTGAAAAACGCGTTGATTGAACGAACGAGAGGAGTTCGGATAACTGGAGGAATGGAAGGAATGACTGTTTCAATTGATCATATGCATAAGAGTCTTCCACTTTTGAATGGAAGACGATTTGTTCCACTTCCAAATGGAGAACATTTGGTGAAAGTGAGAACGGCTGGAGGACAAATGCATGCTCAGTTTGCTGTTGTGGTGAGTAGAATTGTCAATTGGATTACTGTGTTCTTCTGATTGAACTGATTGGTGGAAGACGGTGTGTGGTGAATTTTAAATTGTTTTTTTGTACAGAAAATCATGTAGAGTCACATAAAAATAGAGAAAATATTCAGAAAAAAAATACTTCCTCGAAAAAAAGCATCGAAAAACGAAGTTGGCTCTTAGCTTGAGTTTTCTAGTCCCCCGCGATCGTGGTTTTTTTCAATTAAGGAGTTATTTAAGGATTTTTAAGGAGACTGTGCACTACCTTTAAAATCTTTAGACACAAAAATTGGAAGTTTTTGAGAAGGGGTTTTCAATAATTATCGAGAGAACAAACTTATTTTTCTCAATTTTTTTGCGAAATTGTTAGACCTTTTTAAGTTATTCAGCTATTTTCGAAAAATCTTTTTCGCTTTTCCGGGTTTTTTCTGTCTGAAAATTACCGCGACGGTATTCGTGAAGGTTACTGTAGATTACTGGAGAAGCTAATCTTCCTGCAGTTTTTTAATTGCAGACAGTTTTTATTTACTGAATTTTGACGTGATTGTGTTTGCAAAAAATATGCAGTAAAACTACAAGCAAATTAGCTTCTATGATAGAAGTTCTATCTACAGTAACCAAAAAGAAAACTTTGAGAATTTCTAAAAAACCTAAAAAGGTCTAAACATTATGCGGGGGACTAAAAAACTCAAGCTTATCCCTAAACACCAAAAAAGAAGAAATTTTCAGATTTCGGATAAAACTCCAACAGCCGAAAAATTCATTGGAGTACAGTCATCGAATATGGTCATTATAACGATTGCATCGATTTTGATGATTATTAGTTGTACATTTATGTGTCGACAGAGAGTTACATCAGTTTTGAATCGAAGAGGATTCTTCAATGGTAAGCCCACAATTTGGTTTCAAAGTGTTTCATCATAAATTGAATTCTCTCCAGGAATCGGCTCAAACCATGGATTTGAACGTATTCCGTTGTATAAATCGGACGATGAGGACGAGGATGAAGTATTCGATTTGCAAAAGTTATAAACTTTTCAAACTTTTGAAAAACCATATCTGAAATTTGGCATAGCTCCTTCGCAAAACGGGTTGATATTTTGAGAAATTGTAAACATTTTATTGTTTTATTGTGTCGTAAAATCTGATGGGTATTAGTTTTTTTGTGATATTACTTTCATAGATGAACTGGTTTTCTTTTCTTTTTAAAGTATTACACTGTATTACATGTAAAAATTTATTATTCGAACTAAAAGTAAAAGAAAAAGAAAAACGAATTACCAATGAAGACAATAATTGAAAATTTCCGGCCATGGTTTACTGACATAGAAAGTATACCTCTCCTCCCAATATTCTTCTGGTGCCAGCCTTATGAATTCACTGTCCAAACTGCTACAATCACTGGAAGTTCCCCAACCAGAATCATCGTCTTCTTCCTCTTCTAATGCCTTCAATTCTTTCTCCCATTCGTGAATTTGGAGATCTCGTGCCTTTCCACTCTCAACAATTCTTTTTCTCCAGTTTGAAAAATCTCTATTAAAAATGGTTTCGGATTTGAGAGTTTGGCGCCATTCATCATCGAATTCTTCTTGAATTCTCTTCATAGTATTCGACTGTCGAACTGTTCCCGCACAGTTCCTGGGAACAGTCAAAAATGGATCTTCAACTACGATGTATAGGGAATCTTTTGGCAATCCACCCAACCGATTCTCTTGTTCATCCCATCTCTTCTCCATCACAATTCCTCGTTTCACAGAGATCCAATTCTTTTTGAAACTGAAAACAAAATATATTTAGAAAGTTTTTAGAATCTAAAAAAACTTACTCGAATTCGGAATAGTATTTCAGGAATCCAAGATAAAGAGCTGCCAAAGAGCTCTTATTTGCATCCAGCACAAATTTTCCATCTTTTTCAATTTTTTCCCTCCAATCGAAATCGTTATATTTATCTCCTACAGCAAAATTTTTATTGAAATTTCGGGAGAATCGCTGGATCGAAGGTAGGACTGCTGGTGTGACTCCCGCTGAAATTATTTTTTTTTATTAACATTCGAAAAAAAGTAAAAACCTTGAAGGTAGTTGATAAGCATCAAACAAATGGAAAAACTGTTGAGTCTTCCCTTACTGGATCCCTCCACTCCGACCTTCGATGCCCATGCTTTGACCGCTTTGCAAAGGAGCGGGAATCTCTTATCAACTGAAATATTCAATTTATACTTGACAATTCAGGTTTAGAAAACTCACTTTTGGCGTACCATCTGAGCAACTGGGTGTTCCGTTTTGAAGTGTCGTTGTCAATGGTCACATCAATAATAACGCCAGTTTTAATGTGCTTCATTTGAAGGACAGGTACCTGAAAAACAGAAAAATTGAGGTTTGTTGATTTTCTAGATTTGCTTACATTGGCTCTCTGGACTTTAACCTTATAAAAAACTGGTTCGTCTTTGATTTTGTACGAAACACTTTTCAATCGGTCCGAAATTTCCTTTAGCTTCTGAAACGTTGATCCCTGGGTCATACTTGGGATCTTAATTGAGAAGTCAAGATCTGAAGTATGAATGTCTACTCCGGCAGCCAGGGATCCAGTCATCAGGCATTTTGCATCTGAAAATTTTATTTTTAATATCAAAATATGTTTAACCAGCAAGCTCGTGCGCCTTCGGCGCGATTTAACCTAATTTTTTACTGGTAGGTTGTTCAATATCAGTTATTTATTTTTTCTTGAAGGTCACGTAAATCTATATTTATTTTTCAATTTTTTCAAAAGTCGGCAGAGTGACACCGGGACCAACAGACTAAGGTTCCGTTTCAAATTTTTAATTTATGAAATCACGTGAAATTTGACAATTTTGATTAATCAAATTGCTCAAAAATAATTTTTTCTCACGGAAAATAATCATCAAAATAGTCAAACGCTTCAAAATCGAAAAAAAAGTGAATCGTCAAAATAGTCAAACGTGGCAAATGAAAAATAGTGGAAATCATATTTCGTCAAAAGTGTTAAATGCTTCAAGAAGAGTCGGAAGTGTCGGATAACTTCGAAAGTTACGAAAAATAATCAGTAGTATCCTCAAACCGGCTGGTTACAACGCTATTATTTTTCTCCGGAAAGAATACAAATCCAGAATACGGAATACAGAATCCAGAATACGGAATACAGAATCCAGAATACGGAATCCAGAATACGGAATCCAGAATACTGAATTCGGAATACGGAATACGGAATACGGAATCCAGAATACGGAATACGGAATCCAGAATACGGAATACGGAATACGGAATACGGAATCCAGAATACGGAATACGGAATACGGAATACGGAATACGGAATACGGAATACGGAATACGGAATACGGAATACGGAATACGGAATACGGAATACGGAATACGGAATACGGAATACGGAATACGGAATACGGAATACGGAATACGGAATACGGAATACGGAATACGGAATACGGAATACGGAATACGGAATACGGAATACGGAATACGGAATACGGAATACGGAATACGGAATACGGAATACGGAATACGGAATACGGAATACGGAATACGGAATACGGAATACGGAATACGGAATTCGGAACCCAGAATCCAGTAACCGGAATACGGAATCCGGAATCCGGAAGCAGAACATCTCTGCTTCTCACTACTATACCACATTTCGTTGTTTCACACTTTCACCTATTCGCATAAAAATCATCTTCGACCCTTTTGAGGCATTTTAATCATAATTGACTAAAGTCAACGAATTTCAATTTGAATCTTTTGACAAATGACTTTTTTGACCTTTTGAGTTTTATAATTATTTTGAAAACGAATCTTTTGACATTTTGACGGTTTTGATTATTTTGAGGCTTGAAAATTTTTGATTGTTAAAAAATTTAAACGAATAGTCAACTTCTCGTCAAAAGTTTCAAAAAAACATTTGAAACGGAACCTTACAACAGACGCGTGTAGCGTTTTAGATATAAGGAAGATATTATGACAAACATTTTGGCTGTTGACAATTTTTCATATCTTTCACAGAAACCGAGATATGTCGGCTCAAAGTGCAAGTATATGTCGGCTCATAGTGCAAGTACTTCTATGAGAGTGTATACGGTACATACGAAACATTATTTTACCTGGAAAGCAGCGATACATCGCTTCCTTGAAACATTTCGCAGCTTCCTCCAATGCCACGTGATGGTCCGTGTTGCCGAACGACTCGATTTCTTGGGAGATCTGAAATTCAATGAAACTGATTTTGGTTGCTGATCCTTTGAAAAAATACCTTATGCTCCACGTAGGCCTTCTCGAAGTCAATTCCACAGGAGTTGACTGGTCCTTTCTTGTGCTTAATGCTCATCTTAATTTTGGATGGACTAATTTTTAGTGAGCATTTTGGAGCCTCTGGAGCTGACGTCGACACTTCCGCTACTCTGTTCTTGGTAACAATAGCAGAGTAGGAAAGTGGAGTCATTGTGGGGTGGAGGGGAGTAGAGGAGTACTGAAAAATAGTAAATTACTAGGAATAGACAAGGATAACACATGGCAACGTATCAAAAAAGAAACATAGATTATGCTTGTATAAAATATCGGAGCTGTGGGGGTCAAAAGCTTGTGGGCTAGGCCACCGGTTCCAGTAACTACCGTAACACAAAATTCTCAGTCCTTTTGTCTCGCTTGATTACTTTTGCTTTTTGACAAGTTTTGTTTAGACAACCTCCAAAAAAATGTTTCTAAATCTAAAAATTTCCGGAAAAAATAAGACAATCGAGAAAAACGGAAACGAAAATTGCAAATCACGGTAGTTTGGCCAGCTATTCTCTTCCGCAACTCCGTTTTTGCCAACATAAAAAAGTCAATACCATGTTCAAATAATTAGAGACAAACAATCGAAATGCATGAATAATATTGTGAGTGACTCATGACTCATCCGTTTCCTGGAAAAATAGGCGGAACGAGCGATTAGATAGAGATGAGTCATCGTAGGGACCCTATAGGGTTGTAAAATGAGTACGTTCTGCTAAAGAAAGGGGGTGTGACGTACACCTATTGAAGAATCTGATTGACAGGTGTAAAAAACAGGTGTGCCATACGAAAAAAAAGGAAAATAATTAAGATGGCTTCAAGGAAAGTGCAAACGGGAGAAAAGGCTCCAGAGGTGGGAAATGAACAAATTTACCTTCTTGAAGAAAAAACCCTATCAACCCAATGTCCAATAAAGACGAAATTGCTGATTTTCAAAATAAGAGAAATGGAAATTGGTATTATTTTGGATGAAACAGGATAAAGTGGCGGAACTGAATGAGCAATTAGATGAAGACCGCGGAGTCTCCATAGGAACCGCAGCGTCCAAAATGAAAATGCTCTGCTAATGGAAGGTAGTGTGACGTGTTTCTATCGAAGATTCTAAATGACAGGAGCTAAACTTGAAAAACAGGTGTGCCATAGAAAAAATAGGAAACATGATTCAGATGCCTTCCAGGAAAGTGCGAATGGGAAAAAAGCCCCAGAGGTAGGAAACAAACAATACCCTATGAAAGAAAAAACAATATAACCCCAATGCCCCATAAATACGAAATTCCAGGGTTTTTTGTAGGAGTCAATTTTGATGTTAGTTACAACTAGAAGACTTTTGTAAAACATGGATTCCTGTTTTCTATGTTGAATTTAAAGGAAATATTCTTGGGTCTGATGGGTGGCTGTACAATCTTGGTAAAATGGTTTAATTAGAATTACATATCGAATAAGAGAAATCGTAACCGATATTATTTTGGATGAAACAAGATAGATACGGAAAAGTTGAGATCGAGGAAGCAGAAAATCGAAAACACCATGGCAATGGAAAAAATCAAAATGGTCCTAGGAGTCTGATATTGTATGTGGTGGTATAGGGGAAAATTGGAGATGGTCGATTTTGGGCGAATTTTAGTTGTCATGTACTCCCCCACATGGTGTTTTCGCACTTATCGGACTAAAACTCATTTTGTGCTCAGGATAAGCGAACTCAAACAACTATTTTTAGTGTAATTTTTTACGCTGTGTTTGAATCTGCGTTTATCTTTTTTGAAATGATCTTAAAATTTTCACGACGACCGATTTTCAGTGATTTTTTTCGAAGTCGGATGAAAAATCAAAATTTTCAGCTAGAAGGAAACGAGTTAGAATTTTTGTTTCAACACCGAAAATGCTCAAAATAGCAAGAGTAATCCATTCCAAATTAGATTAAATGAATATCTTTATTTTCATTTTTTGACCAAAGCTGGTTTGGAAAATAACGCTTGGAAAATAATATAATTTTGGAAAATAATAATTTATTGGTCGATTTTGGAACACAAATATCTCGGTTCTCCGGGCCATTTAGCAAAATTTGAAAACTGTTTTGGAACCAGGGAATGATCTTCTTTCCGATGGATCCACTTGTATGTCTCGATAGCGAGGTAAGTTCTGACCATTCCCTAGTGAGATCAAGTTAAACTATTTACTGCAATTGTGCAGTCATCCGGTTATCAATAAGAATGTCTTCTAATCCAACAAGTGACAATCACTACAATCATATAATAGTACAATGCACAATTAAAAGCTTGGTGACTTCGTAACATATTACGCCACTGAGTTCTTGAAATGCGGATGAGGGAATAAGGAAAACGGCAAACTTTTTAAAACCACTAAACTTATGATAAACCACATCTAAAAAATAATTTAGACTCTATCAAACAACATTTTATGTGGTAGCTTTGTTTCTTGAAGCGCAGTGGAAAACTTTAATAATTTTCATCAAACAACAATTAAAAAACAACCGGACAAGTAAGACGAAAAAAGGGAGAAGGAATAAGGAGCTCCATTACCTCTGTTCGATGTCTTTGGTTTAGGGCCAATTTGGGTTTGATGAGGTGAAGAAGGGACAGATGACAGTTTACAAATTATAATTTGTGAGAGGATCAGAGACAATGTACAACAACAAAAAGAGTTTTTACAAGATTCCTACGGGGATTTCTATCTATTTGAACATTCCGACTCATTCGGTTAATCCCTTCGGACCCTCTGGGGAAGACATGGGAACGAAGATCTAAACTACTATCAAAAATCTAAAAAGAGCAATAAAAACGATTTATGTTCAATAGAAGTTGTCAGAGAACATCATGTAGATGTAAAAGAAGAATGAACAATTAGGTTCTGTGAAAAAGAGGTACTGAAATTTAATGAAATAAAAACAGAATATTCCTGCTAGAGTATATAAGTCATGAAAAATAATTTCAAGATTTTGAAAAATGTTGAATGGAGGATGTTTAGGCTGGAAATAACATACGAAGTGTACACAAAGAGGCTTCTAGTTCAAAAGAAAAGCGTTTCGTTTTGAAATCTACAGTTGAAAAAAAGAATACACTGAAAATATGGGTTTATTGCTGTCCTCCGTAAACATTTTATCGTACAGGGTGGCGCACAATTCCCAGGATAGGAAACAACGGGCATATCTTTAGGCATAAGTATCTTGGAAGCACGAAAGTTGGTAGAAATGTAATTTTACGCTTGATTGAAACCTACTGAAATTTTCGAAGCGATTCCTCAAGTCTAGGTACTGTTATGATTCTCCAAAAATGAACCGTTACTTGTGATTTTCACGAGATGAAGCATTAAATTCGAGCCCAGTACAATGCTTTACTCAAATTTCATGCTAGTGCAAACTTTAATTGTGCGCCACCCTGTAGTTTCCCAGGGAAGAAAAATAAGAATTCGATGCTTCGAATGATTCGATCCAGTGGCATTGTGAGCATAGCAAAAGAAGAAGTAAAAAAATTTAACCTAGTTTATATAAAACCAAATATATTTAACTGAAAAATCAAAACCTCCTTTCAAAAACGTTTAACATTAAAAAAAAAGTGGGGAAAAAGGAAACACATGCATACGATGATTCCCACGCGACAGTTTTTCCTGCCTCACAATTTTCTGAATTTTCAAAAAAGTTTATTTCAACAATCGTTCACATATCGGAAACACATTGAAAAATGGCATCTGATGGAGGGAATTCGAATGCAGGATCTACGAATGAAAAGGCAGTGACTGGAACAGGAGGACAACAACCAAGTGAGCAAGATCCAAAAGAGGGAAAGAAATTCTTCAAATTTGTGTTCAATGTCAACAAAAAAGTCACCGACGAAACGGAAATGACTCAGGATTTTATCAATGTAATTGCAATATTTTTTCTGGATTTTTATTTTTTTCGGAATTTGACCAATTTCCAGGACCTCAAACATTATCAAGAATTTGATGAAACCGTCGGAAAATGCTCGTCTTACTTGGAGAATATTTTCATTCCATTCTCCTCCAAAGTAAGAATTCAATGATTATTTGTTATAGTATTATTTTTTCAGAGCTCTAAAAATGAGGAAGATTCGTTTGCTCGGTTGGCAAAAGCACTCGGAGAATTCAAGGTATCCAATCTTGATTCGTGCAAAAATATACTTCTTTAAAAATCGTTTTTTTCAGAGTTATGTCCCACAAAACCACGTACCAGCATTCGAGAACTTTTCTGCGAAAATGAAGGCGGCAGCAGCATCAAGGAAAAGTTATCAGGCTGTTCAATCATATCATATTCGTCATATGAAACGGTTCCACGAACAACACTATGATCCATTCATGGCACAAAGAAAGAGATTTGATGATGCTCGTAGAAAAATGGATCAGGCTAAAGCCGATGTTCGTGATGCAAAAACAACGACCGCAATTGAGAAAAAAGCGATTTGCTATCAATTGACAGTTGATGATTTTGATCAACAAACTGAGGATTTGATAAAGATAATCGAGGAACTTCCGAAAGTGAAACAAGGATACGTTCGAGACATTTTCGTTCTTCTCACCAAACATAAACTCTACCATATTGATATGAGCAAATACTTTGCTGCTTCTTGCATCTGATATTCTAACAATAAATGATTTTGGGTATAAAACTAGTTGATGTCTGATAGGGTACATATGGAACCGCATATTTCAAAACCATCTGAAAAATGTAACGGGGTACTGTAGGTGATCGTACAGTAACATCTTAGAACTGTTGGGATAATTTTATTAAAGAACTTTTTTGACTAATAGAATTAGGATTATATCTCTCCGTTTGAGTATTTTTCCCTTACAATAATCCTTATCATTTTCGAATATTTTTATCTACAGGAACCCTTTTCATTTTCAATATTTTTCTTTCTACAGTATTTCCCTCTACAGTAATAATTTTCATTTTCAAATACTTCCCCCTAAAGTAATCCTTATCATTTTCCAATGTTTTCACTTACAGTAGCCCTCTTCATTTTCGAAATTTTTCCCTTACAGTAATCCTTTCACCCTCCTTCAAATTTCATTTTCTCTAAATTACTTCCAAGAAAGTATAAATTAAACGTTTTCTTTAAGATTTTCATTATATAAAACTATATTTATTAAATCAGAGAATGTCATTTTCTCAATCACTTGTACATAGTAACTTCCATTGCAGTCAATGCTCCAACCGTCTTTCCATGCTTATTCTTTCTTTTCTTTTCATTATCTCTCACGGATTTAGCCATTGTTCTGTTCGGTTTCATGGCCACCGTCTGATTCTTTGCAACTGGTTTATCAGCTGGCCCCCTCATTGTTTTTGCGCCAATGAACACACTCTTTTTTCCACCATCCGCCGCAAACTAATCATCAAAATATTGAGATTGGGGAACTGTTGGCTTCACTGTTTTTCCCTTTTTGTCTCCTGACGAATTTTTTGTATCGGATGATGTTCCCTTCGATGCTTTTCCTCCTTCAACTGATGCTGAACCAGATCCAGTACCATTTCGAATGTTAGTTGAACTCTTCTTCTTGCAGCACTTTCCACAAATAAAAGATCCAATTAAAAATGCAATTAGAGCTAGAATACATCCAATTAAAAATCCACAACCACCCCAAAGTGCGGGATGCCGAAAATAGTCATCAGTTGAATATTTGTATTCTATACCACCGCATTGTTCTTCTGAAATCAAAACTGATAATCATTGGAAATGTTGGGAAAACGAACGATCGATTAATGACTGACAAACATCCCATACTCCATTATTGACAAAACGCTCACATTCTTCTGAAATTGATTATATGAAATTTATAATACGCGGATTACTGTAGCGACCTAGTTTATGCTCCCCTGTACTATTGCACCATCCATTAGTCATCAATGGAACCGTCTCATAACAATCTGAATTACAAATTTAGCCTTAAATTTTCAGCTTTATTGCTTCTAACCTTCCGTTTTCATAATTGTTAAATTTTTCGTAAAAGCTTCCATGTCCTCTCCAGGAGTCGCCTCTCGTTTGGTTTTTTGAGTATTTGTGTTATTTCTCAGAAATTCAAAGGAATGTGTGAAAAGAACACAGACGTACAACAGATTTCCACTGAAAATAATACATCAAAACTGGTTGATTAGGTAGTACGAGATGTCTCACATTGCACTACGGCTAACAGGCGAATCTTCGAAAAAGTGAACAGAGAAGTCTCCCATTTTCAGGTTGTTGGATGAATTGATTACATTTACATGAAATATTTTAGTAAAACCTGGAAAGTAATATGTCACGGTTTTGTTTCATTTGGGACACTACAAAGTTGGCGCTTAAGAATTAGGAATTTTATTGGATTATCGAGCTAAATTATTTAAAATCGAGTTAGAATAATCGAGTTATGCAGTCTTCTTTTTTGCAGCAGTTTCTTTGGATCCAACTGGAGAATTTGGAGAAGATTTTGAGATTGGAGTTGTTTCAGCCGATGGTCTCTTAAGGTTTTTCGTTGGAGTCAGAGGCTCTTTGGATCCACCTTTCGCTGTATTCGTTGGAGATGACTTCAATGGTTTCACATCTGTTGACGATGGCTTTTTGGGTTTTCCTTTTGTCGTTTCTTTCGAATTTGCTGGTGAAGAAATATTGATTGCTGTTTTCTCTTGAGATGCTTTCAATTTTAATGGCTTTCCTTTCTCTTTTGATCCTTTCAGACTTTTCATTTTGTCTTTTGAAGCCGGTTCTATTGATGTTTGTATCCAAATGCAGTCTTCACTGGTCGTTTAGAATCTTTGGTATCCTTTGAACCAGATGATGCAGTTGAATCTTTTGATCCTTTCAGTGTCTTACTAATTTTTCCCTTTTTCAAAGTTTTCGATGCTTTTGTAGCTTTTGTAGATTTTGAGGCTTTTGTAGTTTTTGTAGTCTTGGTATCTTTAGAATCTGTTGAGTTCTTAGAATCCTTAGAATCTTTAGAATCCTTGGAATTTTTAGAATCTTTAGAATCTTGAGATTTCTTCGTATCCTTGGAATTTTTCGTATCTTGAGATAAATTCAATGCCTGTCCAATCTTCTTATTATTTTTCGATTCCACTGATTTTGTGGTATTCTTCTGGTCCGTCTTGTTTTTCGAGAACTTCTTCTTCAGACACAGATTATAAAGAAGTACTATTGCAATCAGTCCAATCACAAATCCGACAATTATTCCAATTGCTCCCCAGAACCAAGCAGCTTCTGGATAAATCACAAAAGCATTACGAAATTTGATTCCTTTGCAAAGTACATTGCCAGTTGAAATTTTTTTTAATCAAAAATAAAATAAAGATATTTACACTCTTCTCTTCCTTCGTTCAGCACACATAGTTGAGCAAATCCATTGTTGACAATTGATTTGCACACTCCTCAAAAAAAGAAACTGTATTTAAAAACTGAAAGAAAAATGCCCACTTTTCGAATATCCCGTTTTCTTCCTGCATTCGTATAGAAGCATAATTTTCATGTTGAAGAAACAAACTGAAAGTTTTCAATTTCATAAATCAAAAATTCTGAAAATCGGCCCACCAGTATAATGTGTTTTGTAATGTGGTTGAACATAGCAAATTGCATAACGAGCAGCTCAGAAATTTAAAAAAATTGTGAAAAAGTTACAGACAGGAAAATAATAACATGCTGTTCCGTCCTAGATCGGTGTCGTCAAACCTCATACTATGTATACTGTTAGAAAGAGTATGAAGTTGTTTTACATCGAAAGACTGGAAAGAGAACTGCAAATTTCAGAACCACAAACCGAATTCCAGTTTCTTACCATCGTTGAAATTCGATTCCTCTCTCGCAGTGGAAATCTGGAATGAGAAAAAAAAACTAGGAGATATTCTGTAAACGAGGGATAATCAGAAAATGATCTGGATTCGCCAACAGGTCACGCCTTGGTGTACAATATCTGATTGGTTCGTGAAAATGAGGGAAATAGTCTAATTTTTCATTGGGGCCGAATTAGCAATCTTTTGATTGTACAAGGTGGCTGTTAATTACCCGCAATAGTTTCCTTGAACTCTAATTTTTCTAATGTAGCCAGATTCATTTTTCTGAAGATTGTTAGATTTCGATTCATGATCAGCTATTGTATTTAAGAAAGTTTTCGATTTTTCGATTATAGGATATGTACCTTTCCTACAATTTGTTCCATTTGTGAAAAGTTTCTATAATTTGAATAGGTTTTTGGTTTTTTTTTGTATAAACGGGTTTTTAATTCAGATGAAAACCAAAAAAAATCGTTTATTTGAAAACGAAAACAACAACAACAACAACAAATTTAACAAAGTGATAAAAATGAATGTAACAGATAAAAACGATTGGAAAGACGATATCAACAAATACCAGTGAGTAAATAGAGCAATAACAGTAAAATGGTTAGAAGATTGTGATACTGTGGAAAGCTCCAGACAATATCGTAGCATATACTATTTTTCATCTTGAACTGATTCTTGAAGTGAGAGGGAAAAATCGAAAAATGTTGCAGTAGATGTATCTGTTGGGGACAATTGTGGAGAGCCGTCGTAGCCTAAATGATTATATGATCCATTGGAACCGTCAGTCAGAACATACCTGAGTCATACGTCCATAATTCTGCATTCATTTGATCTGAGTCGTCTTCCTCTTCCTCTTCCTCCTCTTCTTCCTCCTCCTCTTCTTCCTCTTCTTCATCTCCGTAATCAGTTTTTTTTGGTGTTTCAATCGACCGTTGTAATGAAATTCGGTCTATACTCTTTCCAGTCACCCATTCCAATCCGTTGGCATAGTTTTCAACTGCCGAGTAATGACTAATGGTTTGCGGTGGGGGCTCAGTAATCTCCACATCATTGATAGCTTTCCCAAAACCAGTTGCAAAACGATTTCCATTGATTTCATTTACCACAAATCCAGAGACTTTAAAAGTCGATAATTGTGAAACTATTTGATGTGATCGTTCAAAGTATGTAGTTCTCCGGAAATCATATTGTGTCAGTGTCTTGAACATCGTCGGCACGCCGAGTGAAGTGACTTTCTGAAGCTTCGAGAGAACATAAGTGTACTCCAAGCAGGCGTCACCATTGAACTGTTGATTCTGACGCGGCTGCAGATCAAGTTTACCAGATGGGAGGATTCTCAGAATTGTTTCGTCGTTGATCGATGGCTTAGTCAAATACTGTGATTTTTGTAGTTTATATAAAACAATTTCTGTAACTCACATTAAACAATGCGGTTCGGATGGCGTATAGTTCGTTGAAATGTAAATCGGCGAAGCGTAAAGATTGAATGATTCCAGATAATATTTCATCATCTACATCAGTGATGAATGACCTGAAATAATGGTATCAAAAGCTGATTGCAGATGTTCACACATACCACTGCATTAAAATTTTCACAATTCCCTTTTTGTTTTGCAGTGTTAACGGAGCTACGGCGAGGGCAACAAGCGAGTCGCATGTCAGTGTCTTGATTATATCTTCGCTCGATTCTGAGCAGTTGAACAGACTTGAGATGCTCAGAACAGCTTTCTCCACATCACTTTCCATCGGATACAGCTGTGATAAATGAGGGTTGATATGTTTTTGGGGGCGAGGAGTATACACATTCTTTGTCTTCTCATTCAAATCCTCTATATACTTTTGTAACTCCATTGTACCCCGCCTGCAATTTATTGTTTGTGAGCAGACTGAGTTAGCATATTTTCTGAAATCGAAATCGTGAATACAATGAATCTGAAGTATTTAAAGAGTCACGAAAATAGTATTTGGTTGAATTTGTTGACTTGTGTAGAAAATGAATAAACCAAAACCTAGAAAATTCAAAAATTCATGTGCATTAAACAATAAAGATCTTGTCAAAGGGGGACCAGATAAATAAGAACGCTTCCTGTCTGCCCGAAAGCAATCAAACCGACATTGTAGCCATGGAGAGCGGACTGAAATGATTTATGGTTGGAGGAACAGTTTCCTGTCGCTTACCAGAATGAAATCCTCGATCTCACAGAACACTTGACTTTGAGTGAAGATAGGTGTGAACACTTTTTCAAACGTCATTGCTCCAGACGATTTCGATCCTTGATTAACAATGATGGAATTGATTGTCGGGTATTCGATAGCGGAAACACTCGTTTCGACTTCAGATCTGAGCATCTGACGCACACGAACAACTACACGAATCGTGCCTCGCAAGTCAACGACATCATTGTGCAGCTTCCGCATGATACTCTCCTTCTCGTTCAACTGGCTCGTTAATTCTCCGATTCGCACCTTCTTTTGTTCGTCTTCTGCCTTCAGATTACTACTCTCCGTCTTCAGCACGTCCACTTGCACGTTCAGCGCGTCCACTTTCGTGCTCATCACTTCTAGCCGCTCTTTGTACATTCCTATGCTTTCCTTCTGCATTACCGCTGTCTCCTTTGCAATTTGCAACCGTTCGTCCTTCTCCATAATATCCTTTTCCATCGCTGCGACTTTTCCTTTGAGTACATCGACTTGTGATGGTTGACGAATAATAGCAGGAACGACTGCTCTTCCCACTGGCCTAACTCGAGCAGGTGCAGTGATTGTCTTGTTGGCGACGAAAGTTGAGCGTTGCGATGTGACAGACCGGACGGAAGATGTGGACGGCGGTCTGCTAGAAGTTGAAGGAGGACGAGACGCAATGAGACGTTTGCCGAAGTCGTTTTGGTAAATGCGGGACATCCAGAATGTCCGAGTGTTGAGTGTCTTCCAGTTGTCAACGGCGATGGCAGTGGCTCAGCTAAGCTTGGCAGTTGTCCTCTAGACGAAGTTACTCGACGAGACGCTGTAATTAGAATACGATAAAATGAAATGTTTTCTTCAAAAATTGTTAATCTCAGTACGGAAAATCATTTTAATGTCATTCTGCTTACTCCTAGTGATTTTACACTCTTTCCTTACCTGTCAGTTTTGGTGAACGTGCTGCAATCGAACGAGATGCGATTGATCAAACTGCAAGTCCGCCACTTCGACGACGACCGATCATGACGATGCCTATCGTCGAATTAAAAAAAGTGGGACCTGAAAATTTGAAAGGCGTAGCTTTTTTTGATCTACGAAAAAGTGCGGCAAAAACGGAATATTTCAGATTTTCTCCTCGTTCGAGCTACTTCCGCAATTAAGTTCGGTTTTTTCGATGAAAAAACAGATTCTAGAGATGCTAGCGATCATTTTCATACCAAGAAATCTAAATTTTGTCCAGAAAATCCCGCTAAATTCACAGAGATAAGTTTCGTTTATTACCGTAGTGTTTCTGGGCCAAGGCCTCGAAAATTGACCGGGAATCGTCCGCGAAATATTCCAGGTCCCACTTTTTTAAATTCGACAATAATAAAGATTGCGAAGTGCAAAATAGACGACATTGTTTCGGATTTCATTTTGGCGCCGCCGAGCGGTAAAATGCTCGTGTTTCGCCACGAAAGACAATTTTCGATAATGTCCCTTTAAAGACTACAGTAGCCCAACTAATAAATAATCGGAAGGTCTCCAGTTTTCCATCAATAAAAATGTTGAAGTAATTCTCAGAAATGGGTATTTAGCAGATAATTAATATAGATTTATTCGAAAAAATAAATTTTTAAAAAAGTTATTTATGAGTTTTCAAGTGCCGGTGTAGGTTCCCGCTTTGTGTAAACTTCATCACACAAATTGAACAGAAATATGATAATGCCGCGTTCAAGGTTGATTTCCAGGAGTAATTTCCTGGAAAAACGCTGTCCAAAGCTGCGATTGTTTTCCAGATTTACAGCAACAGTAAACTACTGTATCACTCGTTTTGACTGTGTTCTTCCTGTTGATTCATGTCGATTTACGGCGGGTCTCGAAGCGGAGGCCTCTGGAAAACAACGGCAGCTTTGGACTAAATAAATAAATAAATATCTTTTTTTCGTGGAGAAAAAGTATGAGAACAAAACAAATGAAAGCAGCAATTAGAAATATCGAAAAAATAGAAATAATTTGTTATCAGCGACGGTCTCGTCTTCTGTGTGGTGATCTATCATGGTGACGACGATCCCTATCTCTGTCCGAGTTTCGTACATTGTCTCTGCGATCTCTCTCACGATGACTATCCTGATGTCCACGATTACGGTTCCCATCACGATCATTTGTAGAACTTCTGAAAACAAGTATTTAACGAATTCGTTTTCAGATCGGGATACCTTCTACGTCGATCAGAATCTCTTCTTTCATAATTTCTTCTGTCTCGTTTCGGTGATGGCGAACGACGTCTTCTGGGAGATGGACTTCTCTCATGGCTTCTCTTGACTTCCTGACGTCTTGGTGGAGACTGTTGTCTTCTTTTTTGCGGTTCCCCATTTTGCGATTCTATAAGAAAACACATCTTAATTCAAAAGTTAGATTTGAACAAGATTACTTGGTTTGTATTTATAGTTTTGGGACACCGATTGAGAGAAGTCTACATGAATTCGTCGATCATCAATCAGCACATTGTCCATTTTAGAATAAGCTTGCTCGCAGCTTTGCGCGTTGTCGAATTCGATAAAGGCGTATTGAAGAGAATCTCCACTACGACGATCTCGAACAATCTGAAACAGGAAGAATATATGATGACGATGTCAGTTTGAAAAAAAAACTAACCTCACAATTGTTGATTTTTCCAAATCTCGAAAAGATGATCTCCAGATCTTCGTCCGTTGTGACTGGATTCAATTTACAAACAAACAGAACATTCTCTGGAGGAACTTCATCTGCATCTCGCAAGTCTCCGACCATTTCAAGAATTTGAGCCTGTTCAGCCATTTCTCTTTGTTGAAGCTCCTCAGCAATCTCTTCTGCTGTTTTTCCTTCGTCTTCATCCTCTTTCTCATCAAGCGCAATTTGATCGGTCTGAATATTACGGTCTTGGAAAATTCGTCAGAAACTAATAGCTACCTTTACGAGCATTTCATAAGTAGGTGAAGGAGATCGTGGAGGGTACGAGATTCGAGTGTCTTCCTCGAACGGATCATCTAGAATGATGGTGTGAGAAATTCTGAAAAAATGCATTTATGAAAAAAAAATTGAAGTTCATTTTTATACCGAATGTCTCTGAATGGTTTATTATTCGTATCAGTCAACTGCTCATTGAGTTTTTCTAATGTCTCAATTCCTTCAGTGACTTGTCCAAAAATTGTGTGTTGATCATCCAAGTAATCCAAATTTTCCCCAAGAGTGATGAAAAACTGACTACCCAGCATATTGTCTCCGTTATTCACAAACGAAACGATTCCCATCCGAGTGTGACGCATCTTTGGAAGATCCTCTCTTTCAAAGTACCGACCTTGCTCTCCATACATATCACTGAAAAGCTTTTAGTTTTTTACTTGAAAATTGGAAAGTTTTGAGAAAAACTCGGTTTTTTTTTCGCAAATTTTCGGAAGAAAAAGTTGTTTTTTTCTCAATTTTAAAGGTGGGGAGATTTTTCGGAGTTTTTTTGGAGTTTTCTGCGTGTATACACCCAATGCGCGCTACTTGACGACAATTTTTTTGAAAAATTTCTCACTATGGGGTTATTCACCAAAATGTAGAAAAATTCGGAGAAATGGAGAAAATTTCGCAAAACCGTGGAGAAAGAACCAATCTCTCTGAAATTTCGGAGAAAATTATAGAGAGCATAT
>NC_013489.2:9225091-9258764 GCF_000004555.2 Caenorhabditis briggsae
TTTGCGACCCCAAATTTTGTGAATATGCTCTCTATAATTTTCTCTGATTTTCTCCGAAATTTCAGCTAGATTGGTTCATTCTCCGCGGTTTCGCGGAATTTTCTCCATTTCTCCGAATTTTTCTACATGTTGGTGAATAACCCCACTAGATTTCTTCAATATTTGTAAATTATTCCCGACTTTTTGTTGTTATTTGGCCATTCTATGATGTCGCCGCATGAAAACAGAAAAAAAACGGAAAATCACAGATGAGAATCGAACCAGCGATGCGCGATATGCATTCTACCGTAACGGTGTGCAACGCTTAATGTCACTCTGCGTACAGCGGTCGTTCTCGCCTTTATGTATGCAACCGAGAGGCGGCTTTCTCTTTGCCCGCGTAGCTCAGTCGGTAGCGGCGCCGCACCCTCAATACTCGCCCCGACAAGTTCAACTCCTCGAGGGGCGTATTATGCTTGTCTGAGAAAAAAAGGTTGAGACGCAGAGAAAAAGTGTCTGCGTCTTCACCGTTTGTGTGCTATTTAGGCTCTCCGCTTCGATATCGCTATCGTATTCAGACTGCAAAAAATACTCTCTAACCTTTTTTTTTTCTCAGACAAGCATAATATGTAAACGGAATTTCGAGCAATTTATTTTTTTCATGTCCTCCCACCTTTAAATCAAAAATTTTAGAACTTTTCAGATTTTTCAGCTATTTTTGAAGATTCTTTTTCGCGATTTCCAGTTTTTTTTGTCTGAAAATCGACGGGACGATATTCGTGAAGATTACTGTAGAAGCTAATTCCCTTGTAGTTTTTTTTTGCAAGCACAACCACGTTAGAAATGTGATCGTGCGACGGTGCGATAAAAAATAGATTTTTTACCTGTAAACTGATTCTCCTCCCTTTCCTGTTCCTGTTGGATCTCCAGTCTGTGCTACGTAGTTTTTCTCAATACTGTGGAATTGGTTCAGATTGTAGTACTTTTTCTTGCACAACTTGATAAAATTCAAAGAACATCTTGGACGTTCTTTTACAAATAAATCGATGATAAGGTCTCCAAGAGTGGTTTCCATTAGAACCGCCATCTGAGAATATTTTATTATTGATTAGGTTCTGATCATCAAAAGCGGAAGATCGAAGAAAATAACGATGGTGTACTTAACCAATGATGCAGAAATTTCTCAATTCAGTTAAACAAACAAAGCAGAGAGTATAGAAGCATTACATTTATTCAACATTCAGTAAAAAGCGTTATTGTATCCAAATTGTTTTCTTTACCCCGAATTGATGGTCATCCATTGACTAGCAAGTGTCACAGATAGATTAAAAAATAAAACCAAGGAATGTACATCTTAAATACAAGCTGAGCTGTCTGAAAAGGCTTTGATAACTCAATCAGTGGTCGCTGATCGTTTGAAAAATCGTCCAGTATAGACTCCTGAAAACGAACTTATTGTAAAAGAGCTTAACTAATTCCAAAAGAGGAAAAAAGTACCTGCTACTAATCCACCGACCCCAGCTGCAATTCCAGCTATTGCCGAACCAGCAGCCATCCCAACAGGCCCTCCAACGGCAAGTCCACCAACTAGACCTGCATAAATCGGTGCCTTTGCAGCTTTTGACTTCACCGCCTTTTTCAAATTCTCATTTCCTCTTTTAACATCCTCATTTGCCCTTTCGATTTGTTCTTCAATCGAATCAATCACATCGTGTTGCTCATGAACTATCCGACCGAGCTCTTGGAAAATCTTCTCCAAATCAGCCATATCCTTTTCAACCTTCGCTGTCGCTTCAGCTCGTTCTTTCATATCTGTTGCCAGCTGCCGTAACTCGTTATCTTTCATGGTTGTCTCTTGAAGATATCTTCTCGATTCCATTTCGTATGGATTATCATCTAAATCTCTTTCTTCTTGGTCAAACGGATTTCTTCCAGTTGGAGGAGCGAGAACGGGTAGTGTCTTAGTCACATTAATCAGTGTCTTTATCTGCTGTCTGAAACAGGGAAAATGAAAGACCAGCTATTGAAACATGGCAACGTACCTGATCGGCTCGATTATAGAATCAAATTCATGTTCTTGACTAATATCTGTCATCTCTCCACGGACAGCTAGAATCCCTCGCAGTCCTTCTTCAAGATCTCTTTCATACGTAGATATCTAAACAGAATCATTTTAAAATACCATCTGTATTTTTCAGTTAATACCGATTCTCGGAGTGCGGGTGTATCTCTGAGACCGCCCTGCAATGCAATTCTTTGCAAGTCTCTCAACTCGCCTAATTGCCGATTAGCTGTTTTTTCATACATGTGTACCAATGTGCTGAATCTCTGTGATGAAGTCATCTGAAATAATCTCAAATGATGGGGAAAATATCGCTTTAGGAAGAGATGAAATAACAATGTGATAAATACATCTTCACAGAATCAAATTTAATGAGAATGAATAATTTACTGCTTAAAACAAGAAAAAAGTTGTAACATGTTATTTATCACTGGCAACTTCTTCATCTACCGTTCCAATTTCATGAGATATTTGTCGATCTCTTTGTGGAAGCTTCTGAAAATTTCTACATAGATCGAGATTTCAATAATAATCAAGATTACCTTCCAGCTTGATTTTGAGCTTCAGCGACAATTTGAAGTGAGCTAATCAACTGACGGAACGAAGTTCTTCCACCCATCATCAGCAATGCATCATCCAACTCGGTGAACAAACCACGTATTTTCCGTTCCACCGACACTTCATTTTTGACACCGGTTCGGAATGCCATCACACAATGAGAGTTCACACATTTTTCAACTACCAATTCGAATCGAGCAGCAACAGAGATTATGGATGATAAAGCATTGATTGATCTTATGAGCTGTAAAGAAGAGTTTTCAAACGGAGCATTTTTTGTAATCGTTACTTTGATACAAGACCAATACTGCCTATCATGAAACTGCCGGCAGGAAGGTTGTTCTATCATGTTCGGCATAAAAATAGGCATGAAAATATCATTTGTGAGGGCGTCGCATATCCTTTCCCTGATTGCCATCAACAATGCATTGAACTGTTTGCTCTTTTCAGTCAAGTTGGGCAATTTTTCGAAAATTGAGCAACATGTGGCAAGATTTCGAGTCTGTCGAAGCGACATTGGATCCCATTCTTCTTTCACGGTATCTGAAATAATTTCACGAAAGTCTGTGGTCATAACCTCGTAACCCACCTATCAGAAAAGGAACAACAACTTTTTCAATGATGGCAGGTGCCAGCTCAACAAGAATATCATGTGTCTGATCGATTTCGGCATTTTCAGAACCCGCAAGTACAGCAGTTTTGAACCATTGCATCGATGTTAGAACTGTTTCATTCTGTAAATTGAATGTTACTTATTTACTTCTTCAAAACTCAACATACGTTCAGAATATCAGCTTGTAACATCTCCAACCGAACATATGGAGAACATAGCTTCGGGAGACACAAATACACGTAGGCATCTTGAAATGACTTGGAATCAACTGCTAGCCAGTCAATCATCCTTCCCAATACTTTCCGAAGATCAGAATATTCATCTAGAGCATCAGCAAACAAGACAGATGCTACTGCTTCCACTTCGTCGTATGTTTTTTTGTCAGAAGCCGTTTGTTGAGTGGTCTCTTCGTCATCAGTGCTGAGTCCTTCTTCATGAGAAATTCCGGAAAGAGTGGTCTCTCGCTCCGACGACGTCGTCCTCTGAAACGAAAAGTTGATATTCATAGGGGAATCGCAAAGGAATCAATAGCAAATATCATATGAATGTTTTGTTATGCGGCGAGAGTCGGGCAAGTTATTGTTCAATATTCACATGATGATTGCGAAATATCACAACAGAAGGATAGCGAAGAAATGAAAAAATTGAACAAAAGTTCCTCTTTTTAGCTAGAACTTACCTTCGCGCTTCTCGTTCTGCTGATCTCGTCGCTGCTTCTCCCATTTTAGCCGATTTTCCTTGCATACACTCCGCGTGTTGATCCCTCGTGTCTTGCCGTCGTCTCGACATGATTCTCATTGTTTTAGCTCTACCACAATCTCTTCTTTTATCAACTATTCCATTGATTTCAGCCACTTTTTCGTTTAAACATTCCAAAAGACGTCGCGAATAAACTCGCAACTCCTGGTACATTGTGTATTTTGTGCTTTGGGTGGGAAGTTCGGATTCCAGCTGAAAATAAAGACATGAATACAGACATATCAAAGATGTCGACTATACCTTTGCAATCAAAGCTTTATTCTCTTCGATATTCTGATGCAACTTTCTTTTCTCTTCCTTCCGGAAATTGAGTGCTTCGTCTCGTTCTTGAATTCGCAGCTTTAGCTTAGCAAGAATGTCTCCGATTTTTACAACACCTCCGGTATTTTTTGGGCCTAAAATTATTTAATGAATAAATGACGAAAAAACAAGATTTTCTGAATAAAGTTATAGAATACAAATACCTGAAAAATCAGGTTTTCCGATCACTTGTACATCCATTTCCAGATCAATATCCATATCCATTGCGGTATCATCTTCTATCGGAGCAACATGACCAAAAAGTTGAGAAGTGTTCCGTTTCTCTGTTCGGAGTTGTACAATCTGAAAATGCACATGGTCAGAAACAACCGAATCATGAAAAGTTCTAACCTCTCTCTTGCTCACAGCTTTCCTTATTTGTTGTCTTTCCCATTCTTCATTCTCACTATCTTCATCCTTCTTCCGATCTGATTCGTCTACATCTCCATGCTCTCTTTCTAGAAATCGTTCCTGTTCTTCTCTTCTTCTATCTTCCTCTGAACGGAGTAACTCTCGAGCCGAATAAAAATTGTTAGCGCATTCTTCATCAGAGTCGTCGTTTTCATCTTCACGAATGAGCCTATTCCGTTCATTCTTAGATTTTAACTTTTGTGTATCATCCAAAGGAATGTAACCATCTTGATTTCCCTCTCTTCGTGCCCTCTCTCGACGTTTCTTGGCTTCAAAAACAGCACGAGAATCAGGAATCCCTTCAAATACCGATGCGAACTTGTTGGACACTGAGCTTATTGCATCTCCATCAATATTTAGATCTTCGTCGTAATCGAAACTTTCGGTATTGGAAATGTGCTTAGCTGATTTATCTCGATACTTGTCCAAATATTTTTGTTTTTCATTGTTCGTTTTCTTGTCTTCTCTGGACTGTTTTTCTTTTTTTACAATTTTCTCCAAAGCTTCTTTCCGTTCTTTTTCCTGCTTGCAGATTTGTTCAGCCTCTTCTTCCAATCTGTGCTGTCGTTTTAGCTCTTCGACTTTCTTCTTGTCCTTTTTGAGTTTGAAGAAAGAGTCAGCGCCTTCATCTGCATCAAAACTGATAGTTGCACGCGGGACAGCCGTTTTTTTTACCTGAAACTTGAAAAATATGGTTAGTCAAAGAATAAGCAAAAACAAACCTCGTTTATAGGAGGTTTGTCTTGATTCTCTGCATCAGGCTCATCCCAAGCTTCAGTATTCCGTTGACGGATAGCTCCTTTTGTTTTTGGTTTACGAAACATTTAGAAAAATAAAAATATTGCAGAAAAGAAAGAAAATTTATTCGAAAACTGGAGTCTCAGTTTTTTTTCGAACAATTGTGTCGTCAGATTCGGTGCTTGGTGTGCATACACGCACTGGTGTTGAGCTATTTTTGCATCTTATTTGACGAGCGACTTTTTCGTAAATCGTCTGTCGGCTTTTCGTATTCTATCAATTGAGGCGTATTTTTAACTTCAGAACATCTCTCTTCAAATTTTCAAATCGTTCTCTATCGGTTCTTAACATATTTCGCAATTGTTTCTTTTCAGAATGGGTGACTACGTTCCTGGCTTCGAACAACGCGAGAGCGATAATCGCAGCTTCGGGCATTCTCGCCTTCCAACTCTTGGAGCTATTCCTGTAAAAAATGAGAAGGGACAAACTGTGATGCAGAAAGTCAAAGTGTCGAGATATGTTGCTGGAAAGGCGTACGTTTTTTTTATGTTCTCAAGTTTTGTCGGATGTAGTAACACATTCTGTTCCTGACACTGACAACAATGTTTCTGACAAGGGAGTTACTTGAGGGGCGGGTTTAACTTTTTTTGAAATTTTGGGAGCAGATAGAAGAGCTTATGAGAATTCCAAATCTGTTAAAAAATCAGCAAAATGCACACGTGGGCTGAGTTATGACCTAGAAAAGTTTCCCTATGATTAAGCAATTTCTCGTGAAATTTTTTCACGTAATAGTGTATTTCTTTTAAAACAATAGATTTCAATCATCAGTGTGGTAAAGTGGTAAAATGGCAAATTCAGAGGAGGAAGGTTGTAGGTTCGATTCTCCCGATCCCAAAAATTTTGCAAAATTTTTTTGTTTTTTTTATTGAAAAACAGTTGAGGATTCTAAACACATCGGTGGCATTCGATGACAAACTGCTGGAAACATATGTTATTCAAAATCAACGGTCAATACTTTGACTGCTTCCTTCACAGAAACTTGTCTATGTGGAACCGTGTATGTAAGGTGATAAATTCTAAGCTCAGTCCGGTGGCGTTTGCTAAGTGAGTAGGAGCGATTCCTTATGATATTCTGATCCCTCCCACTTGACCTACAGGACTCTAGTCGGTCCGTCTGGTCATTTTACTTTTTTATTTGTACAGGTCCCATTTCTTGCCAAATTATCTATCGATTTCCCCCATGCATTGCAAATAAATATATTATTATTATTATTGGCACAATACGCGCATTTGACCATTGACAATCTTTTGCACCCAGATAATTGGCGCTTTCCATAAACTTTCCGGTCGAAGCAATATTGAATTGGTCTGTCACATTTCGGAGCGCAACTGTCCACATAACCGCCAGAATACCAGGCATACTGTCTTCATTCTTGGAAGATGGGAGAGCACATCTGCCAATATGCTTGGCTCAGCATCTGCAGTTATGGCAGCTTAAAATAAAACAAAAAAAATTTGCAAAATTTTTGGGATCGGGAGAATCGAACCTACAACTTTCCCCCTCTGAATTTGCCATTTTACCACTTTACCACACTGCTGATTGAAATCTATTGTTTTAAAAGAAATACACTATTACGTGAAAAAAATTTCACGAGAAATTGTTTAATCATAGGGAAACTTTTCTAGGTCATAACTCAGCTCACGTGTGCATTTTGCTGATTTTTTTAACAGATTTGGAATCCTCATAAGTTCTTCTATCTGCTCCCAAAATTTCAAATAAAGTTAAACCCGCCCCCTCAAGTAATTCCCTTGTGAGTTTCTGTTTGTTTTTTTCTAATAATGTTGATTTTTCGTTTTTCAGCCCAGAGTATGCTCGAAACTATGAGAGTGACAGTAGCGACTCAGATCATGAAAAACAACGAGAAGACGAGGGTCGTAGACGCAGACGTCGTGATAGCAGTGATGAAGACGATAGAAGACACCACAGAAGAAATGAAGATCATGGAAGACGACGTCAAGTAGAGAGACCAGAAATTCTTGGCCGAGAAGAAGAAGAGTCGTCCGGGAAAGAACAGGACTCGGATGAGGATGAGGATCAGAAAGAGGAACGGAGACAAAGAGTTCGAATGAGAATGTTGGAATTGCAACGGAATAATAGAGACAAAGAATGGGTGGAGGAAGAGGATGAGGATTCTGATGAAGAAGAATTTGAACGAAAACGACAAAGAATTAGAGAGCAGGTGCTGAAAAGGGAAGAAATGATGAAAAAGGAAATAAAAGAAGAAGAAGAGGAGGATGAAGTTGAAGAAGAAGAGGAGGAAGAGGAAAGCAGTGAAGAAGATGATTCAGATGAGGATATCGATCCAGTTCCAAGACTGAAGCCGATTTTCACTAGAGGAAAAGATCGTATAACTTTATTGAAAGCAGAAAAAGAAAAGGAAGAAGAAATTCAAAGAAAAATAGAGGAGGAGAAAAGAGCCGAGGAAAGAAAACGAGAAAGTGCAAGGCTTGTGGAGAAAGTTCTTCAGGAAGAAGAGGAAGCAGAAAAACGGAAAACTGACGATCGTGTTGATTTGACGTCAGTTCTCACTGATGATGAGACAGAAAATATGGCTTATGAAGCGTGGAAGTTGAGAGAGATGAAGAGGTTGAAGGTAATAAATCAAGACCGTTTCCTTCCCAAATCGCATTCTTTTTGGTGAAGCATACATATTAAGTCTAGTCTCAATTAATGATTGTATATCTAATTTCAGAGAAACCGAGATGAACGGGAAGCTGCTGCACGAGAGAAGGCTGAACTTGACAAGATTCATGCGATGACAGAAGAAGAGCGTTTGAAATACTTGCGATTGAATCCAAAGATCATCACAAACAAACAGGACAAAGGAAAATACAAGTTCCTACAAAAATATTTCCATCGTGGAGCTTTCTTCTTGGATGAGGAAGACGAGGTTCTAAAACGTAATTTCGCGGAAGCTACCAACGATGATCAGTTTGACAAGACGATTCTACCGAAGGTTATGCAGGTATGTAATTTCTCATTTTGTATGAAATTAATATCCAATATTCCTTTTTTCAGGTCAAAAACTTTGGAAAAGCTTCACGAACCAAATATACACATTTGACTGAAGAAGACACCACGGATCACCAAGGTGTCTGGGCATCCTCTAATCAACTGAATTCCCAATTTTACTCGAAAAGAGCTGGAGGATCACGACCAGTTTTCGAACGTCCAGCTACCAAGAAGAGAAAAACATGAGGTCCTCTATGCCATTCTTCCATTCCTTGAAGGCTAAATTCATAACGAATTTCAACCATTAATTGTTTGTCTCAAATATGTTCAATAAAGTATTTTTCAAGCCTATTGAGTTGCAAGGGCAATTCCCGTATCGGAACACCAAAGTTCAAAGTTCTCTTTGCCTCCGACCAACTGACTAATGCAAAAGCCAAACAATTGTATTCCTGTTCAGAAAAAAACGAAACAAACCAACTGCTGCCCTCTTTTTTGAGCGAAGAACCCAAACTGTAGCCCACAGTTTATTGAAACCTCTTTTCTTTTATTTAAGTCTTGTTTTTCAAATGCATTCAACCTGAGCGAGCCAACATCTTCCATTCGTCCTTGTTTTCGCCTGTTTTCATCCTTTTTCAAGGTCTGTCTTCATGTCAAAAGGCGTGTGTAGGTTGGCGATCGACACTTTTTTTTTCGATTTGGCGACTGAGTGGTTCTGTGTTTTTAATTAAAAACGGGTCAGTGGTTTGTATGCATGTTTGCAAAGTGTCCTATTTCTTCAAACAACATTTATTTCCTTCTACTCCGTCTAATACTGAACCCGAAACTCCTGTGAAAGTTCTCTCTTTACTGGTTTATTAATTTTCCTCGAAAAAGTTTTTTCGTCCATTTCTGTGTTGCGAAATTCAAATTTCTCCAGATGGTCGACTGATTGGCACGCATGTGACCTGAACAGACAGTTTGCACTGAATGAATTTGATGATATTCGAAAAAAAGTAATGCTTCATTTAGAAAGAAACGAAATATTAGCTTCCTGAAGATGTTTTTTTTTGTGCACCCTATTGGGTGAATAATTTACGAATAGCGCACAACTGTTGATTGTTGACGCGTACATCGATAAAAAAGCAAAATTCAAAAAGTTCAGAAGAAATTAATTTGTTCGTGAACCGACATAGTGATGGATTTGAGAGTCTAGGCATCACTTTTCCCCTCAATTCTTCCCTTTCTAGGTCATTCCACGGCAATCCAAGCCAAAAATTCCACGCCAAAAATCACACGCCGAATAAACAAGCAAAGAATTTTGGAAAAAAATAAATAAATTTTAACCAAATCTACAGTAATCTGAGCCGAATCGGAGTGATTCAAAACCTATCTCCTCCCTCATTTTTGAAAATAATTTATATCAAAATGTTTGCGAGAAAATTTTGCACAAAAGTTACTTAATTAGAAAATTTTATAATCGATGGTATTTTTATAGATCCCCAAAAACCTCGAAAAATTTAATTTTTCAGTTGGTTTTCTAGAAAATGTATCTCCTCCTTCAATTCTTAACCAAATTTAACGCTCAGGGTCATTTTGTGTGTTTTTGCTCCCTCATAATTACTTATTTTGAAATCAAAATTTTCGACCCAGAATTTTTAAATGCCGAAAAACTAAATTTTTCACTGTATCGCGAAAAGCGCCCACAAATCAGAAAAAAAATCAAATTTCGTAAATTATTCACCGTGCCCTACAGTAAAACGTTTGATCGTGGCAAGGACCTAAGAAAATTAAACACAATGCGCCTTCGATACGGAATCGAAACCGCCCAAAATATAAATCACACCGCCCAAATATCAAATATGTTTTGCTCGAGTCATTACTTACCAAAAATCAGAAATTTGACCGAATTTTGTAGGAAAACTATTTCTATTCATCATTATTTCTTATCAAAGTTGTGTTTTATTATAGTTATTTAGTATACGACCTAAAAGAATTTTGAACTTTTTTTTGTGTTTCCTACAGTAAGACTTTTGCTCGCGGGGAGAATCTGTGAAAAGTTAAACGCAATGCGCCTTCGTTACGGTTATCCTACCGCCCAACTATCGCAGCATTTTGTTTCGTTTGAGTCATTACTTATCAAAAATCAAGAATTCGACCAATTTTTGTGGGAACGCCATTCCTATCAATATTTCTTATCAAAAACGGAAAACGTAGGCAGAGAAAACAAAATTGGAGATGACTCATCTCTTCTCCACTTTTTTGTGGGCAGATTCAGGGGAAAAGTGGGCAAACTACATTGGTTTCTATTTTTTCTCGTCTCCAAGATTTCGACTTTCTTACTTTATACTATCGATTTCATTATTCTTTTTATAGAAAATGTCGGCTTTCGCTTCTTCGGACCGCGCTGAAAAGTCTGGAATTGCCCTGGAGGCTCAACAAAAAATCTACGAGAAATACGACAAGAATCTTGCAGGGGAAATTCTCCAATGGGTTCAGGTTTGTTTGATGATTTAGAAAGTATTGCTATATTTGACTTTTTTTAGGATGTCACCGGGCTTTCATTCGACACTCAAGGAGACGCTGATAATTTCGTCAAAGTTTTCCAAGACGGAAGTGTTCTGTGCAATCTTGCAAACGCTCTCAAGCCAGGAAGCGTCAAAAAAGTTAACACTTCTGCTATGGCTTTCAAGAAAATGGAGAATATTTCATTCTTCCTGAAGTTCGCAGAGGAATTCGTTCAAAAGTCTGAACTCTTCCAGGTATTCTTTGAAAGTGTAAGGATTGAAGAAACTACGATTATATTTACAGACCGTTGACCTGTATGAAGGACAGGATCCGAATGCAGTGCTCATCTGCCTTGCTTCGTTGGCTCGTAAATCTGAGAAACACTTTGGACGCTCGGGACTTGGACCAAAAGAAGCACAGGGAGATCGTCGGGAATGGACTGAGGAGCAGCTGAAGGTTAGTAAAAATCGAGTTTGTATAAAACTGAAAATAAATTGCAGGCTGGCCAAAATGTGATCGGGCTCCAAATGGGCAGCAATAAGGGTGCTACTGCCTCTGGACTCAATATGGGAAATACGCGACACATGTAGAACATTTGAAGAGCTATATATTATTTGAATACCGGTTGTTAACATCAATTGAGTATAATCCCTTGGTTCATATTAGTTATTGCTCTTAATTCCATTGTTGTTTTCCCCGCAAAGGTATTTATTGTCATTGAAGCTTGAAAGGTTATAATGAATATATAAAGCATAAATTGCAAAAAAAGAAGCTAAAGAGATCATTGTTGACTAGAAGTGTATAGAAATGATTGAGATTTATTTACAAGTTTCCAAATGGCGATTCAAGTAGGAACGAAGAGCAAATCGTCGTCCACATTTGTCGCATTCGAATCGTTTGTCCCCTGAAAATTCACTCAATTTACAAAAACTTCGTTTTATTGAGACCTGTATGAGTGAGCATATGTGCTCTCAAATTGCTCCGATCAGCAAACGATTTCCCACAATGGGCACATGGAAACGGTCGAATACCAGTGTGAGATCTGAGATGTCCCTGTAACAGCCAAAGACGAGAAAACCGTTTTCCACAGACATTACACTCGTGAGCAGCATTATGTGTTAAGATATGCATACTGAAACAAACTCTCTTAATTAACAACCATCTGGCTTCCCGATTCTTAAAATTTCCCAATCAGTTTTGAATACCTAGAATTATATAATCATATTTTTTATTATCCCCAATTACAAGCGCATATATAAATGCGAGGGTGAGTAAAAACAGGTACAGGTGGTGATTGCGCAACAAGAATATTCAGACAGAACAACTAGCTGAATGAAGAGGACAGGTGCGAATTGTTGGCTGGTTTAATAATAAGAGAAGAGCAAGTCGGGGATTAACCTCATAAAAGGGTTCAATTACATTTGGTATTACGGGGGATCATGTGTAACACTGTTGAAAAGCTGATAATCGAGAAGTTTGGATTACTGTAGGCCTATGTAGACACTGCCATTCGAGAAACATACCTCAACGCAGGCATGCTCACATATACTCGATCGCAATGGGGGCATTGTTTGGCATGAGGACTATCCAGTGCCCGGTGGGTCTGAAAACAATGCGATTAGAATTCAAACAGAAAATCGTCTAATTTGCTAAATTGGACTTCAATGCTATCAAACAAATTGAGAGTGACATACAGTACCACTTCTTATATTTTTTGTGTTCGGTGAAAATGACAACATTTCGATGTCTCAAATAAATTTTTTTTAACTTGTCCAATTATTCCGACTTTTCTTTTATTATACTGGTAAAAAGAAGTTGGAGTTGTGGAAAAGATACACCAGTGGCCGAAGGTCTCACAACGACCACTCCAGTAACCTAAAATATTTTCTTTCAAGGATTTGTTTTCTCTTTTTTACTTATTTTTGCAGACTTTTCTGTTAATTTAAAAAAAAATGTTTCGGTAGTCAAACAATTGACTGAAAACGCATAAAAAACGAGATAACAAACCAGAAAAACAAAACCATCTTTAGGTTACGGTAGTTGTTGTTGTGGGACCTTCGACCACGGGCACCGTTCTCTTCCACAGCTCCGACTTGAGAGTAATAACTTATTTGAAATGATCCTCCTCACTGAGATATACCAAAGTGTCTAACCTATTCTTTTTGTTTTTTTTACAGAAAGCTTGTCAGCTGCTAAAGTTCAGCTGATGATGCTCCGAAGTTTTCAGATCAAGCAAACAACCAAGATTTAAGACACCTAATGTTCATCGTTTCGAGAAAACTATCCCCAAAACCTTTAATACAAGAGCTCCCAAACTTTCAATTTTAAGCCTATTTTCTAGGTTCCTGTCAAAGATATAACAAGTTTTTCATTGATGAATTAATTTTCAAGAAAAATATCACAAGCATTTTATCAGTTGACAAATTTTTGATATCTTGCATTGGAATTGAGATAAATTAGATCCCACTGGACAATATGGGGACCCTTCTATTACAAGTTTTACAGTTCATGGAGTGATACCATGCGCGCCCAGCTGCCTCTAACCAATATTTGTTGCATCATCATACTAACCTGTTTATGCCGGCTGAGATTTGAAGTTGTTGCGTAACTCTTCCCGCATTTGTCACAAACGCAACGGTTTTGAGACGACGACGAGAGACTAAAATAGAGATCAAGGTTGAGCTTGAAAATGAAATACCGTATTAACTCTAATTGTAGAAGACCATTCAAATCCTCAAATTTGAGATCCATAATCTCGAGTCTTGTGAAAGCTAGCAAAAGTTTGTCAGCTTGAAATTTGTTCATCATATAACCATAATTTTATCAGTTGACACATTTCTGGTATTTTTCACAGGAATGGAGATGCTCAACGTTGAAGGTTTGGATGGGCTTCTGTGAGAGGAAATACGTTAAGATGCAATATTGGTATATTTTTTTTTTTCAGAAAGAGTTTAAGAAATTCAGTTGGAAAAGAACAAAAAAAGCTTGCGAGAATGCTCTTTGTATTCAAATGATTCAAATTCTCTAAATCTAACTGAAAATAAGTAAAATCATCCCTCTCTTCAGCTTCTTTCCACTTCTCAATCAAACCTACCGTACCCTTATGTCTGTCTTCTTGCAAAGAAAGAGAGGTAACCAAAATGATAACTGTTAGTATTGAAACTCGTTTGTAACGATTTCAACAATGTTATACTTATGAAACTTGTTTTTCATCAAGATAACGGAGAGTTCTCCGCGGTCCTTCTAATTCTTAACTTCAGATACTGTAACACATGCAATAGAAGGGCTTACTTTCTACTTTGATACTATTTATCTCGATTTCTATTGAAGGTATAAAAAAAGTTATTGTCAGTTAAATTGTTTATCATAACAGCAGAAGTGTTTTGTCAGTTGCCACAATGTTCATTTCTTTTACAAGGACCGAGATAAAGTAGCTGGAACTTTTCAGTGTGGGGGGGGGGGGGTGGCTTCTATTACAGACGGTTCAAGGAGTTGTGGCTGAATACAGTACCAAAAAAGTTGATGGCCTTCTTTGCATATTTTTAAAATAAAATAAAATACCTAAGATATATTTCGGAAAAGTTTCAAAAAGAGTTTCAACTTACTTCTTTTTGTTTAAACTTCTTCTATCGATGCTTTGCAGAGAATCGAGAGTGTAGCCAGTTGAGGAAGTGGGAGAAGGAGATGAAGATGAATCACCATCATTCTCTAGTTCAATTTTTGGAATTATTATAGGATTCGTTGTGTTCAAAATATTCTCTATTGAGAAAGCATTTGTTTGAGGTTGTAACGGAGATTTCTTCGGTGGTTCCGACGATTCAGAAGAACTTGAAGATGATGAAGAGTGAGTGAGAGTTTTTTGAATTTGAACTAGATTTATCAGGTTCCATAGTTGTACATCTGAAAGTTAACGAAATCTCAAATAGAATTACAAAAGATTGGGATTACCGAAGTTTGAATAGTCCCCACCGGAAGTGGTAGGTCGTGAATTAAGATTCAGATTTGAAGTTATCATAATATGATTTAACCCAATTATGGGTGTCAAGTAAACTACAATAAACTGTTGAGCATCTTGGCTGAAGCTCAAAACATGGGCGGGGCAAAGCCAGCTACGATTGGTTCAGCTCAGAAAAGGGGCGTGGATCATCAGAGGGTGTTGCCACCCGGCTGGCATCAATAGAGGGGCTGGCAGCAAATATTCAGGGTAATAAGGTTTATGGGGGAGTTTTAAAGAATAATACAATATCGAAAAAGGTTCCCTTTTGCTATCGGCCCTAACGAAAACAGAAATCATGTTCAGAACCTGGAATTACCTTACTTGCAAAAACTGAAATTTGAAACGGAATGATAAAAGACGTTCAAAAATATCATCTGGTTTCCAGTTCTCATTGAGAGGAACAACGAATTCAGTTGTAGAAGTAGTTATTGTATACTCCAAATTACCATCAAGTTTTTTTCGAAAAAATTGTTTTTCATTTTCAATTTCTCAGATTTCGACCCTGATTTTCTCGAAAAGGGTAGTTCTTTAGCAAAAAAAAACAAAATAAATATTTGAAAATGTATCATTCTCAGCTTTCAAATAATATAGATCTTATACAAAAGCTCCACCTCCCGATTGCAACCATCCCTAGTTAGGTTACATTTTTAAAAAGTTGATAGCAACTGATTTTCAAATTTTTCAGGTAACATTTTCATAAAATGCATTCTAAAACAATTAACTAAAATCAAACCAGTGAAAAATAGCGACATCCCAAAATTTTTTTGCTTGAACCAACAGTTCTGCTATCCTCAGCTTCATTTTCATACCGTATTCCATTCACTCCCCCTTTGAGCTTATTCAATCAGAAGAGCAGATGGAGCAGGTGACACTGTTCATGACCTGTTACATCATACCTAATTTTAACGCCGGCTGTCTATTCGATCTGACTAAATAGTAGGTTTGTCTCTGTTTGGATATGAGCCCACCCGTTTTGGCTTTTCGAGAACATTTGAACATTTGGATCTCGAGATAAGCGGATGAACTACGCGAAATTCTAATTGAAGCCAAAGACACATGAAGAACTTCTTATAACACATATTTGCTAACTGGAAGAACCAAAACTTAAAATACAGAATCAGTATGAAGAATTTATGAAATTCCTGAAGGTAACCTAAAAGTTCAGGTAACCAGATTTTTAAGAAACACCGTTCTGATTTCCATTCAATGACCATGAATACATCTTCAAATATTTCTCAAATTGTTCTTGGGAATCCAATTGTCTTCTAAACGTATTAAACTGCAAGTTCGGTTTGGTTTTACAAAACACCTTAAATACTCTAATAGAATGTCCAGTAACCTTCAACAAACCGTATTGTATCATATTGTATGATTTTGCATTTTTCTGAAAGCAAACAACTTTTTCTACAATAGCTAGTCGTTAAATTCTTGACAAATGAGGTTTGAGCCTATTGAAACTCGGTTTCTGTAATACAAGGAAAGGGGCACCGTCGAAAAACTGCTAAATGACAGCTGAAAAGGCGCAAACTGGCGAGTTGGCAGCCGAAGGAGAACCGACGGACCGTCCACGGGCAATCGGAACCCTATGCAAAATCGACTTGAAAGTTTCGATTGAAAATCAGCCAGAAAACAATATTTCGCACTGCCACTACAACGATGATAAAAGTTAATTTTCCTCCCATCGGATCACCTCAAAAATAGGTTGTTAAGGTTCGGGAGTCCCCCTCTACATGTGAAAATATATCGAATGATGCTTAACTGGCAAAATCTACATCGTAGTTTAAACCGTTTTTTTTAACAGTGGGTACCTTTTTGATATTTCTTAAATTGACCGAGATAAATCAGCTCAAAGTTGGCGTTATGTGTTTTCCAACCAGTTCCCAGATTCCAAAAACCATTATGACAAGATAGGCAACACTATTACATATTGTTGTTCAGCAATCCATTTTGAAGAAGAAAACAGGTCGAGTGTTGAAGCAGACACGTGTCATTGTTTTGTTCTCAATGACCACTTGATGATAATAGTCTAATGGGTTCGCTTGTAAGATTGAAAACACCTGTTTTCAGTCCATAAGAGTGGCCGAGAAGATGTTCCAAGAAGACATTTGTGGTAAAGAAATAATTTTTTAAAAGTTATGTTTTGAAATTCAAAGTTTTATTTTTTATATGTATGGTAGAAGAGCACCCTCGCCGTAGGCTCAGACCAAAGTTACCGTAAACACTCTAGTAGAGTGTCTGTCAACTTTGAACCCATATATCTCATTCCCTGCAAAATATAACAAAAATTGGTCAACTAAACAAAATATTTTTGACATTACTATAAACATTTTATCAGTTGACCAGTTTTTGATATCTCTTACTGGAACTGAGATACATGTGCTGGAATTTGAAGGTTTGGGTGGCACTCTATTAGAGTGTTTACGGTATGTAGGTTTTTGAAACATGTATATTTTGGAGCACACTGTTCATTTATTTGAAACTTTGCTCAAGAAATCCAATTAGAAAAAAATTATTCTAGAAATTTTGAAATTTTCCGATTTAAAAAATTTCGGTTGTGTTAAATATCAAAAGGTTTCGCTTTAACTAAATACCTCTCACAGCTGTAAATAGGTTTTACGGTATTTTCCAGGAATCTGAGAATTGAGAATTTTTCCGACAAAAAATTGCCTCGATCCGTTTCCGTTTTTCTGTATTTCGGAAAATGAGTTTCCTTCCTTCCGTGTTAAATATGTTCTTGATGTTTTTAAGCTGACTGCTTCTACAGTAACCATCGCTTTTCACTAACAGAGCAATCCATTATTTGTATTACACAACAATTCTTTTTCAACTTTCTCTAATCGGCTCGTCAATCATCAAATTGGCTCCTCGTCTTCTTCGTTTTGGAGGCACCCGTGGGGGGTCAACTCTTTCTTAAAAGGCATATGGCCGTCTGTCAAACGGGCTTCTAACCAGATGATGATGATGATATCTCAGCAGGAGACACATTTTGTTCTCTTTGAAGATACTCATGTCTTTTCTTTTCGTCTTCTTCTCTTCTTTGTCAATTGCATAATCTTTTCACATTTGTTTGACAGGCGGTAGAGGGAAGTCCAAGAAACCCGAAAAGTCAGAAATAGGAAGCGAGATAATTATGGAGAAGGGTAAGAATAGTTTCACAGATATTAAGAAGAGTTTTTATGAAAACCGTACAAACATTCATCTGGTCCAGAACATCGGAGCTGTGGAAGAGAAAAACCGCTGGACGTGGCCGAAGGTCCCAAAACGAAAACTACCGTAACCTAAAAGTATTTTTGTTTTCGCATTATTGTTGTCTGAAAAAAAAGGTTGAGACGTAGAGAAGGTGTCTGCGTCTCCACATAGTATGTGTTATTTAGGCTCGTCGCTTCGATATCCCTACCGTATTCAGACTGCAAAAATACTCTCTAACCTTTCTTTTCTCAGACAGCAATAATAGTTTTTTCTCGTTTTTCACTGCTTTTCGTCGCAATCTCTGTCATTTTTCACCAAAAAAAAGAAAATATCTTTGACAGTGAGAAATTGACTATTCCGAGAAAACTTTTTATTCCGGATTTCAATCATATTTGCAATAATTTTCTGACTTTTTTAAACTTAGAGGTATCTGCCTAATTTTTTGAAAATCGGATTTGGGACAACAAATTACACCTAGTGGACGATTTTTGTGATAAAACCTTGAAAACTACCCGAGTTATCTGGAAGTCTGAAAATATGCGTTTTGCGACCGTTGAAAGTTTATACGTCCACTCCAAAGATCAGTAGATAACGACCTCCAGCAAAGACGGAGGTGTCCAATTTTAATTCTTCCTTCTTGGACACGGGCTTGGAAACAAGAAAAATGAAATAGAAGATGAAAAAGAGATTTATTGAAGAAAAATAGTTTCAAATGTAGATATTCCTGAACATATCAACAAAAATTATGAAAAATGACAAATTTCAAAAGTGTACTGATTAGCCAGACTTTCGTCCGTTGATCCCTTTCGCCACGTAGAGGCTCAGTACATGAAAGGGAAAATGGGTTTTCACTGGGGGAAAACACCAACACAAAACCCCGGTCTCCGAGGAGACAGTTTTCTAATTTTCCATAGTTCTTTTTCACTGCTAAAAAGCTATATGATCGCTATTTATTGTCTAATTCATTTGTTCCTTTTTTCTTTGATTGGGTCTTTTGCAAAAGGGGGACGTTCAGTGAAAATGATTTCACCTAGCCATGAACCACCAAACATGGCGACCCTAAGGGTCTTTTATAACTTTTTTCGCATCCGACCAATCGAAGAAAAAAGCAAATGAAACAATAAACAGCTTACGCAGGGAGCTTGAGGGCAGTCAAAAAGTGCTAGTGAAAATTATCAAACTAATTCAAAAAGTGGGATTTCCCAAAGGACTTTTTTTAACGTGGAATTTTTACAAAGTGGACAGAGGTAGGGGGCGTGACCTACTATTGATTGATTTACAGGTTTATTGCGTAACGTGTAAAAAGTTTTAAAAAATCGAAAATTGAAAGTAAATTAACGTAACCCATTAAAAAACTGAAAAACTGAGGGCGAACGAGTAAAAACTAGGTAGGTTGAATCACGCCGAAGGCGCATTGTCTGTTGTTTTATTTATTGGGAAATTATCTCGATTCCTATGAAAGATACTCGAAACTTGTCAACTAATAAAATGCTAGTGGTATAAAGGTGATAATTTTGTCAGATACTTTAACAACAGTCCCCACTTTTCAATTTTTCAGAAAGTATCAAAAATATCAGTAGGTGTTTACCACTCGTATCGGGGACTAGATCCCGGGACTGAAATTACTTTATTCCAGATTCCGGATTCCGTTCCTCAAAAAATTAATTCCGGCCATCTCTGCTTAGAACATATTTACGAAAATCGAGAAATATTTTTAGGTTAAGGTAGTTGTCGTTGTGATACCATTGACCACGGGTATCGGCGTTTCTTGTCCACAGTTCCGATTTTCTTGTGCCAGCATAATAGGAAACCGAATTATTAAAAGTGTATTCTGAATACTATTTTGAACGGTCCTAGTTTTGGAGGGTCCCTTGCATTAAGAAATCGCGATTTACAACCACATTTGATAATAAATAAATAAATTTATCCATGTTGGAAAGAGATCATAGACAAATTCATCTTTAAATGATAAGAAGTTTATGACCAAATGTTACACATTGTCAAAAATATTCTGCAAAGAAAGAGTCTTGGAAACAACAGAACAGGAAAGAGGAAGAAATAATAAATTAGTTCGAGTCATTGAAGATAAAGTTGAATCTCGAAAGTGTAGTTGGAAGCGATGAAATCAGGGGTCCATATGCAGCAGCGTTGTCATAAAGCTCAAACAATGGTGCAGCAACCAGCTTGAAATTTTTCGGAACGCAGAACGTGGCTGAAATAGAGATTTTTTATTCGGCGTTGTCTGTTTACTATGGAGTTCATGGTACATGAATAAATAAGGTACTTCTAGAGAAATCAATTTATGTGAATCTTACATTTTGCAGGGAGCTGAACAAGCAATAGTTTGGTGTGTTCTTTGGGTTTCGTCACATGTGCAGGAATATATGGGTAACGTGGAGGATCAAAGTTTGGGCGCCACCAGTTTCCTATTTCATCCTCGATGGTCCACTCATTTGACTCTCCGTCTGTTCTTCCAAGTGTATCGTTCAGGAGACGTGTAACTCCGGAAATTTCGTCTTCGCCGATTTCCAATTCACCACCAGGCCTAAAAATTTCAAGGCTAAATTATCGTTTTTGTCAGTTATCTCTTACAATTTATAGAATGTTGTTCCTATTTGAAGAAGCAGAATATGTGGGAGTGAATGTTCATGAACGATCAATACTGCTTCCACAGAACGCCGCATTCCAACCACTTCGTACTCGTCTTTCATTCTCTTGAACCTTTCAGGAACGGATTTATCCTTCTCAGCTTGAGCATCTTTTGTTCCGAAAGTATAGTTTGTGAGAGGATATACGTTGATGGTTCTGTTGAACGGCGGTTTCTCGTCAAAATTCATCGGAGACTCTGGAACTGATGCTGCAATTGTTGTTCGATCGATTTTTGGCCAGCTGTCATCCATCGCTTCTGAATTTAATTTTTTAGAGTTTGGAAAACGATGTTTTTATTTATTAAGAGTTTAAAAACTTAGTTCAATTTAATTCAGTCGAATAAATCATTTGGTTCGAACGCCTCGAATTCTGTGTTCCATGGCCTAGAATTATGTGGAGGTGGAGCGCGTTTGTCGATTCGGAACTCTAGGCCAAAAGTTAATTTTGATTGTAACTTTTTTATGGCGATTAAATTGGATATTGTTAAAATCATTTCTTATAAATTCTTGACAGTTAAATACAACAATTGTGATCGAAAATTGAGAAGGAAACATACGTCAAAGAACACTCGCCTATCATCTACTAGCTAGTCACATTTAAAGTGTAAACAATCGGGAAGAAGACGAAAAAGACAGAGAAAATGATCACTCTGATTTTCTCTGCCTCTCTCTCTCTCTCTCTCTCTTTCTAATTTTTAAACTATAAAATCTTTGCTCTCAAACTGTCTGTACAGACATCTGAACCTTCGTTTCTAAACTGTTTTCATATGCTAATTGTGCGAATGTATCAATAACCATATGATTTTTTTGTAGATAAATCGTCGAATTTGCACCATTCCATACAAAAAGCCAACAGCGTTCGATTGGTTGCCGATCTCATGCCGCACGACTCAAATGAGGTAGATTTAACCAATTGGTTCTAATAGATAAAATTTCTATTTTCAGGGGAAAAATAGACCCAGCGTCGTTTTGTCACTTTCAGCTGGTGCGATTGCCGGAGCATTAGCCAAGACGACGATTGCACCGCTAGATCGAACTAAAATTTATTTTCAAGGTATTTAAATTTCCTTCTCAAAACGCTAAACATAAATCTATTCCAGTGTCAAGTACTCGAGGTTATTCTTTTCGGTCAGCTATAAAGTTCATCAAGTTAACATATCGAGAAAATGGGTTCTTGGCTCTCTATCGAGGAAACTCTGCGACAATGGCTCGTGTTGTTCCTTATGCATCCATGCAGTTCGCAGCATTCGAGCAATATAAGAAACTTCTAAAAGTAGATGAAAATAAGTAAACGTTGAATTTTCAAGTTATGTGACTCAAAAATTCGGTTTTCAGTGTTCGAACACCGGTGAAGCGCTATATTACTGGATCCCTTGCTGCCACAACCGCTACAATGATCACGTATCCTCTCGATACTGCCAAAGCTCGATTGTCTGTATCTTCCAAGCTTCAGTATAGCTCACTCAGGCATGTATTCGCAAAAACTTATCGAGAAGGAGGTATTCGACTGCTCTATCGAGGGATATACCCGACAATTCTTGGTAAGTTCGAGTCATAAATGAGCACATAAGGGATATCTGGGGGAAAATTTGAAGTTTTTGAGCTTGCAAAAGGAGGGAAACGATAGTGAAAAACGACCATTCCAGAGATCTAGGTCTCCTCTAATAAACTGATTCAATTTTCACCAATTCCTTATTTAGTAAATAAAGGTTAATGTCAACTAGCTTTCAGGAGTGATACCCTACGCCGGCTCATCATTTTTTACCTATGAAACCTTGAAGATTATGTATCGGGATAGTACAGGAGAAGTGGTAAGTCAAGAAAAAATTTAAACTTTTCTCGATTATTATATTTCAGGAAAGTTCTCTTTTCCGGATGATGTTTGGTATGCTAGCCGGTTTAATTGGACAATCATCATCGTACCCTCTGGATATTGTACGACGAAGAATGCAAACGGGACGCATTCCGAGTGGATGGAGTCCTCTACGTGCACTCATCCATATTTACCACACGGGTGAGTTCAATTCGGAAGCAGTACCGAAACAAAGATATCTGAATTTTACAGAGGGTCTCAAACGAGGATTGTACAAAGGATTGAGTATGAATTGGCTGAAAGGACCGATTGCTGTTGGTGTATCGTTCACTACGTATGAAAAAGTCGTCGAACTCGTTGGTCATTTGAAGCGATAGCTCATGGAACTTGCCTAAATATAAAATGTTTCTCCCCATCTGTTTTTCTCTCGTTTCTTTCATTTGCCTAAGCATTCATTTTTAGGAACTGCCATTTAGATTTGGGATAGTTGATGATTTCTAGTTTTTTTTTTGGGATTTCAAAGAAATTTCTCCTTTCAAATATTGATTAATAATAATCAAAATCATATTTTTCTCTGTAAATAATCAATTTTGAATTTTTATTGTTTTCCCCCCGTTGTTTCATCCTCAAGTGCCAGTGTTTTCCGCCAAATTTTAGTGATTTTTTTGCTCAATTTATTAAAATACGATGTCATAAACTTTTTTATGTTCCGGCGCTATCGGAGTTCGCAAGTGGCTCTAAATCGATTTTTTATGCAAGTGTCCCAGTTGGAGGATTTCGAAAAAGGTCAAACTGTCCGGAAAAAAAATGTGGAAAACGTGCCAAAATTCTCTGAAATTTTCGTAGTTAGTTTTTCATGATTTCTACCAACTGGGACATCCGGCGTATCTTAAATTATCGAGTAGCACCACACAACCAAGGTAGCGCCTATTTCTCCACCTATATCTTTGGTTCCATCTTCTCCAACAATATTTTAATCAATTGTAATACAATAAGTGTTAACTGTCATATGTGATAGTTACAGAAGGATGTCTAGAATGCCTAATCAAAGTGAAGCCGTCACAGAAACGTTACTCAAAGGGGATGTCATATGGGTCCCGTATCGAAAGGATCCGTTGTGGCCTGCATTGGTAAAATTCCGCTTTTGTATAGTCAGAAATCACACCTGAAACGTTTCAGGTGCACAATGTGTATAAGAAAAAGGTTTCATACAGCTTCTTTCCGCTGCCTTCCAATGAGCAGGATATGAAGAAAAACAGATTCAGTTGCGCTTCTAAAGTTTGTTTTCATTTGAATACACGTATTCATAAAAATCTGTTCAGCGAACCTTTGCATTCGTCCGAACCGAGCCAATAGCTCCAAACGCAGATGAAGAATTCAAAAAAGCATTTGCTGCTGCTTGTGATTACTTGAAACAGGAGGGAAAAGTTCGTGGATCAGCTATCAATACAATTGCAGAGGCTGCTGAAAAAAACATAAGGAAAGAACGAGAAATCAAAAACCAAAAACGGAAACAAGTTGACCCAGATTCTCCGGAAAATCCTGAAGGGGACCGAGAAATAGATGAAGACGACGTTGCCCCACCTTGTAAATTTTTCCTTTTTTCTTTTGAAAAATCAAATAACACTTCAGCTCCAAAACGGACCATTTCAATGTCTTCTGACCGTCAAAGTTTTTCTTCTTCCTCTCAACAACCAATTACTAAAGAACAATCTCAGATCATGATGGCAGTTGTGAGTCTTCAATTCTAAATAAGCAGATATTTTGAAATTTTGAATTCAGATCAACGAACGCTTGGAGACGTACATAAATGAAATCTGGAGCACTACCAAGGTCCAGGAATTGCAGAATCAGAATATGCATAACGAGTTGATAATCAATGTGAGAAACAATCAGTTCTTAGAAGGTATACCGATGATTCTGAACAAAACTTTTTCAACCAGGAATTATTCAGAATCAGACTACAAAAATGTGTTCGAACGGATAGTGGAACTCATACGTTCTCGAAATTCATCCCTTTCTTTGATATCGGCATTCAACATAACTGCTTCTCATATCATTCCACATGTACTTATCAATTGCTACTCATCGTGTAAAAATGTAGGCCACCAAACTGCGAAGGCAATTTATTATCGCAAGAAGGCTCCTGTATACGGGTGAGTTTGAAAAAACTAAAGCGAATATCAAAAATCGTAAAAAGATTTCCAGACTTGATCCATCTATAAATATCCCAGTCACTGATCATTTGGAAGAACTCTGTCGCTTAGCCTGTGATGAAGGGGATGCCATACGAAATCGTACACCGAGCACAAATGTTTAATTAATACTTGATCTTATTGTTATAATTATTCGAATTGTAAATCAGGATAACATCCAGATATTCTTCGTTTTATCATAGTTTTATTACCATAAATGGTTATGATTATGCAGTTTAGTATTGTGGTCAAATGAAAAGTGATTTGATTTTAGTTCACTTGGAATCATTAAACAGAGTAGCTACCCAAAAAGCGAAATGTTCTTGTTTTTGTAGAATGAAATGAAAATGGCGAGTTATCACTAGGTGTTTGAAAGTAAGCTTAGAAATATGGGCATTAAAATTTCCCAAATAAATAAAACCCAAAAGAAAACTAGAAAAGGATGTCTGACAGTAAGAAGAAATCTAGGCAGCATGAGTTGTTTTATGCATGTGGTGCTCTGCTTCCTCCTGTTCTTCGTAGAATGTGAGTAGTAGAGGAAGGACACAGAAAATCAACAGAACTCCTGGAAAATTGAATTAGATGTACAACGAAAACTAGAAAAGAGACTTTACCAATTATGATCATCCAAACAGAAACAGTAGGTGATGTCGGAGCACGAGCCGTTACAAAATGGAAGCCATTAGCTCCGTGGCCATCCTCCGGAAGTGCCTCTCGTACTTGTGCTGGAATAAAAAGGTTTTTTGATTTTAAAATAAGTTTTCTAAGTACCAATGTTTGTATCGGTTTTATGAAAAATGTCTTCAACACTTGGATCTCTTGAACCTTTATCATTTTTTAGGAGTGTTGTTCTATCGTCGATGTCTGAAAAATAACGGTTGAAATGAAAAAAAATCGAGTTCTGTACCAATCAATATTTCATCTTCTTCTTCATCTTGACTAGAAACCGATTGCACACCTAATGCCATTCTCATCCGACTAACCGGAATTTTCACCTTCGAAAGTGCCATAAAATCTTGTTCTGACACCATATTGTTGACCCGTTTAATTTCAGCGACCTGCAAACTTTTTATTCATATTTTCGAATCTACAACAAAAAATGAACACCTACATTAACTTGATATTTTATGGCCAATTTGTTGAGCGTATCGCCATGTTTTATATTTCTTTCAATTAAAACTATGTCTTTGTAGGTTGGCATGTCATTTTGGAATCCCTCATTCGATGATGTTCGAGCCGCACGACTTCTCATTGCAAATTGCTCCACAGAGCTCCCTTCTTTCATCGACATTCTGCTGAAAATTTGAAAAAATCGATTCATAATGATAGAGAACGAAAAATGGAGAAAATTAGAGATGCAGAAAACTACAGTAATTTTAAGAAACAGCGTAAAATCTGTTTTGTGGTTCTCGAAGCGCTTTGAATTACAGTATTATTAACCAGCTATAGCTGCAGCTAGAAATTGTGAAGCAGGTTTTTATCGCCACTCTCTTTTTAGACTAGTTTCCAGTTATAAATTACTCCGAAAGCTTCATACTGTTCTAATTCGTTTTGTCATAAACCGTGTTAGAAAAAATAAAGGAAGTGCTAATTTAACACTTATTCTAACTATTCTATGCCTATCTTGAAGAAGCCGAATCAAAACGATTCAATAAAAAATCCACGTATCGTAAAGCTGTGATGTCGCTGCCCGTAGATGCAGGTGGCAAGGCGATTTTATCCGGTCTACGTCTTGGAGCGTTGCAAGCAGGAATCTAGACAGAAAGTCGACATAGAAAAAAAGAAGCTATGTGTCTTTTGTGTGAGCGTCTAATGCCCTCCACTTGCTTCACTCTCTCGTTTTATTTGCTGGCCGCCCTTTCCACTACTCGTTGAGATGCGCTCTATCGAACACTTTCCCGGCTGCTACCGCCCTTATTTTCGGCTCCCAACAGTTTTTAAGGCTTTATCTCAGTCCCTCTGGTTGAAGTTGTCTAATTAAAGTTTTTGTTTTCTAGCAGGCTTAAAGTTCCACCTCATAATTCGTCATTTTCGCAAGTAGGCTTACTCAGAAAGTCGGAGGCCCAATTTTTTGAAGGAACGCAAAAAGGCGCTAATTAATAAAAAAAGCTACTAAATCAAATTTCTTGAAATCAGATCATGATTAAAAATATTATTTTGATATTTCGAATCCCATTTGTTTTTTTTCTTTGCTCGAAATCCAATTTTTCGTTATATCCTTCTTCAAAGTAATGTTTCATCCAACATTGAGAACTCACAGGGTTCACCATGCTTGGCAAATGCATCAAAAAGGCCTCCTCGCTGTCTACCATTGGACAAACCATGCGGTACAGCTCTGGAGATGTTCGCCGCGTCACTTTGATTCCAGGAGACGGAATTGGACCTGAAATCTCCGCTGCTGTGCAGAAGATTTTTGAAGTGAGCATCAAGAACTTGAAACCCAGTTTTTTTTCTAATCTGGAAACTCTAAACGCAACACAGTAATATCAATTTAGGCAGCCAACGCCCCTATCGCTTGGGATCCTGTCGATGTCACTCCAGTTAAAGGACGTGACGGAGTCTTCCGTATTCCAAATCGCTGTATTGAGCTCATGCACGAGGTTAGTGTTTTTCCGAGCTTGATAGCAAATAATGTGATAACAGAACAAAGTCGGACTCAAAGGCCCACTTGAGACGCCTATCGGAAAAGGACATCGATCGTTGAATTTGGCTGTAAGAAAGGAGTTCAATCTCTACGCCAACGTTCGTCCATGCCGTTCTCTTGAAGGACACAAGACACTTTATGATAATGTCGATGTTGTGACTATTCGTGAGAATACTGAAGGAGAATACTCTGGAATTGAGCACGAGGTGAGTTTTGTTTGCTTTATAGGAGACGGCCTTTTTGGGAAAATAATTATCACTGAAGATAATAATATTTTTTCAGATTGTCCCAGGAGTCGTCCAATCTATCAAGCTCATTACTGAAACTGCTTCGCGAAATGTCGCCAGCTTTGCCTTCGAGTATGCTCGTCAAAACGGACGCAAATGCGTTACTGCTGTACACAAAGGTAAGTCAAGAATTATTCCTTGAAAAAAAACAGTCTAAAATACTCAAATTCAGCTAACATCATGAGACAATCCGACGGTCTGTTCCTGTCTATCTGCCGTGAACAAGCTGCTCTTTACCCAGATATCAAGTTCAAGGTATTCATTATATCAATTTCGATAAAAATTATCTATGAATCGACTCATTCAGGAAGCCTACCTCGATACTGTCTGCCTGAATATGGTCCAAGATCCATCCCAGTACGATGTTCTTGTTATGCCAAACTTGTACGGAGACATTCTCTCCGATTTGTGCGCTGGTCTTGTCGGAGGACTCGGAGTTACACCATCCGGAAACATTGGAAAGGAAGCAGCTGTATTTGAGTATGTCTTTTTATAAAACTGTAGAACAATCAAAAATATGGGTATTAAATTCTATAATGAAGAAAAAACGTCTGAAACGCTGGTTTCGAAGACTGAGCCATCGTTTTAGAAACTGTTTTTTAGATCCTGTTCTCACAAAAAGTACGAGTACCTTACTTAGGAACTTGAAAAAAAAACATTACACCATATTCTTTTATTGTCAACTTTAATTTAACGGTATTGAACGAATTCGTAGATCTGTCCACGGAACAGCCCCGGATATTGCTGGACAAGACAAGGCCAATCCAACTGCTCTACTTCTTTCCGCTGTCATGATGCTGCGTTATATGGTGAGTAATTTATTCAACAATTGGACATTGACGAATTCTAATTCAGAACTTGCCACAACACGCTGCTCGTATCGAGAAAGCCGTATTTGATGCCATTGCTGACGGTCGTGCCAAAACCGGAGATCTCGGAGGTTCTGGAACATGCTCATCCTTCACCGCTGATGTCTGCGCCCGTGTCAAGGACCTCGAATGAAAATCTCCCTTTTTCCTGATTTTGTCTTTTTTTTTCGTTGTTTTCAGAATGTTAGACACTAAAACCCTTGATGACCTAGTAACGATTTCTATAATAATCTTTATGGTTTCTCACTCTGTATAGTTTTTTTTTCTAATGACATCCACATCCCCGCGTCTTTTATCGCTTTACTTCAGTCCAACCATGTGAACTTTTTTTTTGTGTCTGCTTGGAAATAACCAAAACATGGAATTAAGTCCCGATATTCTACAGACCAGCAGACATAATAACAGAAAACAACAACTAATTTAATTCGGTTTAGTCTGTCTTCTCCCGCATAAACCTCTTCCTGCAACATCTTCCGAATTTCATTTTTTTATGTTCTTCAAAAAATTGCTCATGTTTCTTTTTCTTTGACAAAACAATTACAAGTTTATTAGAAAGGAATATGCTTCTAAATATGAACAAAGCTATTAACTGTTTAAAGCGTAGCATGTAATCGTGTTACAGAAGTCACGAAAATCAGAATCGTTTGAACAATGCCCATCACAGCGCAGTACCATGTACTCACGGCCTGAAAATCAATTTGTGATATTTAAGACATTTTATTTATTTTTCAAAGCAAAACTTACATTCTTTGAAGCGTACATTGCTAGCGCTAGGACCATTGATGTTGGAGCACCGAAGACGAATGGGATAATAAACATCATTACTACAATATAGCTTTGATTTCAAGTTTTGAGATAATCAGCTTACTTATGAATGGTATCGGAATGAAGCAAGCGTATGGGTGTTTTCTTAATGTGATGAGTGAGAGAAGAGACGCTCCAATACTTATTATCTGAAAGGCAATGTAAAATAATCACTTTTGTTTTCTTTTCATTATCACCATGAAAGAGAGGGTCATCCAGAGGAAAATGCTCAGACTTATTTCCCACCAATCGTTCATCCATTTTCCAGAGAGTAATAGAGCTCCAGCGACAGAGTATGTGCTGTAAGGTGAAAATAACTTCGGCCTAGAACATTTGTGTCTTGCTAGAATTTGAAATTATTTAATTCTAGAACACTGAAAACGAATTTGGGTTGTTTAGAATAATTGTGAATTCCAACTTTGAGTGGAAGTCAAATATTTTTTAAAAATCAAAGCTTCTTTCAACATAACGAACACCAGAGATTTCTCTGGCGCTTATAAACGTAAACGTATGATATCGATTCTGATATTTTATTAAGAACTAAAAAGCTGGAAGCTTTCATCGTTATATCCAACCTTTCGCTAGTCAAATTTGTATAATTCCTAGAAGTTTCGAACAGAGATAAAATCTCTTTGGTGTCGTCTGGCATTTTGATCACCGTTTGCTCATGTCTGAAACTTGTGATTGAAATGAATTGAACATATTGAATGAAGATAGATGTACAGATATAACTCGACTGTTCACTAATTTCTTTAGCCAGGATGTTCTAAGAAATTCTGGTATCTGAAAATTTATCATTCTTCCTACGGGGGATACGATTTATGAGGGGATGAAAGAAGGAGCAAACATTATCAAAAGATAATAAGTTATCTCAAGAATTGCGACAAGAAGATTGCAAACACTCTGGAAAATGTGCAAGTTGATCGGGATGCAAAAAAAAGAAACCACCGAGGATAACTTTAAACGGACGAGAGGCTGAGAGAGATCATGGGGAGGGGATGAATATGAAAAACAATCGTTGAAATGCTAAACTGAAAAAAAAAAACTACACGAACGCGTATGTTCTGAGATAACTAGGAACGAAATGAAGAGAAATGTACACTCGATACATAAACTTGGATAATGAAGACACTCTGTAGGACAGAACACATGAAGAAAATACGAAAAAGTTATGAAAATTGTAATTTCAAAAATTGGGAAAATCTGAAAAGAACATAGTGATTCTATGTGGAATGAGAAAGTCTGATGAGAAAACTCGTTGCGAAAGCAGTTGCGATGAATCTTGCAGACATCTCATCGAACCAATTGGATGGAGAGCCAATATCTGCGATAGCGCTGTCTGAAAACATTGGATGCGTTCTCAGGTGAATTTCTGACTTATGTTTACCAATGATGACCGAACTCGTCTCTTCATGCAACTTTCCCTGACATAATTTCTCAAACGTGATTCCTCCTCGTGTCACAGCCGGCACTTTTCTTTCGACATGACGGAGACCATTTGTGGCGCAACCAAATTGAAGAAGATGGCAACGAGATGGCTCTAACATGGCTGGAACACTTTCGATGCACACATAATGCGACGATATCCCGTTGCTCTGAGCACGAAGCCAGCATTCAACGTCATCATTTACTTCAGGTGAGAGAATGCAGATGATCTGAAGAGAAAAACGAAAAATTCGCGAAGCAAGAGTTTTTAGCGAACCGGAACTTCTCTGGGCAATTGTTTAACATCGCCAACAACGCTGACATGCTCGAAGTGCTCTCCAGGATATTTTCCGAACAGATGACAATTATATCGCCTCTTTTCGAAATGAGTCAGAAGACGTCGAATGAAACGGACAGAGTTAGACGCAGATGCGAGTAGGACGATAGTTCCGTGAGAATCTCCATGAGACATCTGAACTTCCGAAATCCATTGGAATGCGCGATCAGCCACGACTGTGTCGAAAACAGCTTCGCCGAGCGATCCTTTGCATTCCTGTTATAACAAAAGGTTATTCAAATAGTGGTTGTGGATCTTTCGTACGTTCAAATATTCCTTCTTTTCGTTATGACTGATTGCAGGAATCGGATCTCCATTCATCGATTTCTCAAAGCTGACGCCAGTGACTTGAAAATTCGTTTTACTAAAAAGTAAACATATTCACCTGATATTTCTTTTGAAACTAACAGTGACTTCTGTGGTGTTCCTGATTTAACAAGACCGGAACGAGCTTTCAAATTGGTCCACGAAGTAACACGGTTCTCATCATCAATGATATTTTCATAATGAGCAAAGTTTTGAGAAACTTTCAACTTCTCGACGTTTTCATAGTACTCGTCGTCGTCTTGCTACAATCAAAGAGTTACTTATGCTCTTGCTAAAAACAATAACATACATCTTTTTCAAACAGTTTCAAGTTTTCAGCAAAATCGAAATCCGACTCCAAGTCAAAGTCAATGGGTTCCGAAAGATCGTTTTTGCCGCGACGACCGATTCCTTTGTAATGATTCAATGCGTCGAGTACGGGATTACCAGATGGACCTGTTATTTTTTGTTATAAGGAACTTTCGAAGCTGTTTCAAACAACCTTGTTTCTTGGAACATTTTCCCCCATTTGGCATGATAGCACTCAAAACTTTGGGATTCGGAACTTGCGGCTCGAAACTTTTGAACAGTGGAGTTTCAGAAATTTCTTCTGTCATCTGTAAACACAGATATCTTCATAAATCATCAACATAAATCACGTACATGAGTGAAGCCGTTTCTTTTTGGCGAAAGACGGTGATTTCTCTTCGATCCTGTTTGAGATTCCATCGAGTGTTGCTCAAAGAGTTTCTCTAGACATGCTGTAATCGTCGTGATATGGAAAATAGCCGCACTAAAACTCCATTTTCTTACTTTTTTTTGGGGACTTTACTCTGGGTTTTGATTGCAATAACTGACACTTATTCGAGGCTGGAAGCGATGAGACAGAAGATGATGTCACTGATGTTGACGAGACCGGCAAATCTTCCGATTTTTTCGATGGTCGTTGTTTCTTTTGAGGCACAGAATTCGACGACGGAGATGGTTTAACTGGAGAAGCCGTTTGCGTTGCTCCACGAATAACTTTTAAGCTGGAGATGTCGGATGTTGATAGTGTAGCACAGCGATGAAGCGGCAGTCCATTTCTGTAAAAATTGAACCCTAGACCGACATACTTTCATAAGTTGATTATACTTGATAACATTCGCCATGGTGATATTTCCATTATGAGTGTCCAACGTTGTCAATTTTCCTTGATAAACACTACCGTCTTTCGTTTCTGCTGAAATAACGCTTCCAATGTGCTTGTCGTCCATTTTTAGCAGGAATAACAAAGACCTGCTCAAAGAAAGGGAATAAGCATGATCCAAAAGTTATGAATTAATGGTATGATAAACGGTTGAGACCGAAAAAAAGAATATAGTAAAACACTTTCATTAATTTTATCAAAAGATAAGTTTATATCTTCTTCAGGATTCTGTTCACGAAGAGATCAGATAAAAAATAGTTCAATTCAAGAATAATGAAATCTATCCCATAAAATCGAGCGGTCGATTGAATCCACCTTTCCGATTCATGTATTGACGATATCTGCGCGGTTTTTTGATGTTCACACAACCATCAACATTGTCGTTCACCTGAAATTAAGCGTAACTTGTTTCGTGAATCTTTGAGTAAAGTATTGGGCATACCTGTTTGTTTTTAGTAGTGTTGAAACCCCCGAATCCCATTGCAGCCATCATGGCTTCATCATCTACACTCTGCACTGACTCCAAACTGATTTCCTCTGAAAAATTTCATATGATCATAAGTATTACGCATAATTAGAGTGCATACCTTGTTTTTCCTTCCTATTTGGCTCTCGATCTTTTCTTTGACGTTCACGGTCGCGTTCCTTCCGTTCACGAGACCGACTCCGTTCTCGCCGATCTCGCTTGTCACGAGGGCTTCTGCTGCGACTACTTTTTCTTTCTTTTCCGTCACGGGTGTTACGTCCACCTCGTCTTTCTCTGTCACGACTTCTGCTTCGTTCTCTTCGTCGTTCTATTGATCGTGATCGTGAACGCTTTTTTCTCTCTCGACTGCGACTGCGATCACGACCCATGATCAGTCCGCGTTCTGAAATGCAATCTAGAAAAGCTTTCTTATAGAAATTCGGTAATAGATTCAGAAAAATGAGCAAATTCAAGTGTAGTTTCGTTAACCGAATTGTCGAAATGCATCAATATTCGAGTACAGCGGAGCGCAAGTGCTCGAACAAAGCACTTTCTGGAGACCCCGCAAATTCCGGGGGAAGACATTA
>NC_013489.2:9259253-9285410 GCF_000004555.2 Caenorhabditis briggsae
AATTTGCGGGGTCTCCACTTTCTGCGTGAACCACCCAGAATCCTTGGTCTCAGTCCTGCAAATTATGAGACCACACTGAAACTGAGGACAGTTGGCTGGCTTCAAGTTGCGAAACAGTTCCATCCGGGTTCTCAGCGTGTTTATCATTGTTCATAAAAACCGGCGGATGTTTCCCGTTTCGCACTTCTCGCAAGAAATTCATCTGTACCAGTTCGGGAAAAAATTCAACTTTTGCGAGAAGTGCGAAACAAGAAACAGCCAGCGTTCACTAAAATGTAGGCCCGGCAGATTCCGGTGGAAATTGTCAGGAGCCGGGAGGCAGTGTTTTTTTGGAACGGCTTGTAAATGCGCGCAAACGCGAGAAACCATAATGCTACAGTAAAACTACCATTGGTCTAGACGCGAAAACTTTAAATTAAACTGACGAGTCGCTACTCAGAGGAACGTACATTCTATCGGACAAAGTGCGAGAGACAAATAAATAATTTCAAAAAAAAAAAACGTTCCGGAAAAAACACAATTCGAACTGTTACTATAGCTACCGATGATAATTACAATTCCTCAGATAAATATTACATCTAAAGATTCGAATCCATCCAAAAGATTTTTGAAATCTGACAACTATCAACATAAAGATATTAATAAAAGTTCAATAAAAACTTTTGTCTGGACCAAGACATCGAGATATTTAAGATGACATGAACAGTTTATTATAAAGAAAATAATTTTATCATAGTGATGAATTGTTCGAATTTGAATAGCAGGAAGCAGTACAGAAAGACAAATAATAACAGTAAAACTTTGAAATGATGAACAATTGTTTGATATAGTGAAAGGATGCATATTCTAAGATACTTGACCGTCTCAGGTCTTTGGCTTGTTGAAGTCTTACATTTTCTTCACTCGCGAGCCTGCAAGTTAGCGATTTTCGTACTGGGAATGTTTCGTTGGATGCTCCATGCAGCCGAAAGGAGAAAACTCACTTTCTTTGTGGGCGGACCCGATCCCGATGGTTCCGAAGATTCGCTTCCTTGGTTTCCTCTGAGCTGGGCCAATCTTTCCTGTCTCTGGGCTTCACGTTGTCTTTGGATTTCAGATCTCGCTGGAGTTGGATCGGGATCCATCAGAGCCGCCATACGGTTTCTGTTGGGTAGAACTCTTGTGGTTCCTTTCGCTTCGACTTGGAACTTTTGTTGATTTCGTTCAATATCTAAAAATCAAAACTGAAATAAAACGTTGAGAAATAAATATCACCTTGGCGATCTTTAGCAGAGCAGCTAAAATCTCGGGATGGGGCTGGCGAACGATAATTCACTGAACTTCTTCGATGTCTAGTCATCTCTCTCGGTTTTTGGATCGCTAGCGAATGCGTTCTGAAATAATATCTATCATTCTGAAATAATGTAGACAGCGCGGAAAGAAAGCTCGATTTTTGAAAGCTGTTTCGACAGAATCGACAGAATCGCTAGTTTCTCGGCGGTCCCAACTAACCCAGCACTATCATTATTTTCTTCTCTGATAGATGAACTGGCACGGCTTCTATGACTGTTGCGCTCCGCCTCGCTCGATGTCGGTTCAGAACGGTTCGGGGTTACATCTACCACATCCGGTGATGGGGGTCTACCCCATCCAGAACCCCCACGCGATCTTGATCGATTTGCCGATGACGTTGTACATTGTCTTTCGGATTCTGAGTTTTAAAAGTATATGCTGAATACAGTGGGGTGAATAGAAACCTTTCGGTGATCGACTATAATGAGACGATTTGGAGCGAGATTGGAATGTTGGAGTAGGTCTTGGCTGGTAGTTAAAATTCGCTGGAACTCGCATTTGACCAGTGGAATAGTTTGGTCTGAGCGGCGTTGAAATTTGTGGCAAGGGTCGATTGTAATTCATTCGAGAACCCATGGGGTCGGTGTTGCCTCCTGTGCGAGAAGCATCTCGTCGAAAAGAGAAATTTGATTGATTTTGCTGGGAATATGAATTTCCGATATTCCAGTTTCTGCCACCATATCCCATCTGATCCGAACTCATATCTACTCGCGATAGCGCGCGCGACTGAGGACGACGATATGATCCTTCTGAAGGTGGACCGCGAGACATGGCTCGAGAAAATAAACGCATGGGCGGAGCTTCCTGAATAGGTGGTAGCAAGTCATCGTCGTAGCCGGGTGTTCCGGGTACTCTTCGACTTGTTGATTGGGCCCTCGTCATTCTTTCTTGAGCTTCCTTGTATTCCTCATATTCTTCTTTTTCAACCATTACAATGAACACATTTTTTCCTCTCCAGGCGTCAACACAAGAATGCCTGGATGGAATATACGCGATCATGTGCTCTGGTCCTGCGCCGCAAAACCTGTTGCCCGTAGTATTATGAGTATAGATTTCCGTTTGATCGTAGATCTCTTTACCGCACAGATTGCAAGTGTATACATGGATTTTCCTGAATTAACAAGCAGTGTATTAGAAGACGTGTGGAAACCTACATGTGTCGTGACAGATGGACGGTTACTTCAGAAAGCGTACCAACAAAACCGCAGTATCCTGCGATTGGTTTCGGATAGATGCATCGAAAGAATAATTTACTCGTTGCGTAGTCCAGTCCTCTGAAATTTTGTATTCGAATTTGTCACTTTTTCTTTGATAACCTTATTTTCTTCAAAGCGTTCCCGTCTATATTCGCATTCATTTCGAAGTCACTGTGCAGCGACTATGACTTCGCACGAAGAATTCGTAGCGGCAGGGTGTTTAAAGATAAAAAAAAGTAAAATTCATTCACTATTAAATCACAGCGCCTGTCACATAAATCTTGAACCTACCGTATCACTTTGTAAAGGCGCAACACTAAAATACATCGCAACGATATGAAAAAAATACCTAAGCGCCTTTAAGAAATGTTACGGTACGAGCTACAAAAAAAAACTTTTTGTCTTTAAAGCCATCTCAGCACTTTCAAACAGCGGCGAAAAAGGGCTTTTTCAGAAAACGGGGGTGTTTTATATTTGCTAATTTCGCTTATCAATTTGAGGACTATGTTTTAGAGATATTTAAAGAAGAATGCGAAAAAGGTAAGAAGAAATTACCAATAATATTAGAACTATTTAGAAATCGTTCTAATATTATCGGGAAATGGCAGGACTAAACGAATTGTTTGGAGTAATTTTATGCCAAGATTCTGAATGAAGTGAGCAAATTTCAAACTTATATGGATACGAAAATTTGGTTTTACCGAGAAAGGAACGTGTCTGGTCAAAAAATTCATGGAATATTCTATATACTGCAGAAGTTTTCTAAGTGTAAGTAGCTAAACAACACCGGTAATTTGGTAACTCATATTATCTTTTTCCAGCAAAATGTCCCTAAATATAGTGAGTCTTCCTTAAAAACGTCGAGATTTTACAAGTCACTTTGATGCCATACTTTGTCTGAAGATTTCGAAGCGCGCATATATTGCTTGATAACGTCCCATCAAATGAAGATGTAGGTGATATTAACCCTATTTACGCTAATTTTATGTTTTTCAGAGGAAGAAGACAAATGATTGATTGTGGGAGATGGAAAGTTCGAACAGAATTATGCCGCAAAGAGCTGTAGTCCGATCAACAGGCTGCTAAATAATTGAACTTTCATTAAAATTTCAATAAATCTTTTTTTAGTCATTCTACTTGATTTTGTGTTTTTTTTTCAATGGAATAAAGTCGAAATGCAAAGAAAAGGGGCGGGCAAGCGCGCTCGAGGGCATCTCCAAAACTTAGGAAACAGTGTGACAACTTAGTTCCGCCAGAGTTTCGCCACCGCTTCGCCGCTGTTTCCTAAATTGAAAGTGCTGAGATAGTGACTTAGCCGATGATAATTAGGTTATACATTAGATTCAAAAATGTAAGAAAATAAGCACCAAGTGTTGTGCGTGACAGTTTTCCGAATTACGACAATGCGTATTCAAATGAATCATATTTCTCATTTTTTTTATCAGACCTTTCCTTCTTTTTCCGAGATTTTCTGGTGTTTTTATGTCTGTGATATATCGGAGGAAACTTTGCTTTGTAAACTTTATTCTCAAGACAACAATATCAACAACAACAACAATTAAAAAATCATTTAAATTAAATCAAACAAAAAAAAACTTTAGAACAGCTCAAACTTTGCTCTTGGTCATCTTTCTCATCTTCTTTTTTGACTTTGAAACTTTCACAGAACTGCTACCTGCTTCGAGTTTTTCTTTTTTCTCATATGCAGCCTTTGCCATTTTCTGTTTCCGGACTTGCTCTATAACCGTAGCAATCTTTTGGCGTTTCGGAGCTCGCTTCAGCATTTCTTTTTTTCTGTCTCTGAAAACAACAAGTGTGCACATAAGTATATAAAGTGAAATTTTCACCTTGAAACTTTCTTCATCTCCATCAAGTATTCAGGGACGTCAAAGCCAGATTGGCGAATTACTGTCGCGATGGACTTGATATATTTCATGTCAGTATCGGTGAAGTAGGTAACAGCGTGTCCAGTTTTTCCTGCTCGACCAGTTCTTCCAACTCGGTGAATGTAACTGATGATAGAAGTTGGCAAGTCGTAATTAATCACAAGCCCAACATCGGATAAATCAAGACCTCTGCCGAGCAATTCTGTACATACAAGAACCCAAATTTCTCCGTTACGGAATCTTTCCATTGTGTCATCTCTCTCTTTGTCGCTTTTACCACTGTTAATCGAATCAACTTTGAGATTCGAATCGATTGCAGATAACAACTTCACTAATTGTACAGCTCGATCTTTACTTTGAACAAAAACCAAAGCCGGTGGACGAAATGCAGTTCGAAGCAAATTCCGGATTGCAACCTTCTTTCCATCCTCAGTTCCACAGTAGGTCAGCTCTTGTTTTACACTTGTGTTGGAGGAATTTCTTTCACCAACACAAACCATTCCAATATTCTCGATATTGTCTTTACACCTGGAAAAATTGCTATACGGCAAAACAATGAGATACATTATCTACCATTTCTCAACTTCATGGGAGAATGTGGCGCTGAAAAATGCTACACGAGTACATTTCGCGTCGCATGCTTTGTAGATGGCACCCAACTGATTTCGGAAACACTTTTCTTGGCCTTCAATGACTTCGAACAAGCGATCTGATTCATCAACCACAAGCCATCTCAAAAGAGAAGTATCGATCTTGTCAAGATGAAAAACAATGCGATTTGGGGTGGAAACTAGAATATCAGCATGAGTGATATCTGTTTCTTCTCCACTGAAATTAGCAACAGAGATGGAAGTTCCGGAACAATACTTAACAAACTCGGTATATGTCTGAAATTTGAGAAATGAGCAAGGAGTCAAGGAAAATGAATAATACCTGTGCTGCGAGTTCTCTTGTAGGTTCCAAAACAATAGCGAGAAGTTTTGAGGATTTTGAATAATCTGCACGTCGCTTCAAACCCAAAATCTCATCAATTACTGGGAGAGCAAACGCTAATGTCTTTCCAGATCCTTCAAAATTAAAAAATGAAACAGTTGCCCTCTCAGAGAGACACAAACCGGTTGGAGCACTAGCAAGAATATTCTTTCTTCCCATCATAAAAGGAATGGCCTGCATCTGAATTGGTGATGGTTGTCGGATATCATTCTCACTAAGATGAGTCAATAAGGATGGTGATAAACTGGAATCGTTGAAACGAAGAAAGATGTCCGGAAGTTGATATCCCCAAGTGAAAATTCGATTCGTCCGTCGGATGTCGTCCAGCTGCAAAGGGTTATAACATCAGGAACATGTAGAAGAGTTTATTAGTACCAATTTCTGCATTTTCTTCTCTACATCACCAACTGCTTCTTCCGCTTCACTTTCAGAATCATTCTCCGAATCATATCCACGTTTTCTTGATGATAGAATTTGAATGGATGCTGAAAATACACTATTTCAACTATTCGATACATTTAGCTCATATTCTTCTAATTGGGTTCATGAGCATAAAATGTTTCATTGTTTTAATTTAGCAATTTTTCAAATGTTAATTTTTCGGAATACGGACGAAAAAACCCGGAATCAAGAATAAGAATTCCGGACATCTCTGAGAGGTTCAAAATTATGAAAAATGTCACCCTCATGAATAATAATTTTACCTTGCTTCGAAACTTTCTTAACTACTTTCTTCTTCTGTTTCGTTTCAACTTTTCCTATCATTTTCTCTCGAAGTTCATCGAATTTTCGAAACGAGTCTTCTGTGATTGTGGATAATTCCTTAGAATCATTATTGAGCTTCTTCTTTTGCGGAGGGCCTTTTTTGATACCAAAGGATAGGGTTCTGAATGCCAAAGACATCTGGAAAAAAACATTGAATTCCACAAACTCGTGTGCCATTGAGATACTGTATATGAATCATAACATTTCAAATCATATAAAAATAGAATCAGGTCTGAATGGATTTATTTGACAATAGGTTTCAAGTTTAGCTCATTGAATAGCGAGAAGAAACAAGCTAGAGAAAGCAATCGAATTGTAGGAAACGGAATAGAGTTAACGGAATGACGAGATAAATTAGGAACATCTCAAACTTGAAATTCGAGAGAGCTGTGAGATTTAATCGAATTGACAACGTTGATGGTGCCTTCCAAAATGAGTTGACACACTTGCGAACTCATTTCGTCAGCAATCGAGGCCATTGCTGGTTTTGTACACTCCGTGCTCGAAAGAATACGAGATCCAATAAGAAGGTCAGCTGTGACGAGATCTAATTGCTGCGACCATCCTTCCAGTTTTTTAGCGTTTTGAATCAATGACATATTCACTGATTCTAGCTGAGTGGAGAGACCTAAATGCTTCTTATGAATGATAAGAAGAGGAAGACAAGATCATACCTTTAAGATTATGTGCACCGCCTGCAATTCCAGATTTGATTTTCAGAAGCCGTCGTTCGACAGATTTCGCGTAGCATTCATCTGCCGGCACTCCGTTGAACCGAATTTCATCTCCATCGTCGTTCACGGCCATATTACATGACAGAATACTTTCGATCAGTGCGTTGATTGCACAATCGTTCACATCTACACAATATTGAGAGAATCTGAAAAAAAATACTGTAGGAAGACAATGTTGACTCCAACCAACGTATGCCTGAATGCCACAAAGCGATCAATGTGAATTTCGACTTTCTGATTGACCTTCTTGACGTACCACTTCATCATACAGGCGTTCGTCGCCGCTTTTATCATTTGCTCGCCAGTTAAATGATGTGGAGTCTGTAAAACAAAATCGGTGTTAAACTATCTAATTTAGTAGTATGACACTCTATTTCTCAGTGCATAGCTCGTAGCATACATGTTCGAGCCAGAGATGTCCGGAATGACTTTTTTGAGAAACGGAATAAAACAATTTTCTCGGAATCCGGAATCCGGACAAATAAAAATTTCCCGGAATTAGGAATCCCGAATACGGAATGAAACTAATTTTTGGGAATCCGAAATCTGGAATCCGGAATGAAAAAAAAGGACGGAATTCGGAATAGGGAATCCAGAATCCGGACATCTCTGGTACGAGCCTCGTAGAACGTTTTAAAGGGTAGAATTCAATTGGAGAGTGACGTTTTATTATTCGACTCCATTTTTCACCATAAGTTACCTGGGCCAATGAAGATTTCAACTGTTCGAGTCTTTCATTGAATGCTTCACTGTTAGCCGGTTCGGGAGACTTTTCAATTTTCGGGCATCTGAATTTTAGTGTTTAGAAAAATTTGCTTTGCCCAGACGCTCACTTGGCTTCCTCCGATGCTCCTTCCAAATCGGAAGGCTTCACTGCTTGTCTCTTCTTCGCTACAGATGCTTTTACGTAGTTTCCAGACTTTGTACGATCCTGAATAAAAACTTAAAGTGTGAAATTTAGTGATCACTACTAACTTTTGATGCGGCAATTCCAGCGCCCATGGTTTGAATTTTTTGCATTAGAGATTCGGAATACTCGCAGCCAAGCAGTTTCACATTGATGAATAGCTGAGAGAGACATTGTAATTGAATTCTGAAAAAAAACAACTTTTAAAAAAAGTTTAGGGTTTATGTGTAAGATGAAGAAAGACACCAACTTTGGATAGTCGTCATAGTGTGCCAACATGAACGCTCTCCGAAGCTCCCAAGCGTCGTCACTCTCCCAAACCTTCTTTTCTGCTTCAACGTCTTCTAGCTTTCCCATCTGAAATCTTGAGAAGGATAGTGGATCGACCACTGAGAAATTTAGGTATCGTTAGCATAGGAAGAAAGCGTTATCATTCTCAATAACATAATTCCATATTACGGTTTATTACTGTACAATGACGAAAAGTGGTAGAATTTTGGTTAAAAAGATGCATGATTGATTACCAGAAAACAAAAAGAAAAACAAGGAAAAATGAAAAAACGCTCAGAACAGAAATCGTAGAATAGTGAATGATATGAGAAATCGAGATCATAGTGATTAAGACACAGAATCAAGTTCTACGAGGCAAACTGTAGTGATGAACAGAGCGATAAGGATTATTGAAACCAGCGCGAAGACGAATCCGTAATTCATAGCCATCATAAACCAGATGATGAGGAAAATGGACTGATAGCTGGCAAAGTACTGAAAAATCTTGATTTCAATGAATATACATGTAAACGGTCCACGAACCCTGAGACGGAGTAAAGGAGGAGACCTTACAATCCTAGCTGAATAGGCTGGAACCGTTGCATTCGGATCAAGATTTGGGACTGGTGGGTACATAACTTTGCGCACAATTGATCCGATCACTGGAAAGCATAACATGAATTAATTAAATAAATATTTCTGTAAGTTACAAGTTCGCTCCGAGTAGTGTGATCCGATACTTTTCACGAGAGAAAACTCATTGAGTTTCTGAGCTAAAGCCGTTGTGAATCGAACAGCGAGGCCGAGTTCGTAACTTCTAATCGGTCCTTTAGGATCGTCTTTGGCACATTTCGAGAAATCGAAACGTCTAAAAATTGAGAGATGTATACAGAGATGTATACAGTATACTGATGATATGAAACTAATATACAAACCTTTCGCGATTCAAAACTTGTCGTTGCCCAATTGGAGTGAGAAGCATATGATTCGATGGAGCGTCGATGAAATGATCAGGAATCCCAAGGCCAGATTTCGGAGTCTCATTGAGAAGAGATGTGCATCTAATGAAGACAATTACTGGTGAATGTTATTGTCATTTTCTTACTTTTCTGTGGATCCATTGAATGCTTGATTTGATGTGCCGGGTACATCAGTCACATCCATTTCCTGCACCAAATGAGTTCCAACATACGAATCGCTGTCCTTCATGAGTGCTAAGAGGTCATTACAAATCCGTTGGCATGATTGGACTTTCATGGATTCCCCACTATGAAACAACATATTCCAGAAGCCAGAATGTGCCTGAAACAAAAATAAACCATTTGATTGGCCATTTCATTTTATCCAACTTCCTGTTCCTGTCGAATTGTAGCCATGTTCAATCTAACAACGACTTGCATATGTTCTAATAGCTCGAGGCAATGTGGCTGAATGTCCAGCTGAATATGACGGAGCAGTAGAGTTTGGGGTTCTTTCCAGGAAAATTCGACTACAGCCCGCAAGGATGGAATCAGTTCTTCGCCAATTTCGAATGCCGAGAACCTTTTGATGACCTTCCCAAGAATTATTTCATAAAACTCGACGTTCTGCTCAAAGAATTGTCTGTATTTAGCAGCAGGTGGGAAGTCAGATGGATCAGACATATTATGATAGCGCCATGGACGGGCATAAGTCAGCCAGCACACTAGAAATACAAAATACTGAAAAATTTTCGTTAGGAATACTTACTAATAATGTCTCGGAAGACAGTACTGGTTGGTACTTGTGTGATGGAGCTTTTGAAGAAATCAAAGAGTGGCATTTTGAATGGAGCAGACGTCATCAGATCTAGTTTCCAGTTATCGACTTCGGGATCACCGGTGTTAAATTGACAGAAGACGTGGAACTGTTTTAGAAGAAATCTGAAAAAGAAAATTGATTTGTTTTCAGATGTTTTATAGCAATTACCGAATCAAGAGCAACTTGTTGGCGTTTGTAAACTGGGCAGTTGTACAAGACTTGGTGATGAAGCCGCAGAAGTTCTGAACCAGGCGAGGTTGAAAACTGACATTAGACACGGACATCATTTGACTGCGATCTTCTGAAACTTCAGAAAGGCTTTGATAAAGATTTTATAATAGCGATCCGTACCAATACTAATTCGATTGACAAGTGGAGAATCTGCCCGGAACAGTTGAAGTGGTGTTCGAATAGTTTGATGCGTTGTTTTCGGCGGGTGTGGAACTGACATGGATGTGGAAGTTGACTCGTCACAAGGCAACATTCTGGTGACGTATTGAGAAACAGCCGAGAACAAAACTGAATCCTTTGCTGGATCAGTTGGCTGAAAATATTTGTTAATCAACAGCGGAATAGTCGGACTCAAAATTACCGCAGCAGAAACATCACATTGATTCAGAATACTGTCCCATAGGTCCGTACACAATTGATCGTCCTCAAGAACAGTTTCGAAGAACAAGGAGTTTCCGTTTACAAGAGATTGAATGTGAGCATATGGGGAATCTTGATAATGCTGTGGAATCAATGGAGGAAGAATGGAACAGAGATCGATATGGGGGTTGCGAAAAAGTCTCTGAAAAATTGCAAAGTTCGAACTTTTCGTAATTCATCTCGTTTACATGAATAATCATCTTTGCGACAGAAACATTCCGTTCAGTTGAAATAATATTGGAACTAATCTCTCGGCAAATTGCAACAACATCGTCTACAGGAGACGTTTCTGCAGGAGACTGCCTGTATTGTTGGAACATTCCTGAAACAACAGTTAGCGAATGCGGTGTTCTCTCAAATCGTCAAAATAAGAAGGGTTAATTGACCATGATAATCGTTTCTTGAGCTATCCGATAGGGTAATGTAAAATTAAAACAATAACATTTATTTATATTAGGAATGCAATAAATTAGGTAAAAAATTGACTTAGATGCAGTGAAAGGCATTCGTTGAGATAGAAAAGACAGCACATCAACGTCTGTAGGTAACCTTCTCTCTTCTTCTATCCATCTTCTTTTGTTTCTTATCATCGACGTCTTCCGAATCCGATCCTGCTGTTAACCATGGAAAGAGGAATCCCATGACGAATTTATAAGTGGCAGCTGCTGGGAACGCGAGAAGGAGAAGGAAACCGTAAGTCGAGTAAAGAGAAACAACCTGGAATTTCAGAGATAGAATGAACGCTTTAGCGAGAATTAAATCCGACCTGAGTGATGACCGTCAGAATTATAGCATCTTTGCAATACTCTCCAAAGGCTTCTGGATCGTTCAAATCTGCACCTGCATCAAGGACATGCCCCTTCTCGTCTAGTCTTGCCTCTGTGACGTATTTATGAATAAAAAAGAATTTCGAAATATACTTACTGGCTAAGGACTTCATGAAAAGTATCGCTGCGATTTGAATCAAAGCAGATAGAGCGAAGAAAATGTAGTCCGATGATGAACATTGACTGAGAAACATACAAGAAGAGTAGTAAACTGCCATGCTGACAGTACTGGCCACACTATATGTGGTAACTGTTTTCTGATTTTCCTCATAGATTTCTTTTTGTCCTTTAGTAGCTTGCTTAACCATCTGAAATCAGCTAATCATTAGAACAACTAATGTCGTAGAGGTTTTTTCATGTAGAAGCGGAGAGTGAACAACCGATAGGATATAAAATACAATAGTAACAATCAATGATACTAAAACTTCATTTTGGTTTCATGACAAGCTTACGGGATAGTTTGAATTCACAAAACGAAACCACGAAAAAAGAGGAACGAACACCGATTGGAAAAAAAATGGAAGAATCAGGAAAAGTAGTTTTTGACGAAAAGTGTGCAAAATTGTAATATGAGAAAATGAATAATTGGAGTTCAACTGGTAGAAGAGCAATTAGTTGTTATGCAATGAGAGCCGGAAAATTTCGTTTCCGATGAAGAATGATCCTTGGTTGTTCGGGCGGAGAATGAAGACTTGAGAGAACGGGTTGATTGGATCTTCGTCGGTCTGAAAACAAGAATATAATAGTTTTCTCTAGACTGATTAAAAGTGGGGAGACATGAAACAAATAATGTTCTCGAAACTCCTCTTAAATATGCCCCTCGAGGAGTTGAACTTGCGGGAGCGAGGATTGAGGGTGCGGCGCCGCTACCGACTGAGCCACGCGGGCAAGGAGAAAGCGGCCACCCGATTGCACACATAAAGGCGAGGACGACAGCTGTACGCAACATTAAGCGTTGTACACCGTCACGGTAGAATGCATACCCTAACTCCAAAAAACTTCCGAAAAATCTCCTGTCCCCCCCCCCCCACTTTAAGCTATTAAGCTATACCTTGAGTTGTCCGAGAACCATAACTTGAATCGACCCATCGTAGAGCGGTTGAGAGTCGATGACAGTGATGGCCCGTTGAATTGTCGTGAACCCAAGAGTCTGAAGAATATACAAATTTCTATATTCAAGTATGTATCCTGCTCACAGTGAACTTTTCGAGAATCGCTGCACGTCCTCTGGCTTGCTGTCCCTCGAAAGTCATGTAAGAGTTATCCGGATCATATAAATCAGAAAGGCCTGAGAATTCGAAAGCATTTCGACACTCTTCCAGATATAATAATTTTACCTTGAGCTCGTGCAGCTCCATCTGGAACGTCGAACAAGGAGTAGTAGTGACCGATGAAGGCATTGGCGACGTTAGCGTAGTCCTGGTTGAAACTCATCGCTGCAAAATGTGAAAATTGCTAAAATAGGGATAGTCAGATAAGAAAGTAAAATCGTTCCTAAAAATAACCGTATGAAGATTGTAAAAAAAGAGTTTGAAGACAACAATGATATACTTTCCAAACTATTCAAGTTTGCGATCGATGAAAAAAATTTGGGTTTTCATAAACTAGAAACAATACTAGAACTAGAAAGAAATTTCGTATTTTCTCGTTTTCATCATGTTGTTATATAGTAAAAGCATCAGGACGCCACCACTCTATGGATTTCGAAAAGAAAAATTCGAAATTGACTAAAACCATGATTTTTTGGGTATTTGAACAGAAAACTGAACGGCAAAAAAAGACAGCGCGCGGGGAAAATTTTGTAGCATTATTCAGCGGAGCGCGTTTGCTGTTAGATCAATGAGAGAGCATACAAAACCGAGAGAGTGGCAGAGAAGGTTATGTGGCATCGTTGCCTACGGGAACACAAGAGACGATGAGAAAAATGGCTGTTTGGATCTGCCAACCTCACTCTTAGCTCGCCAAAATAGAATATAAGGCTGGTGAAGAACAATATACACTCGCATTCTTATTCTTATTCAAGTCACACTTATCCAAAAATGAGACCCTGAAATTGTTCCTATTCTATAATAAGAAAACTTTCCCATAATAAGAAACCTTTCCCAAAAAATTTCCTTTCTTTTATATCCTTCTACCTTTTCTTCTCCTTCTCCACATAGAACTAATAAGAAAAAACAGAATCTAGTCTGGACAGATGTATGTGGTTCAATAATGTGACCTTTTATATTCAATTCGAAGCTTTTTTATAACCCCTTGTCACAAATCAATCCTTCTTTTGTTACCATAGTTACGAAAGTGTTCATCAAGCAGAACAAAAATGATGAAAAAAGAATACGAATCCCCTTTTGTACCAATTGGGTTCGATTTTAATTGAAATAGTGTGTTTAAAAACTGAATTATGTTTCCCAGAAAGATGATATGGAAGTTTTAGGAAAATGTATATTACCCTCTTTGGAGCTCTTGAACTATGATAATACATTTTTTTTTATATTGCGTTTTGCTGAGATTATTAAATAGAGAAAACCATTTTCTTTGTTTTTGGAAAGTAGGTATGTATGAAACTAGTCATTCCAATTGAAGAACATTTAATACATAATCCGCTCTCTCAAACAACATATTGGTTTCTTCATGTAATCACGAGACAAATATTGCCTCGAACTTTTCTTTTTTCCTCCTTTTTTGTTCTGACTAGGTAAGCTTGAAAAAGAATCACCATACTTTGCTTCAAAATTCCATTTTTAAAAACTTTCTAGAACTTTTTCCAAACGTTTTTAATTATCCTAATCCTAAGTCATCAACCATAGAGTATTTTCAAGTTAGGTCAGAATACATAGTCAAAAAATGCTTTGAAGATGGATCACTCAATTGTCTCCCCTCAAATATATTCAAAGATCAAATCATTGGATCTGATTGCTGAACACCACTTTTCAAAAAACCCGTTTCATGAATATAAATATGAGCTATTATTTTGACTAGACTTTTTTGGAGTGATTAGTTTGTTTTCAGTATAAGGCATATCTGTTTTGAATTATTAATCTGGGAATTTTGATTAAGATTTTTTTTCGTAGTCTAATAGTTTGTAATGGAATGTTTCTTCCTTGGATTATATATATATATACATATACCAGCCTGTTTGCCGCGCCGCCGGCGCTTCAAACAGCTGGAATTAACCTTTTTCTTCTACTGTTCGTCGCTTCGCGACTCACTCTTCTTTAAATGTCACGTCAAATAATATTAATTTTCAAGATTTTCGAAATTTGTGGACAAACTGACAGAGAAACAAAGAGACGAAACTTCATTTATTTATTATAAGAATGATGACTAGCGTCCTCGGCCTACGGCCGACTCCGCTAGGCGCAACCGGGTAGCCATAGAGATTTTTAGCAACCGGGTAGCCATAGAGATTTTCTAACGATTGAAAAAAAAATCAGCCAAAACGGACCGGAATTGACCTAGTTACGATTCTTCAAAAAAATTTCTACAAAATTTCTACGAAATGTCGAAAATGGGGGTACGTGATACCTACTCGATTTAAAGGAAGAAGGTAGCGGATATTTTAAGATGGTTCATTCATTATCTACGTTATACCGTAAACAATTAAAGAGAAAGCAACCCTATACTTTCACTGTGAGCTCAACTGTTTGGATTTCTATAAGATGTATAGAATTCTGAAAACTGGTAAAATAATTTTTATGGTATCATAAAAACTCTAATTGTTTGCAAATGACTGATATCTTTTACAAAAATTAAATTTATAATTCCGTTCTTTCTCTAATAGAATTCCACAGAAGTTATCAACTTTGAGCTCAATTCTCGATTCCTGTAAAAGATATAAAACATTTGTCAACTGATAAATTATTCATCATAATATCCCCAACATTTTATTAAAGAACCAATTTTTGATATCTTCTAAAGGAACAGAGATAACTGACTATGAGCTTGAAGTTGACGTCTAGGAGGGTATATTTTAGAGGAAATATCGGATGGCGTTCAATAAGATCTTTTACGGTATACTCTGAAAACATAACACAAGTTTTATAATCTTTTCAAGATTTCCTTTTAGTAAAAACATTAATTATATTCCACATCTATTCATACAGTGCATTCAATAAGAGCCCCCCTCGATTTTAAGGGTTCCGGGAAAAGTGAAAATGATATGAAAAATCTGTGAACGCCATTCGATTTAGAATACAAAATAACCCCGGGAACAAATTTTCATGCCTCTTGCACTTTCTGTACTCGAGTTATTAAATGTCACTTTTGTAACCGTTCAATAAGGATAGGACCACCCTAGAAAATGAAAAACCACAAAAATTTTAGGGTACAAATGTGAACTTTTTTTCGTTGGAAATTGTTAAAATAGTCTCAAAATAGCCTATTTTGAAAGTTCAGACAAAAATTGATCCCTCTCATCAAGTTTTAGAAAAAATTATTTTCGGACATTTTTGTCATCTTTTGGTTTTTGGAATAAATCAAGGATAACTTTGCTCCCGGGTAAAATTTTGAGCTGAAACTTATAGAAAATAATGCTGCAGTAGTCTGAATTGTCTACTGAGAGTTGTTATGCTGTTTTGAGCCGTTTTTGTAATTTAACATGGATCGAAATTTCCGAAATTGACCTTGAAGTTCGGTGATTCTGATTTTTGTTGAAAATCTAGATTTTACTGTGTTAACTTATTTTTCTGTACAAAATAACACTTTTGATATCGATTTTAATCACTTAGAACACCGTTCGAACATTTTAGACAGATTTGAAAATTTTCCAATTGGGCATATTGGGCAATTGGGCATATCAGTACAAAACTCGAGCTCAATTTTGAGCCACCATAGCTCAAAAGTGCCTTGAACACTCACAACATGATCATGATAATTCGAAACATGTTTCCAACTAATTTCAGCTCAAAAGTTTACCCAGGAGCAAAGTTATCCGCGATTTATTTCAAAAACCCAATAAATGACGAAAATGTCCGAAAATTATTTTTTCAAAAACTCGATGAGAGGAATCGATTTTTATCTAAACTTTCAAAATAGGCTATTTTGAGACTATTTTAACAATTTCCAACGAAAAAAAGTTCATTTGTAGGTCCTATCCTTATTGAACGTTGACAAAAGTGACATTTGGGTATAACTCGAGTACAGAAAGTTCAAGAGACATGAAAATTTGTTCCCGGGGGTTATTTTGTATTCTAAATCGAATGGCGTTCACAGATTTTTCATATCATTTTTATTTTTTCCGGAACCCTCAAAATCGAGGGGGGGTCCTATCCTTATTGAACGTATTGTATCATCCTACAGTAATCTTTTCGGTTCAAGATGTGAATACGGCACAGTTTATCAAAACAACTCACGAGATCTAGAGATTACTGTACTTTGAGAATTAGAATGACTCTCAACTCTGAACTTCAAACAAAAAGACATTCTCTAATTTGAAGTTAAAGCGCAGAAGACATTGATATTCCTGTTTTTGCTATCTAATTGAATTGGTTCTATTTGATATCCGTTTTAAACTTATTTGAGATAGTAGAGAAACGTGAGCCTCAGCCAAGGTCAAACCATCTTCGTCTTTTATCTCTTTTCGACATCTCAGAAAACGGTCAATTTTGTTTTTGGCATACTTGTAAAATTCCGGGCCGGCCCGCCAAAGCCCGGGCCGGGCTTGAGGAAATTTTCAAGGCCCGGCCCGGAAGGCCCGGTGTCAAAAATTCTGTATTTTTGAGCCAAATTTTGAGCTCTCAATATAATTTTTTCCATTTTTTTTTTCGTATTTCGGATTGTTTGTCTGTCTGATCAAAAAAGATCGAAAAAAAATTTTTTGGTCGAAAAAAATCACATAAGGGTCCCCCCTTATGTGTTTTTTGAAAATTTCGAAACTAGTGAAATGACGGGCCGGGCCTCCGAAATTCCGGAAAAAGCCCGGCCCGTTACAAGTATGGTTTTTGGTTTTTCTTCCCATTTTGACCATAAGGTTGCATTGTATTTCTTTGATTTTTTTCAGTTGTTTGATTTACTTTCCTGATTGAAAAAAATTTGCTAGTTTTGGAAAATTGTTTTTCATTTTCATGACTGCTAGTTGGCCGCAGAAGGAGAACTGACGGGTCGTCGACGTGCCGTTGACGGAAAATTGGAACCTTTTTATAAAACCGACTTGAAAGTTAAGATTGCAAATTTGCCTGAAAACTATATTTGCTTCCATAAAATCATAGAATGATGATATAAGCAATTTTTTCTCACATCGAACCAATTCAAAATTTAAGTTGTTGAACAACTGCTTAATGACAGTCGAAGGGCGCTGACCGTTCGATGACAGGCGGTTGACGGACCAAATTTTTACTGAATGAGAAATTTGATGAAAATTCTTTATTCTAAGTTCTTTATTCTATTTTCAATTGCCCAAAAACTTTTCTGAAACCTTTCTAAATTACGTTCCATTTTTTTCTTCGGAAGTCTTTTTCGAGGACAACATCTTTCAATTCGTTTCTTTTAATTCTTGATGATTCCTAAAGAAGTTTTAACTCATAAATACATTTTCAGAAAAACAATGGCTGGTCCATCTTCCAGAGCCAATGGGGCACCAGTTGCGAAGGATTTGTATCTTGAGATGGCAGATCCCAGAATCCAAACCATGGCAAGATTGGTCGTGCCGGAAACTTCATGTACCCTTGGAGACGTAAGTTTTTTGAAAAAAAACCTAAAAATATCTTTGAGTTACAAATAACACAAAAAAAAGAGCTTACTCGACTGTTGTAGCAATTATAGAAATATAGACACTGATTAGTTAGAAAATTATTAGGTTGGCGGGAAAGTCTTTGTCACTTTTTCAATAGTTTATTTCTCAAAGAAAAAATAACCGAATAATTAATTATATTGTCCATCATTATCAACAACATGTCTCCAACGTTCTCTCAATTTATGGATTCCATTGCGGTAGAATCCAGCCGGGCGTGAGGCAAAGTATTGTTTGAGTGCCGCTTCGACCGCTCCACGGGAATTGAAGCTTCTTCCTTCGAAGGCACGTGTCATATCGCCAAATAACCAATAGTCGGAAGGAGCAAGATCAGGAGAATACGGGGGGTGAGGGAGAACATTCCATCCATATCCCATCAGCTCCTGCTTCACTTGTTTCGAAACATGTGGGCGAGCGTTATCATGTTGATAGTACACTTTCTTGTCTTTCAGGGCCGAACGGTCGACTGCTTTCTTGAGGTTTCGTAGTTGAGTAGTGTAGAGGTCTCCAGTTATTGTTTTGCCCTCGGGCAGAAGTTCCCAGTAGATGGGGCCGTCCACTCCCCACCACACAGAGAGCATAACTTTTTTCGGATGAAGGTCGGGTTTTGGGACATCCTGTGGGCTCTCTCCTTCTCCAACCCGCTGGGATTTCCTGTGGTGATTATCGTAGAAGACCCACTTCTCATCTCCGGTTATTAGCCGGTCCAGCCATCGATCGCCCGCGTGGAGAGTGAGAAGAGTAATCGAATCGTCGACTCGGCGGTCAAGGTTGGCTTGAGTCAGGTGATGAGGTATGAATCGACCAAAAAGTTTTCTCATTCCAAGAGACTTCAAACCTTCAAGGACTGTGCTATGGTGAACTCCGAATGTGACAGCTAGTTCACGGCTAGATTGAAATGGATCCGATTGCAATGCGTGCTTCAGCTTGTCCAAATCCAACTCACGGGGTCTCCCAGAGCGATCCTTTTCATCGAGCGAGAAGTCATCTTTTTCGAAACGATGGAACCAATTGCGAATAGTATTGTAGTGAGGGGCATGTGTGTTGTACACATTCTTCAAGAAAGTTTCCGAATCCTTCATCGTGGTGTGAGATAGGAAGAGGTAAATCAAAACATGTCTGATGTGAATAGCAGTGGGAACAAACATATCGTTTCAATTACAGATGAGGAGCAGGGAAGGAGATGGGGACTTGTTTATATGGAAGGTTCTTATCACCTTGTTATTCACTAGAGTCGATATCATACACAGCCTCCATATACGAGAACAGTGATTAAACAAACAGAGTGACAAAGACTTTCCCGCCAACCTAATACTGAATTTTTGATCGTTTCAAAAATATAACTAATTCAGACTCAAAAATAAAACTCTGATAGAAGGCCCCCTAACTTTTTGAGCCAATTTATCTTGCTTCCTGTTAAAATTCTCAAAAACTGGTAAACTGACACAGTGTTTTTGATATTAAAATAAACATTTTGTTAGTTGATAACTTTTTGATATTTGTTACAGAAAGCGATATATGGGCTCAAGGTGCAAGTAGAGAGTGTCCTTTTATTAGTGTGTTTACGGCAGTTATGAGTTGATGGATTGTTCTGAGAATGTTCAAGCAGCATAACAAATTAAAATAGAACTGCAGTTTTGAATTATAATTTTTTGTGAACAATAATCTCATTAGATATTGTGCTTTTCGCATTTGGGTTAGTTCATACAAAAAATTACCAACTACATAAATCAAACTCCCGTTTTCTTTAAAATAAGAGTGTCGTATTTTCTAATAGAAGCCTTCGCAAACTGACAATTTTGAGCTCATTTATCTTGATTCCTGTGAAAGACATAAAAAATGTGTCACCTGATAAAGTATTGGTGATATTATGACAAATAATTCATCAGTTTATAACTTTTTGATATCTTTCACAGGAAATGAGATAATTGAGCTCAAACTTGACGGTTCGGGTTGACTTCTATTAGAAGAAATACCTACTTGCAGTTTTTAAATATTAGTTTAACTGATTATTTGAAAGCAGCAAGCTGGTGCGCCTTCGGCACGATTCAATCCCGGTCACGTAAATCTATATTTTTTCAAGTTTTTCAAAAGTTGACAGATTGACATCGAGACGGACAAACGCCTCTGGCGTTTTATATATAAGGAATACCAAAATGCTACAATTTTTTGGACTATGCATAATTTGAAAAAAAACACTATTCGCAATAAAATGAGCTTCCTAGGTTTAACTTTATGATTTGTAATACCGTTGATCTTGTGATAGAATCTGTTCCAGATTTTTTTTGTTTTTAATCTTTCGAAGCTTTGTCAATTTCATTATGGTTGCTGATTACTTGCAGTTAAAACTATGTATCCGCGATAAAAGAGGTCATAAAATAGAATGACACTTCTTTCTGAAGCAAATTGATTCTATTACAGGATTTACGATAATTATTGTTAGAATTCTGAAGAGTTGTTCTTCTAAATTTCTTGGTTACTGTTGGTTATCTAATGGATCTTTTCAGAACACCGACGAATGGAACGGCCGCGCAGTTATTCACGTTTGGAGAATAATAGAAAATATAAAAAATCAGGACCTTTTTTATAAAGCCATCACTCAAGGTCCCATCGCCCGAAAGACATCTTGTGTACCGGCACGGAATGCGAAGCTTCCAGAGACCTACGGAAGGGTCGGATTGTTCAACTTGAGATTATTTCGATTCTCATGCCTCAAGGACGAGCGTCAAATCACAAATATCCGTAGTTGTAGACACAAATATGTTGCTCGTGGAGAAATAGTATGCCTGAATCCATATCACTATAATTTCTTGATACCAAAAAAGGAAAAAATGCCACCTATTATGGTAACCAGAGGACTCGATTATGGAGCACCACCAATTCGAATGAGATTTCCATTCAATGAACAAGAGCTCATGGAAAACATTCTTGTTGATGAAGAAGTTGATGTGCCAATTAGCAATGTTACATTGGAAGGAGACGAACTCGGGGTTAGTAAATATGAAGCGATGCTCTCTTATTCATCACACATACTTGATTTCAGGCATTCTTCAAAAATAAAGGTGACACGCTGACAATGGAACAAATGGAACAAGAGGAACAGGAAGAAGATGAGTCAACTCCAGTACCATCTCCTCAAAGAATGTCTTCCATGGATATCGAAGGAGAAGAGGAGCTGGAGTATTACAGATGCGGCAGTGACTCCCCTGGTGGAAGGTGGTTTTGAAAATCTTTTGATTCCTTATAATCTTAGTTTTCTAGTAATGCTCCAACGCCTCGTGCCTATGTCAACGACGGATATGGAGAAGATGAAGATATGGAAGGTGTAGAGGAGAAAAAGAAGAATGAGGAATCGACCAGCAATGAAACGAACCAACCAAATACTCCAATGGAAATACCACCATTGTTCCGATCAGCACCTTCCGAGATTGCCGAGTTTGCCCACAATGTGGAAACACATGCTTACGTCGAATATGAGGAAAATACACAATGGCTTGGATTGGCATACTACGAAGAAGGTGCTATTCAAGCAGCTGCCGTTTTCAGTGGTCAACATGCTCTCATTGATGGATATACATCAAGTGGAACACCAACGTAAATTTCCAAATTCTCTGAAAAACTCTTAAAAAAATCTTTTCCAGTCGCTTTTCTATTGGGTTTTACAACAGTTTGACTCGCCGTCAAAATATTTCTGTGGTTCGGAATGAAATGCAAAAGGGAATTCGTTTGTATCTTCTGGCTGGAGAGGTCTTCCTGGAGAACTTGAGTGCAGTTGGTGTATTCGTTCAATCCGTCAGTTCGAATCTCAGCCGGAAGTTCAGACCAAATACAGTCACGAAAGTTCGACCAGGGGGAACAATGAAGATCTTTGATCTGGCACAGTTTTCGAAAAGCTTAGCCCTAGCAGCTCAGAAAACTTACCAAGGTTGGTGAAAGATTGTGATAAACGAGATTAGTACAAATTCGCCTTTTATGTAATCAATGTGAGAGGGTCTTTTTGAATCTTCAACAAAAATCAAAAACGTTTTTTCAACTATTATTCTAGCCCAAAAAAATTGGAGATGTGGAAGAGAAACGCCGGGGTGGTCGAAGGTCCCACGACGACAACTACCGTAACCTTAAAGAAATCTTTATTTTCCGGATTAATTTTTCGTTTTCTGTAATTTTTTCCCAAAAAAGTAAACATTTTGATAGTGAAAAAATGATTGAGAACCCACGAAAAGCGAGAAACGAAAAACAAAAAATTTTAGGTTACTGTAGTTGTAGTTGTAGAACCTTCATCCACGGCAACCGGTGTTTCTCTTCCACAGCCCCGAATTTTTGTACCAGAATAATACTTTAAAACATTTTGATATGAATTCTTTTCATCATTACTGTTTCTACAAATATTTTTTTTTTCAGATGTGTCCAGCCTCAACAAACTTTGCACGATTCGGGTTGCCATGTCCGAGGGCTGGGGAGTAAAGTACCATCGTTCTACGGTGCTGAGCTCACCAGTCTGGTTCCAACTGTATCTGCACAATCCCATGGCTTGGATCGACAATGTTCTCAACTGTATGGGTGCTCCTGCTATATATTGCGATTCTCGAACATGAGTCTTGATCATCCCTCTCTTCCAGCCTAACTTTTTCCTTTTCTCCATCCAGTTCATCATTCCATCTTCCTACTTAAATGTCCCTTCTTCGTTTATTTATTCTCTTGAACCTGCCCTATTTGATTCTACTCTGTAATTCATTAGTTTCTTCAAACTTCAACTTTTTCTTGTGTCGTGAACCATCTCAATATTGTATCACAATGTCTTTTCTTTAAATGTTTTTTGTAATGCAGTTGAAATGAATAATACATTTTCGATGACTTTTTTATAGGTGTTTCAGATATTGAGGATATGCAGAATAGGACAGGAGCAACTTTATAACAAATTGGAAAGATTTTGGAAGAACTTTCAGTGGTCTCCTTTCTGGAATAAATTCAAATTAGATATTCAAGAAACACTGGCATCTCTGAGCACTATGCGTTTGAGAAAAAAGGACAAAGAGTCAAACAAAACAAAAAAGCGCACACACACACATTACTAAATTGGTTTTGCCTGAGCTCTTTTGAGCTTTTTTCCCTCCCTTCCACTCCACGTCTTCTCGTTTTTCCTTCCTCGAGGCGTACGTTGCTTTTATCCACTTCTTCGCGTTTACTCTCCTTCCACTGGCGTCTCTCAGTAATTCAAGTACTCTCTCATTTGGCTCCTTTTTTTTCAGAAGAAGAGCCGTTTCCATCACCGGGGCGAGGAAAAGGAGGATCGATGTAGTGGTGGTGGCTCTTCAAGCTTTTTTTTTAGTCACCAGTTCCTTTTTCTCTAAATTTGAATTTCAAATAGTCATACTTCTATTTTTCTAGTATGATTGTATTTCCAAGCTTTTCTCAAATTCAATGAGTGTATATTTAAGAGAGCCAGATAGTTATTTTTCATTCATTCGTTTTTGATTTTATGATAAGGAAAGCTTGTTGAGGGATTATGATAAGGATATCTTATGCTACAGTATCATTATTTCATTCGGCTAGCTACAGCATCATTATGTCATTTCGTGAATTTCTCAGAATTTGAAAAACTAAATTTCCCGATTTGTTTTTTGATTCTCAACACACGATTTGTCGAAAAGCAATCCAGAAAAAACCAAACATTTTTGGTTACTGTGGTTATTTCAAAGGCGCGAGGTGCCAAACTCCACTAATCGCTACAGTACTTCCAAGGCGCGCGATTTGAATCTGAATCGGCGGGAGAGTTTTTTCCGATTTTTTTCCGAAATTTCTTTCCGTAATTCTTCCTTGTTCTCGATTTCTTTTTCTCTATATGAAGAAATGTGTCCTTGTTCGTAAAAAATGCTTAAATTTGTCGTTTCTCCTTCGAAAACCCCAAAATTAATCGTATTCCCGGGCCCGCTTTCTCCCGGCTGTGTCCTCCTCGCTGTGCAAAAATTGTCTTTCGGAGAATTCATTTAGGTTTTTGTTTCCGTTCTAGCTCATTGGAGCATTTTATAATTTTGCCAACAGCTAAAAAGCTTTGCAAAAATAACTACTCTTCGTCCATTTTTTTTTTTCAATAAAATCTCCGACTTTATTATCCAACATCGCTGAATTAGTTAGTCATATGTTGAGAGTGTCATTTGTCAGCTAGTTGTTACAATTTTATAATTCGAAACTTCCTGTGCTTCCCATCCATCCGATGCTTCTAACATTCAAATTAGTCTCGCGCTCCTCGCATTTCTGATTTTTCATAAATAGCTGCCTCAATACGCACTTTTTTCTTTTTTCTTTGTGGAAGAGAGGCATTTTATCGGCCTCGTTTGTATCGGGAAATAAAATAGGAAACGGAAGATTGAAGCGAACGAAACGAAGGGAAAAAAATACTTCAATGTTTGCTTTTGTTTCTCCGTTCAAAATTTGCATTTTTGCATCGTTTATAAACGGTGTTGCGCTTGAAATCTCTAGTTCGAAATTCGAAAATTAATGAACATTCTCAAAAAATGCGATTTATACGGAATTAGGTCTATTGTAAAAATATTAAAGATCTTCTCTTTTTTCAAATTTCCTTCTTTCTCACTGTCTCATGAATTATTTCTCGTTGTTGAGAATGTAGGCGTCGCTGCGACGGAACCCCGGCGAAACGAAAAATGGGAGAATCGGACAAAAGGAGCATCCTAACAGAAAGGAGTTCGGTCTCATATCCGATTCTTCCGCAATTTTTTCGCACAACAAAAGACAAATGGGGAAGCGTATTGATAGGTTCTATGCCAGGTTGATTGGAAAGTTATCCGATTGCTACCAAGTTGTTCAATACCCAGTTTCATACAATTTTTCTTTCGCCATCCTTAGAATTACATAAATTACCTTCATTATCATGATAGTCATTACTAAAAGTTCGGTTCTAAGTTCTAATGAAAACAGAAAATAAAAAAAACTTTGACTACTTGTTTAGCTCTACAAGAACTCGTGAAACCTATAACGCAGCTGTATAAACACCTGTTTATTCGAGCTAAAAGTAAAAATCCGAATCTGGAAATTCAATTTATGTTTAGCATGAAGACGCTGTGGAAAAGAAACGGCGGCGGATGTAGCCGTAGGCCTTGGCAACTACAGTAACCTGAAAATATTTTATTAATTTTCCAAATTTTAGTGCGCTTTCATTCGATTTTTTCCCTACCGAAAATTATATTTTTCCGACTTGTTTGGGGGAAAAAATGATAAAAATCGACAAACGAGACAATGAATCTTGAAAATTTAAAAAAAAAAAAACATCAGGTCACTGTAGTTGTCATTGTGGTCTCTTCGGCCACGACCTCCGGTGTATTTTTCCACAGCTCCGATTTTTTGTGCCAGAATAATAACCCCATAAGTAACTGTACGCCTCCAGATTTATGAAATGAAGCGAGATGATGTTAGATGAATTATACAAGGATGAGCGCGGATATTGCTGTGATCTATTTCGCTTATTTGCTCAGAAAACTGATGCTTCCACTGTTGCTTGACTTTCAGATAACTATATAACAAGTAGTGAATTTCAAAAGTTTTAATTTTCACATCAAAGTACTGAAATTTCAAAAATTTTTGGGAGCCACGTGAATCTTTTGAATCTCCCAAAAGATGGACCGTTAAGTTTTTAGGAGCAACGTGTTTTTTCAAAAAATATAACAGAAATACCGTAAAACCTCTAATAGAACGAATTATGGGAATTCCGTTTGAAAAGAGCACGAAGCAGTGATTGCGCTTCTTGAGTCAAGAAATGTGGCATCGAGAGTTTTGCTCTGCAAATCGTTAATTTTCAGTCGTGTCGAAATAATTCAAACAAACTTGAGGATTTGATTCATAGTATCGTTTCTATCTCGTCCTTGGAATGGTAAGTGTCCAGTCAGCATCTCGAACTGTAAGAAGGATTTTACAGTGTTTCAAATAAAAATGACTAGAGGGTCGTACCATCAAAACACCTAACGACCAGAAATCAGCAGCCATCGAATGCCCTCGTCGATTGATAACTTCTGGAGCCATGTATTCTACTGTGCCACAAAAACTGTAAGTCTTCTTCTCGCTATCAATTGCTTCCTTGC
>NC_013489.2:9286421-9301571 GCF_000004555.2 Caenorhabditis briggsae
ATCCGGGTGTCGTTCTATTAGAGGTTTTACGGTATTAACACTTTCTGAATATTTTTCCCAAAATTAAAACTTTTGAAAAACACTACTTGTTATATTATTGTTTCCTAGAAATTACAAACTTGTGAAAAAAAATTAATTTTTAAATGGCTCGTTGATGTAGGATTTGTTTCAGTTTAAAAACCGGAAGTTTGAATCAGTCTCTCCGAAAATAGGAAGGGATCTGCCCTTGACGTCACTTTTTTCCATCTTCTGTTCTGTTTTTCTTGCTCTCTTTTCCGTTTCGAACCAATAAGCTGGCTCTTGTTGTCTGTCTCTGAATCTTGTTGTCTGTCTCTGAATCTCTTCGTCTTTTTCACTGTCTCAAGTTCTTTTTTTGCCCCGAAGGCAAAACACTTCACCCTCCCCCTACTCCTTCACCACTTCCACGAATAATTCTGAATCCCCACGTCATTCGAATGTATTCTCACCACTCCTCACGTCTTCTTCAATAACTCTAAATATTCCTTCACCACTGGAACAATGGGATTGCAGAGAGGAATGCCGTTGGCACAACTCGGTGAGCCGTTTGGCATCACACCGGCCGCCATCGAGAACGTGTCACCTGGCATCGACCAGTGCAAGGATCACCGAATTGATGTAAGTTCTTTTTTTTTTTTGGAAAACCTTGATAAATATAATGCAGAGCTAAAAATTCTTTAAAACATTTGGAACGAAAAATGTCTATTTCTGGAATCTTCCCCTTTTCACCTCGATTCTAAAATTGTCAAACAATAGAAATCTATTTCTTTTCGTTTCCAAAAAAGGATTTCTGTGTGTATGATCACACAAGTTTTGCTCTGAAAACTCTTTTGTATTTGCCCATATGCCACCACTTATTTGCTTCCCGCATCCTCTTTTTTTGGGGGGTCGACACCGCCTTTTATCCATCCAATTTCCGTTCGTTCTCATTTTCGTTTTTCTACCTGATGACTGTCGATTTCGAACTACCATTTCGAAACTTTCTGGAATCGAAAAGAAAACTTATTACGGTAGGCGGAAGATCTTCCGGTTTCGAATCTTAGAAACTACGGAAATAGAAAATCCTGTCTGGTTACCAGTTTGATCCCGATTTAGTAGTAAGACCCAAAAAGTAAATAAAGCGGTAGAAAGAAGAATACCTGGATAGATTTTAAATGCTGCTTTTCGTAAGGATAAAATTGTTTTTACTTCAAATAATGCATTCAAGTCAAACTATTTTTGAAACGATTTCTAATAATTTGAGTTCCCTCCTATTCAATTCAGCTGCTCTTTGTCAGATGGTAAGAAATCAAAAACGTCTTGGATATCTAGAAAATAGTCCAAATAAACAGAAAATTTGGTTGATGAAAAAAGAGTAGGTAAATTTAACCCTGCCAACCAGGTGCAAAAGCAGCCGAAAAATTCCAATTTGGTATTTACTTCTAATTAGTAGCAATTCTCAATTTTACTACTGATTAGCAGTACCAAATCAAATTCTCTCTTCTTGTTTCATTTTTAAAATCAATTTTTTTTCAATTTTTCGAAATTGTCAAATCACATAAGTTAATATCCCACAAAAATCAGGAGGTTTTCACTATTAGTTTCTGGGTCTGCCTAAAAAAGAAAAGTTCCTTGTTCATCCTAAAACGAAACTCTCAAAAAAACTATGACACCCGAATGGCATGCATATTGTTTTACTTCTTGGAATGAAGTTGTTATCGTGTAGTGCTCCTATTTTTGTTTCATGAAAAAAAGCTAAAACGAGTTCTATCTTTCTAATGCATGTCTTCTTATTGTCTGTTATAGGCATCCATGCGATCAGAGCCATCGGACTACTTCAGTGACACCACCAACACCTTCCATAGCAGCATTCACGTCGTTCATCCAACCATCAACAATGGAACTCGAATGAATAAAAAGGTAGAGTTATTGTCTCCGCATGATTACCTCCTCTCACTTGTTCCTCGAGATTTCTGATCTTTTTGATGAATGAAGAAATTAAAATAAACTCGAGGAAACAGTGACACCTGATGCTTTTTGACCCGTTCTCACTTCTCGTTTCACTTTTTTCTTCTCTCGTTTGCACAACACATCGTTTTGCATCTATATCTCCCTGCTCGCATCATTTCCTTTCTTCTTCTTTTTCTTATGTTTTTTTGTGCTCATCAGTATCATCATCGCCTGACTTTTCCGCCTCATCTTACTCAAGTTGCCCCCCTTTGCTCCTCTATTTCCATTTCTCTTCTTTCTTCTTCGCCTTCTCGAATGTCGGTGACGGCGACGAAGAGCTATTACTTCGGCGGGTCTTGAAACTTCTTCTTCTTCAATTTCTTATTTTATTCCTCCTATTCCTTTTTTTTCTGCCGCATGTTAAATGTGAAGGAAGTCGACGAGAATGGTTCAAGTGAAGACCAAACAGAAGAAGAGGATCATGAGAACATAGAATCACCGGTACCTTTGTACTTTCTGATTTTCTGTGTCTCAGGGATTTCAAAATGGTTATACGCTTTACTAACACTTCGATTCCTTTCGAACAATCCCCATCTCATTTTTTATATCGATTCCTGATTTTTGTATTCCAAAATAAAAAAATATGTGCCTCATCATCTAGTTGAGTTCAGGGGTTTTTTGTCTGGGAATACACTCCTACGTTGTCAAAAATGATGTTTTGCAGGAATCGTCTGCTTCGGAAACAGAAATCGACATCGGAGATGTTCGAAAATGTGGTGAAAAAGCAGACCGACAACAGTTTGAACTTCTCAAAGTCCTTGGACAAGGATCGTTTGGAAAGGTGATTTCGAGTACCATAGTTTGTATTCAAAACTGTATTTCAGGTCTTCTTGGTTCGAAAAGTTCGTGGTCGAGACTCGGGGCACGTGTATGCGATGAAGGTGTTGAAGAAAGCAACTTTGAAGATTCGAGATCGACAAAGAACGAAACTGGAAAGGAACATTCTTGCTCATATTTCCCATCCATTCATCGTTAAACTTCACTATGCGTTCCAGACAGAAGGAAAACTGTATCTGATTCTGGACTTTCTCCGTGGGGGAGATCTATTCACACGCCTCTCCAAAGAAGTGATGTTCACGGAAGATGATGTGAAGTTTTATCTGGCAGAGCTCACGCTTGCTCTCGAACATCTTCACAGCTTAGGAATTGTGTACAGAGACCTGAAACCGGAGAATATACTTCTTGATGCGGATGGTCATATCAAAGTTACTGACTTCGGATTAAGCAAGGAAGCAATTGATAGCGAGAAGAAGACTTACAGTTTTTGTGGCACAGTAGAATACATGGCTCCAGAAGTTATCAATCGACGAGGGCATTCGATGGCTGCTGATTTCTGGTCGTTAGGTGTTTTGATGGTACGACCCTCTAGTCATTTTTATTTGAAACACTGTAAAATCCTTCTTACAGTTCGAGATGCTGACTGGACACTTACCATTCCAAGGACGAGATAGAAACGATACTATGAATCAAATCCTCAAGTTTGTTTGAATTATTTCGACACGACTGAAAATTAACGATTTGCAGAGCAAAACTCTCGATGCCACATTTCTTGACTCAAGAAGCGCAATCACTGCTTCGTGCTCTTTTCAAACGGAATTCCCATAATCGTCTGGGTGCTGGACCAGACGGCGTTGAAGAGATCAAGCGTCACGCATTCTTCGCTAAAATAGACTTTGTGAAATTGCTAAACAAAGAAATCGATCCTCCATTCAAGCCGGCACTCTCTACTGTCGACAGTACATCGTATTTTGATCCAGAGTTTACGAAAAGGACTCCAAAAGATTCTCCTGCTCTTCCAGCCTCCGCCAATGGGCACGAAATTTTCCGAGGATTTTCATTTGTGTCCAATGCAGTTATAGAAGAAAGGAAATTGATTCAAAAGTCGATAAGATCCGTGCCAACTGCCAAAACACATCCCTTCACTGATGATTATGAGATTCTCGAGGTTTTGATGATTTCTAATATTTTTATAAGACCCGTAAATTTTCAGAAAATTGGCAATGGTGCTCATTCAGTCGTCCACAAGTGTCAAATGAAAGCTACACCGCGAAGATATGCTGTTAAGATTGTGAAGAAAGCAGTTTTCGACGCCACCGAAGAAGTCGATATTCTTCTACGACATTCCCATCAGCAATTCATCGTCAAACTATTCGACGTCTATGAGGATGAAACGGCGATCTACATGGTGGAAGAGCTTTGCGAAGGTGGAGAGCTTCTAGACAGGCTGGTCAACAAAAGAGCATTGGGCAGTGAAAAAGAAGTGGCTTCTTTGATGTCGAATCTTCTTTACGCTGTTCAGTATCTCCATTCCCAGCAAGTTGCCCATCGCGATTTGACTGCTGCAAACATTCTTTTCGCCTCAAAAGATGGTGATCCGAACTCATTGCGAATCGTTGATTTCGGGTTCGCAAAACAATCGAGAGCTGAAAACGGAATGCTGATGACTCCTTGCTATACTGCTCAATTTGTAAGTGCCTACTTCATTCGCTTTAGCTGACAAGATATTCTTTCAGGTTGCTCCAGAAGTACTTCGCAAGCAAGGATATGATCGTTCGTGTGATGTATGGTCCCTTGGCGTTCTTCTTCATACGATGCTAACTGGTTTCACTCCATTCGCGATGGGTCCAAACGATACTCCTGATCAGATACTGCAACGTGTTGGAGACGGAAAAATTACAATGACTCAGCCAGTGTGGGATACAATTTCAGAAGATGCGAAAGATCTGGTCAAAAAGATGCTGGATGTGGACCCGAATAGACGAGTTACTGCAAAACAGGCTCTTCAACATAAGTGGTTCGGACGGAAAGAGTCTCTTCCAGATCGGCCGATTCAGGAGAACGGAGAAAAATTAGATATGACTGATGTAAAGGTGAGATAATTGCTGATCTCTTTTTCGGATTTTTAAAATCTCAAAACTAGTTTCAGACTGCTCTTGATCAAACTTACAAGGCGATTTCGTCGGCGCCAAGTGTTACTCTTCGTCCCGTCGGTTCATCTGCCCTTGCAAAACGAAGAATGAAAGATATTCTATACGCTAATTATACCAAGAAGAATGTGTCAGCAAATGCATGGTAGGCTCATCTCTATGGATCTATTTTCTATTTTTGTGAAGCTTCAGAACGAGTTGGACAATATCGCCGACTGTCTCGCCCGTCACGAAGATGGTTTGCCGTCCAGGATTTTAAATATATTGTATATTCAACTCTTCTCTCTTTCACTCATTAACAATTACTAACTCTATTTTAATATCCTATCAAATGCTCCATATTGAAGCTTTTATTGCATTTATTGTCTCTCAACTCTTAGCTATTTATTGACATCTAATCAATTCAACCCTATTCCCACAAAACATTACTAACACCCTCCCATAGAACCTCTATCGCCTGGAATTGTGATTATACAGTTGCGCATCCAAAAGGAAATACAACCAATTTACGGGGATTTTCAGCATTGATTGTTTTCTCTATTCACACATTGTTTCTCTTCACTGTTTCTCTTCATGTTGAGAACTTTTTTGTGAATGTTTTAATTTTTATTGCACCATCAAACTATTGTGTCTTTTTAAATTGAAAAATCGATAAATTGTACAATTGATACTGCAGATTTTCATTGAAACCTATTTTAGATAAGACAATTATCTTTTCCATTTTTAGTTCTCTTTTGTCAAGACTTCGAAAAAAGTCATTCTTATTTTTTCTAGAAATGACAACTAAAATTTCCGTCGAAGAAATGGAGGCGGCTCGTAATCGAACGTCTTCACTAATTCATAATACACCAATTATGAAAAGTGACAAAATTAATGATAAGGTTGGAGCAAAGGTGCTGTTCAAATGTGAACATCTTCAAAAAACAGGGAGTTTCAAAGCTCGCGGAGCACTCAATTCTGCTATTTTGGCAAAGGAACAGAATGCAAAAGGAGTGGTTGGTTTTCATTTTTGTATGGACATCTGGCCAGAATTCTGTTAAAAATAAGAACTGCGAAAGAAAAACGCCGGTGGCCAAGGTCCTACACCGACAACTACAGTAATCTAATATTTATATTTTTAGGATTTTCGTTAATTTTCAGTTATTTTTCCCCAGAAAAATCGGAAAATCAGACTTTTGATAGTGAAAAAAATTGACTGAAAACATACGGAAATCGAGAAAAAACTCTGAAAAAGAATTTTCAGGTCACGGTAGTTGTCGTTATGGGACCTTTTTTTCAACCAGAATAATACTCTACTGAATCTGTTCCCGAGGACTTTTCAAAACAGAAAAAAAATGACTTCATTTCTTCACCATTTATTCCCCAAGAAAGTGTTTCCAGATTGCTCATTCTTCTGGGAACCATGGTCAAGCTCTTGCTTGGGCCGCCCAAAAAATTGGACTACCATGTACTATAGTTGTTCCAAAAAATGCACCAAATTCGAAGGTTGAAGGAATGAAAGAATACAATGCCGACGTTGTGTTTTGTGAACCAACAATGAGTAGTAGGTTAGTTCCAATCATCAAACCACAAACATTCTGGATGTTTCAGAGAAATAACATGCGCCGAGATGGCTGAGAAATTAGGCTACTATTATGTGGACCCACATAATTGTGTTACAATGATTAATGGACATGCAAGTGCATCTTGATTACAGCTTTTAAAATTATTGTATTCAGGGATCCATCGTTTTTGAAGTTTTGGAACAGGCAGGAGATGAAATAGATTCAATCTTTTTGTCAGTTGGAGGTGGTGGATTTGCGGCTTCTGTCGCTTTTCTTATTGGAAATTTGAATCCAGACATTGCAGGTGTTATTTCAAATATGTCTTTAAATAAGTTCTCGTATTTCCAGTGTACCTCGTTGAACCTGAAGAGAAAAACCTTGCAAATCTTTTGGAAAATGGAGTTCAGTGTGCCAGTGAAACTCTGAACACAATTGCAGATGGTGTTCGAGTATCTCATGTTGGATCCCTATGTGAGCCCATTCTCAAGAAATACTGTACTCGTACTGTTGTCAGTGTGGTAAGTTATCATCAAAATTATGAGTATCTCATTGAATCCATTACAGAAGGAAGAGGAAATCAAAGAGGCTTTGAATTTGATTTGGACTAGAACAAAGGTAAGAAAACTTCAGCAGTTGAACAACTAATAGTGAATTTATAGCAACGCATCGAGCCAACTGCTGCTCTTGCATTCGCTGGAGTTCTCTATCACAAACCAGACCATGTCAAGAAGCCATTAGTCATTTTATGCGGAGGAAATGTTGATACCGACTATGTGATCAATTGAAAATGTTAATTATGTTTTTCAAATGAATCGATGTTGATTAAAAATAAAAACCATAAAATGCACATCTGTTGATCTATGACCCAACCAGAAAAAAAAACAAAAACATTTTGTATAAGAGTGCATTCAGAAACAACCATTGACAGTTTGATTTATGTGTAGAATGTTTTCCAGCGGTTTCGTTTTGTTTTCAAAGTCATTTCGGCATTTTCAGTAACTGGAAAACACGACGCCTACACCTAATTAACATATCCCGCATGTTCTGCGTCTATCCTCTCTTCATACTGTTTTCTCGTGGTTAGGGCCAGTCTATAATCATCGGTCAGTCCTGTTCACACAGGTTGACAAAAAAGATGGCGAAGGCGTAATTGATAAGATTATCTTCGGAAATCACAATTTTCATTTTTCTCAACGACATATTTTCCCATTAAAAAGTTATTTTATGCACCTGAAAAAATTAAAATTTATGTTCTGGAACTATTGATGTTTATGCTGGTCATGATCCCTATTAAAAAAATTCCAGTTATAATTGTCTCCTTGATTTCGTATCTAATTGTCACTGCAGGTCTAGATCTTTGTAACCCGTTCTTTTTCTTCTCTCTTGTCTTTTCCCAATCAGTATCATGTGTAGTAAAATAGATTTTTAAAGGTCGAATTCATTTATGTGAGATCGAACAACATCAGAAAAAATGATGAGCGAGCTTGACGAAGATGATGAAGTAAGTTGATTTCATAGAAAATTTGTTGGCTAGTTATTAAAATTCTAATGTCATATAAATTGAGAAAAAAGTTCTCTTGAAGATTTTTTTCAGCTCAGTTCTGAATTTTTACGAAAGTGGTGACTTTCTATGCGGGACCATCGCTAATACAGTATTACAAATACGGTGGTAACCATTCAAATTTATCCCTTTTCACTGAAATTTTGAGGCTTTCTGATTTTTATTCTTGCTTGAAACTTCTTTTTTAACACTCCACTTTTAATAGCCCAGTCCGTCGCATTTTTTTCAATGCCCAAACGACCTTTATCCTGCTTCACCTGTTTCTCAAAAGAACCTGCTTAGTCATTTTTGTTCGTTTCCTTTCTTTTCGGAAAGTTTGAGCGATTTCTTTGCTTTTTATGTCTTTAGGTACATGTGTCACACCTTTTCAGGTAAAAATGTGCGAAAAGAACAATCCAGTTTTATTGTTTTATTTAAAATCCGAAAAATACCATAATCTCATTTGAATACGTGCCGAGTTGCGTGCCGAGAACCAAAAATGGAAAAATAAGCCTAAAACTCCAGCAAGCAAAAAGACCTCGTTCCTCATTCAGTGCATAGCGACCGACTCATAATTAGAAGATAGATCAAACGTAGAAGCGAGGGGCACACAGCTGTCATTACGCTCCTCGTCTACCAATGACTAGTTGTCCAGATGTGATTCCGCGAGGTCACTCTTCCTAGACATTGAAAAATTCCGAGGACACTTCGGATAACATTGAAATCTTCAGAATTTTATTCTTTCAAAAGGGATATGTCCATTTTTTGATCTTTTGGCTATCGAATCGACACATCATTTTTTTTAGCTTCTATTTTGCATTTTTTTTTATTATTTGCCACCATCCGTTTCCACAAAAAATGCATTTCATTAGCTTTCGGTCTTTTTTAGAATATTGATAGATAAAAAAGAGAATTCAAGATGATTCTCTAAAATTGGGTTTTTGCGAGGATTGATGAGTTTTTGAGCTTTTTCATCCCCTCTCGACCTTTATTTTGTTTGTATTTTTGAATAAAACAAACAAGTCTTCGTTTAACTCTCCCACACATTTCCCCTGCAACGTTTTCCTCTGCGTCTCGAATGCTCTTCACACTCTCAACTGCTTTTCGAGTGTTTTCATGTGTCGAATTCCCATCGTTTACAGTTTAGTTGGAAATTTCAGTTTTTCCCGCTTTACTGAAAGTGTATTTGTTGCCCAACACTGGGGTGTTCGGATTGCCTTTTCGAAATTTTTTGGAACGTCGAAAGTTCCGGAATATTCCGAATTTAAAAGTTTCGGAATCCCATTTTCCCATCACAAAGACGCAAAAATTGACAAACATTTTTCAAAAACGCAAAAAATACCAGGAGTATTTCCGCTCGAGACCCGCAAGGAAACTTTCGCGTGCGCCTTTAAGATATCGTAGTCCCACTATTCCGAAAAAGCTTCGGAAATTTTCCGTCACAAAAACTCTTTTCTCTGAATATATTTTTTCTTCTAGACCAAATTTTATCTGAAAATATTTTTGTTGTTTTCAATTTTTCAATGATAAAAATGGAAAATCAAATCGAATAATGACTGATAGCACATCATTGTCGCTTTAATTTCAAAGTGGAGACCTATATTGAAAGTTCCCTCTCTATTTCATTTTTCTCTCGTTTCAGCAATCCGCTTGCCAGGACGTCGATGAAATCGTCATATACGTGCCGGAATTCGCTGGATATAGAGAGGTATGCTTGCTTTTTTTTAGAATAGCTTATTTGAATATCAATTGCAAATTCAGGTAAACATAGACACAGCTATATCTCTATGCCCCACACCACCCTTGGTTAGAAAAGAATCGTAAGTTGTTTTTATTGCTGTTATAAAAGTATTGCAAAAAATTCGATGTAGAAAAAAAAACGGAAGATTCTGACAAAATTTTTATAATCGAAAATTTTATTGCACAAGATTTTGTAGAATCCATCTTCAATTCTTTTTTTGTTTTCGCAATAAAATATATTCTATATTGAAAACTAAATTTATGAAGTAAACAATACTTTTCCTCTATTCTTCGCACCTGCCAATGAACTTTTTTATTAAATTTATGGCTTCAGTGAAGAACTCTTGAAGCACTCTTGTAGCTTAAAATAGATTTATTTTCGACGAAAGAATCATTGACAGGAAGCTGAGATCTTGAATGATTCAAATATCTTTAATTATTCCTATTGTGACATTTTGTGTTCTCACAAAATCACACCTTCTCTTCTATTTCTCTATTCCTATCTCCTCTACATACAGATTTTTTCTTCATTTTCCTAAAACAAGATTCCATCATTCATGTCTACAAAATGTACAGCTGAATTTAGAATATAGAAAAAAATTTAAATTAAATTTTTATGAGATTTTAAAAGCTTCAAAATAATTACAGACCCAACCGGAACCTGGAGATGCGGCGTCGATTCGAGAAGCTTCGTCGCGAGAAGAAGGAGGAGAAAAAGTTGTTGGGTGATGATGAAAAGGAGTTTAATGAAGAAGATGACGTGTTTGACGAAGGAGAAGGACTTCAGGTAAAATTATGTTTTCAAAAAGCTGTGTTTTGATTTGCTTAGATTTTGTGGATAGTTTAGAAAAAATTAGATGTTCAATTTGTTCAGAAATCATAAAAAAATAGTTATTGTTCTGGTAGAAAAAATCGAAGCTGTGAAAGAGGAAAGTCGGTGGCTGTGGTTGAAGATCCCACATAGAAAACTACCGTAACCTAAAAATATTGTCATTTTCCGAACTCATTTTCTTGATTTTCTTGCGTTTTCAGACAATTATTTCAGTAACAAAGATGTTTGTTATCGATTTTTCTGGGGTAAATAACAGAAAAACTGTCGAAAATCAGTGAAAAACGAGATAATAAATCCGGGAAATGAAACTATTTTTCAGCTTACGGTAGTTTTCGGTGTGGGGCCTTCGGCCACCGCCAATTCCTCTTCTATATCTCCGATTTTTTTGTATCAGAATAATAATTGATCTAATCAAATCGTTTGCCATGATTTCAAAATTTAATTTTAGTTCCTCATAAAAATGCGGGGAGGGAAAATGACGATACTACTGTTTGCCTATATCATTAATCTTTCCGAGCATTTGGATTACTGTAGTCTCTGATAGTTCTCTTTGTGTAATGAGAACAGTTTGTACTCGATCACTGGCATTGATCTTCTCATTTAACTATTTTATTAGGCACCCGACTAGCACTCACTTCCCCAATTTTCAACGAAATTTCATAAGTTTCACTAATCATGCCGCATCCGAAATTGAATTATCGACGAAGAAAATTGAGACTTGAATGGCGACAAGTAAGTGACAATTTCATCCAGAAATGTTATGAAACGTTCAAGTTTCATTATATTTCGACGAGAGAAAACATCTAGGAATATCATATCCTTGTTTCCTGTTCGAAATTTAGTGGATCAAAGAGCATATGGGGACCCCCATGATCCGAAAATAAGTAACATACGCTCACAACAACAATCACTAGGTGTTAAAGTTCAAAATTCTGTTTCAAATATTATTTAATTGAGTGATCCTAGTGAGTTCAAAACAGTCTATTTTAGGTGTTCAATAATTGTCTAGTTAGAGAGAAAATATTGGCAGAGTCAACACTAAAGTAGTCGAACAAGAAGTAATATTTTCTCTCATGTGAGCGTTAATATTTACAATACTTACCGACCTGTTTAAAACCTAAAACCTATAGGAATCAAAAATCCAAAGATCAAACTCTGTCTATGACTCTTTCTCCCCGTCTCTAACAACGTTCCCTTGATTCTTAAATCTTTTCTACTGATGAACACCTGTTCAATCGGCAAGTCAGTTTCAATGTGCCTTCGCAGTGTATGACGAGCAAGAAAAAACAGCTATGGAACTCTATTTATTATCACTTATTTCTCCCCTAAACTCTAATGGCAAATGAGCAAATATTTGCAAAATTGGCAATCATGTCTTCTCGTTTTCTGAATCTCGGCACATTTGTGAGTAAGTCTTTGGGCTGATTTTGACCCCTTTGAGAGAGAAAATATGGTGTGTTGACAGACAGACAGTGTCAACTCCGCCCCTTTCATAGTTTTATTGCCCCAATACCCACTCCGATTGATAAGCAAACATTTTTGAGTTGTATCTCTACAGTCACCATATATTTTCATTTGATTGATTCCTCTTCTGCGAAAAAACGAAATTCTTGTCTCTGTTAGAAAATATTGATGGTCGTTTCAAAGAATTCTAAAAATTCCCAATATTCCGGAGTCGATGTGAAAAGGTATTTTTAAATCAGAAATTCAAATGTGTAGCTTTGGGAAATTTCGAAAAAACTGTGTAGGAAGATAAAATGGTATCTGAACGAATATTGAAAATTCATGTTTTCCAGATGCGAACATTCGATCCGAAAGCATCGATTCGAGAGGGCGATGAATCGATGCCCAGTCTTCTGCCACGCACAGCACCGATAAAGAAGACGAGAAAGCATCGAAGAAGGCGTAGTGGTGAGTAAATGTTGGAAAATTTATAATCTAGGAGGCCACCCTACAGTTGCACTTTGAGCTAAATTATCTCAATTTCTAAAAGAGATGGCAAAAATCTCTCAACTGATAAAATAATTGTCATAATATCATCAACATTTATCAGTTAACAGATTTCAGTCATCTCTTACAGTAATTGAGATAACTGAGCTCAAAGTGCAAGTAGAGGGTAGCATTGTATTAGAGTGTTTATAGTATATTTGAAGGTGAAAAAGCTATATTTCTAAAAAGATTAAAATTTGCAGGGAGCTTCACAGGAGGTGTCTATCCGAGGAAAGGCCATCGAAACAGGAGTCTTCTTGGTTATGCCATACCACCACCCAATATCCATTCGAATGATTGGAGGGACATGTTGGCTATCACTGATAACAAAGACGATAAGCTGATGAAAACGGTGAGAGCATAGTTCAAATATGCAAAAAGTTCAATGTACAAAAGGGGGAAATTTTGAGAAATGAACAGGTAGTTGTTTTGTCGTTCAATCAAAGATTCTAGATGGAAGCCATCAAAGAAGCAATCAGAAAACAAGAGGAAGCTGAAATGAAACTTCTCGGTCAGAGAAAGGTCAGAGAAAGTTGTTGTGTGCTTTCTGTGAAGATCATCACTCACAGCTTACTGCCTTTTTTTTGTAGTATTCACAAAGTACATTATTATTCACACCTTTCTTACTTGATTTTTTAGTTATTCACTTATAGTTTTGTTTGATTTCATACTTGCAAAAAATACAATAGAATTTTAAATTCGATCACATTACATTTCAAAGAAAGTCGTACTTTTGTGCGGTTCAAATAAGTATTCAAAAACTGTTTGTTTGTGGCTACATTAACTAGTTCCTTTTGAGATTCTTGATAACTTCCGCAAAATGTTTTGCTATGAATTTTTCAAAATTAAAATCTAATTCCTTTCACAGGAAAACGGAACGTCTCTCTCTCTCTCTGTATTTGTAAAATAGCTCACTTCTTTCTTAAATGAGCAACAACAGCCAGCAGCTCATTTCTGTTGATTCAGCGTGAGCTGATTATCACTGATTACCCGAAAGGGTCTCCTTTTCTTTTTCGCACTGTGCTGTTGGTGTTTTGTATATCGTGGTGTTTTCCGTTTTCTCCCGTTCACATTCGAATATTTTTCCTGATTGAGAAACTCGGCCCCAATTTGTCATTTGCCTATTCTATCCAATTTATGAAAATTACGAAGGTAAATACAGTTAATCCCCCTTGGGGGATTTAATTTTTGAAAATTTGTCAGTTCAAAAGAGTGAGGGTTGCCCATATTATTGGTATTTTAATTCGTCATAGTTTGTAACTAAACTTTTTGATTCGCTCAGGTTTTTGCTAAAAAAATTCAACATCAAGAAATTAAACCTGAATTCAAATGGTAAGTTTAATGTAGTTTTTCTTATAATTTCCAACTCACACCCTTACTTCTTTCATTTCAAAAGATTGTCATCTGAAACACACTCGGTCAATGAAAAGGGTACAGTATTGAGAGACGGTCATTCTCGCACAATTCTCGAAGAGTGAATTCGAATTCGATTGAGAAAGAGAGGAAGTGTAATAAGAAGAAAAAGTGAAGCGAATTGTTTTTGTAAGAGAGACATATTCTCAGCGACCTCTTCTTATGTTGTCTTTTCTCAAGAAAGAGGCTGCTGCTGGTTGGTGCTAAATGATGACCGAAAAGAGATTTTAATCTTCTTCCAAAATAGTAGAAAGGGATTTTTCCGTTTTCATTTAATTTGGCGAGAGGGCTTTGGAGATTTCGAGAATATGACCTCCTGTTCGAGTATTAGTTTTTTGTGAACTATTCTTGACCACTCACTGATCTGAGGATTACTAGTTGTAGTCAAATTTGATAACAATGAGAATTCTATGTTTCTGTAGGCAATTGTATGTGGGCAACCATCAGGAACAGATTATCTTTTCTTCAGCATTTCATCGTTTTCGAAATCGAAATAGTGTCACTTTTCCCAAAATTGAATACAATTTCTATATTTCTAGAAAACGAACTTACCGTAAAACATGCAATAGAAGGGCTTCCTATCCTTCAACTTTGAGCCAAATTATTTCAGTTCTTGTAAAAGATATGAAAAAGTTTTCAATTAATACATTGTTAATCATAATATCACAAACTTTTCATCAGTTGAAACTGTTTTGATATCTCTTATAGGAGCTGAGATAATTGAGCTCGAACTTGATAGTGATAAATACAATACAATACAATAAAATAGTGTGGGGGTCCTTCTATTACAGGTTTTACGGTAAAACTATTTTTGCTTACTCCGATTAACAACGGCTCCCGTTTCGCAACCGGACATTTCGCAGCCAGACATTTCGCAGCCAGACATTTCGCAGCCGGACATTTCGCAGCCTCTGATAACGTCAGAAAATCAGAATTCCAAGTTCTTCGGTTTTGAAAAAAAGTGTATTTTAATGTCAGAAATTGAATTTTCGAAGAATTCGGCTGAAAAAATCAAATTTCAGCTGAAAAAATAGCAAGCAAGTATTCAATCAATTGAAAAATGCTAAATCTTCATTGTTATTCAGAATTTCTTTTCGAAATATACGATTTTAGAAAGTTGGAATTCCAGAAGAAAAAAAAAAGAAATTCTAAAAAACA
>NC_013489.2:9301581-9516670 GCF_000004555.2 Caenorhabditis briggsae
TGCTTGCTATTTTTTTCAGCTGAAATTTGATTTTTTTTTTCAGCCGAATTCTTCGAAAATTCAATTTCTGACAAAATCGAAGAATTTGGAATTCTGATTTTCTGACGTTATCAGAGGCTGCGTAATGTCGCGGCTGCGAAATGTCCGGGAGCCTTAACAAATCTTTCATTCAGTTCAAATTCCTGAACAAACCTGATCTTCACATTATTTTATTATCTCTATTCACATCACTTTACTCTCTGATCTCAACACGATTTTCGGAAGACGTCATTTTTTGGGAACTTCCCACTCTGGGTATTTCATTCGCCCATGGTCTTCGGAATCTTTAAAAGGTCTAAACCCGAGTCCAAGTTCAAAAATTAAACCCTTCTATTTTTTAAACTGGTATGGAAGAAATACGTTCCATGGTTACTGGAAATTCTGTGAATTTAGCATTGCCATTGATTTCAAAGATTGCAATGATTCATATCAATGAGACCATGCGTCCCTCACCATCTTTAAAAATCGTTCTCTTTTTTTTCGGAAGATCATAAGATCTACATTCGATTTTTCTTCATGGTTCCTTTGTTCTTCTTCTTCTTCTTTTCTGCCTTCTCTTCTTCTCCTAACGTGATCTTTGTAGACTCTACCATTTTACTGTAAAATCAAAACCGATGTTCTATCGTTCTCGATAAAATAACAAATTAAGCGAAAGGGTTAGATAGCATCTTTAAAAATCTGTCTTTATGGTATTTTTCTCAAGAGTATCAGATTGGAACAACTTTGAAAATCAACTTCCTTCTTCTTCTCATTTTTCGATACTGATCTTCTCACTTACCAGTACAAAACAATGTAAAATGAGCTATTGAGTAAATGAAAAAAAGAAAGAACTCGATGCATATTTTTAGAATCCTTATCTTATATTTTCACACCTCAAAACATCGACTCATCAGCTGTCTTCTTCCAAAATTTTCTGTCTGCATTGTCTCTTCCATCTGTAGCATTCAGCTTTTTTTTGATAGCGCACTCTAATATTTTTGGCAATCAATCAAGCCACACTCACTGCTTAGAAGTAACTGTTTACCCAATCGAATAAGCTTCACTCCTCCTATAAAAATTGAGTTTCTGCACTTTTCTGCACTAAAATATGGATCTGTGCTATCGTCACCATAGATACTCAACTACTTCACCATCGGATATTTGGTATACTGTGGAAAGTGAAAAAGTAGGATTCGAATTCTAATTCTCTCTAAATACTTTCCCAATTTAACAACAACTGCACTAATCAGTTTCATTCTCTGGTTCAATTCGATATATTTCCAGCTGGGAGTCACTCGTTATCTTCAACCAAAAGGTGGAGATCAGGCGACTCCTACCACGTCATCAGCATTTGGTGGAAGAAGAGCCGAAGAAGGAAATGTGGGACTCACAACGGCACAGACACAGGATCAGACGATGAATTCTGGAAGTAATGGACAGCTACCGGTAGCTTCTGGAGATGTCTCTGTGACTGCGAACAGTGGTCAACTAGTACTACCCATACCGCTTTTCAGTCAAATGAGGTTCACTGATTCCAATATGGTGAGTGTCAAGAATTTGAAAAGTTTTTGTATCCAATTCACTGATGTTGCAGTCTTTGAACCGCCATAATTGGATCAAGGATACATTTACGAGAAGAGAATGCTCTCGATTTATTCCATCGAGTCGGGATCTCAGAAAGTGTGGATGTGGAAGATCGAATGAAGCTCATCGAAATATTCCTGATCTTACTTCCGAATTCCTAAGGCAAAAACGATCGTTAGCAACATAGAGCAACAAAGATCAATCAGTACTTTCGATAATGATGACATTCAAGCACAGAACACTACTTATACCGTAAGTTGAATGGTTTTCGTAGTATTTCAAAAGTCAAAATTTGCAGAGACGTGGTGCCAATGAGAAATGGAGCCTTCGTAGACATACAGTATCCCTCGCAACAAATGCATTCGGACAAGTCGAATTTCAAGGTTGCAGTTTGAGAGTTTTGTTTTTCATCCAAATTTTCAATTTTAGGTGGTCCCCATCCATACAAAGCACAGTATGTCAGAATGAATTTTGATACTGAACCAGCATATATCATGTCTCTATTTGAACATGTCTGGCAAATTGCTCCTCCTCGTCTCATCATTACAGTGCACGGTGGCACAAGCAATTTCGAGTTGGTTTTCATTAAATTCCGAACTAAATCATATTATCTTTTATCAGTCTTCAACCGAAACTTGCCCGAGTCTTCCGCAAAGGTCTTCTAAAAGCTGCATCAACAACTGGAGCCTGGATCATAACGAGTGGATGTGATACTGGAGTGGTGAAACACGTGGCAGCTGCATTAGAAGGTGCTCAGTCTGCGGTACGAAACAAAATTGTGTGCATTGGAATTGCTCCATGGGGACTGTTGAAGAAGCGAGAGGAGTTCATTGGACAGGATAAGACGGTTCCATACTTTCCGAGTTCATCGAAAGGAAGATTCATTGGATTGAACAACAGACATTCATACTTTTTGCTCGTGGACAACGGAACTGTTGGAAGATACGGAGCAGAAGTGATCCTTCGAAAGAGGCTCGAAATGTACATCTCGCAAAAGCAGAAAATATTTGGAGGCACTCGGAGTGTTCCAGTCGTTTGTGTTGTTCTTGAAGGTGGAAGTTGCACAATTCGATCGGTTCTCGACTATGTCACAAATGTTCCACGTGTTCCCGTAGTGGTTTGTGATGGAAGTGGCAGAGCAGCAGATCTTCTTGCTTTTGCGCATCAGAATGTCACTGAGGATGGGTCAGTAGTTACAATCTAAAGATTCATTTAGGATTTATTCGTTTCAGACTTCTTCCCGATGACATCCGTCGACAAGTACTTGCTCTTGTTGAAACAACATTTGGGTGCAGCGAGGCTGCAGCTCATCGTCTCCTTAACGAACTCATCGTATGCGCCCAACATAATAATCTACTAACAATCTTCCGACTCGGAGAAAAAGGAGAACACGATGTGGACCATGCTATTCTCACGGCTCTTCTCAAAGGACAAAATCTCTCGGCATCGGACCAATTGGCACTTGCGCTTGCATGGAATCGTGTAGATATTGCGAGATCGGATGTTTTTGCAATGGGACATGTAAGTAGATTTTGAAATGAAAATAAGCCAATAACTTGGTTTAGGAATGGCCACAAGCTGCTCTTCACAATGCAATGATGGAAGCACTGATTCATGATCGCGTTGATTTTGTACGTCTACTTCTTGAACAGGGAATAAACATGCAAAAGTTTCTCACCATATCTCGGCTCGATGAGCTCTACAATACCGACAAAGGACCACCAAATACCTTATTTTACATCGTCAGAGATGTGGTTAGAGTGCGTCCTGGATACCGTTATAAGTAAGTAAGACCAGAACAGTCGACATTATTTCTATATTTTTCAGATTGCCGGATATTGGGTTGGTTATTGAAAAGCTGATGGGAAACTCCTATAAATGCTCTTACACTACTTCGTCATTCCGAGATAAATACAAACAAAGGATGAAGAAATTAAAGAATCTCCAGAAAAAAGCTATGGGTGCTTTTCTCAACAGAACATCTTGTGGTGGTTCTGGACTTGCGTCGAGACAGTCCACAGAAGGATTGGGTGGGCTCGGAGGTGGACCTGTTGCTAGCGTTTTCGGAAACTCGTTTGGAAATCAGGAACCCATGTTCGATGCTGGAAATCGATCAGCTCTAAGTGGATCACGGGCATTGAGCAATCACATATTATGGAGGAGTGCATACCGCGGAAATGTGAGTTTGAAGGAGAAACATGACTAATTTTTTTAAAATTCAGTTCCCAACCCTCCCAATGCGACCTCCTAATCTTGGCTGCGACTCCCGCGATGGTACATCTGAATTTGAGGAAGAACTATCTTTGACATCAGCCTCCGATGGTTCACAAACAGAATCCGATTTCCGATACCCATACAGCGAGTTGATGATATGGGCGGTTCTTACAAAAAGACAAGATATGGCAATGTGCATGTGGCAACACGGAGAAGAGGCGATGGCGAAGGCTCTTATTGCATGTCGATTGTACAAAAGTATGTCAACGGAAGCCGCAGAAGATTACTTGGAAGTGGAGATCTGTGATGAGCTCAAAAAATATGCAGAGTGAGTTCATAGTAAGGCTAAAGAATATTTGGAGCTATGAATATATTTCCAGAGAGTTCCGTCAGCTATCTCTCGAATTATTAGATCATTGCTACCACGTCGATGATGCACAAACTCTCCAATTGCTAACTTACGAGCTATCCAATTGGAGCAATGAAACCTGTCTCGCACTGGCCGTCATCGTTAACAACAAACACTTCCTTGCTCATCCATGCTGCCAGATTCTCCTTGCCGACCTTTGGCATGGAGGTCTTCGAATTAGAACACATTCCAATATCAAAGTTGTCTGCGGACTAATATGTCCTCCATTCGTTACGATGCTTGAATTCAAAACACGTGAAGAGTTGTTGAATCAACCACAGACTGCAGCTGAACATCAGAATGAAATGAACTATTGTAGTTCTTCTTCAAGCTCATCCTCATCGAGTTCTAGCTCAAGTTCAAGCGATTCTAGTACTTTCGAAGATGACGATGACGAGCATAATCATGATCAGAAGAGAACTCGCAAGAACTCTCAAGGAAGCGTCCAATCAATGACAATAGCTAATCTATTCCAAAGCAGAAGACGAAAGGCTAAAAAGACCGAGAAATGTGATAGAGAGACAGACGCAAGTGCTGGAGAAATTGGACACAAACAAACTCAGAATGGAGGTTTGACGGCAGAGTACGGTACCTTTGGAGATCAAAATGGCATATCACCAAATCGTGCTAATGGTCGTTCTCGTTATATCAGTAATCATCGATCCGATCTGAGCAAACCAACAACCGATGTCTATGGATCTGATCGTAAGCAAGCTTTGTCTGGAGTTGAATTTTTTATCCAGTTCTCTTTCAGCGAATCTCACAAAACTACAAAAATCGAATCTCACTTCGACGGATCGTCCAAATCTAATGGAACAATTTCAAGGAACCGTAAGTTGTGCATATAATTTATTCAAATCTTATGATGACTTACTCATTCTAGCGTAAAATAAAAATGCGTCGTCGGTTCTACGAATTCTACTCAGCTCCAATCACTACTTTCTGGTCATGGACTATCTCATATGCACTTTTTATCATCCTCTTCACCTACACTCTTTTAGTTAGAACGGAACCAGAACCCACTGTGATTGAATACATTCTGATTGCATATGTTGGGGTTTTTGGGTTGGAGCAGCTGAGAAAAGTGAGCATTTTTGTGACCCTGACCAATACCTGATTGCTGAATTATAGATAGTGATGTCAGATGCGAAACCGTACTATGAAAAAGTTCGAACGTATGTGTGCAATTTTTGGAATTGTATTACTATTCTTGCAATCACTTTGTACATTATTGGTTTTCTGATACGATGCTTTGAGTAAGTTGAATTTGGGATTTTGCGATTTTTAATTTTTTTTTTATTACAGAGACATTAAATATCGTCAGTACGGAAGAGTTGTTCTGGCATGCGACTCCGTGTTGTGGACTATGAAAATATTGGACTATCTGAGTGTTCATCCGAAATTGGGACCTTATGTGACGATGGCTGGAAAAATGATTCAGAATATGTCATACATAATTGTGATGTTATGTGTGACTCTTCTATCATTTGGATTAGCTCGCCAAAGTATCACTTACCCAGATGAAGAGTGGCATTGGATTCTGGTTCGAAACATCTTCCTAAAACCATATTTCATGTTGTACGGAGAAGTCTATGCTGATGAAATCGACACTTGTGGTGATGAAGGTAAGGACTGAATATCATTAAATCCTAATGCTTGATTTCATTTAGCCTGGGATCAACATTTGGAAAATAATGAACCTGTGATCCTTGGAAACGGAACATCTGGGCTCTCATGTGTTCCTGGCTACTGGATTCCGCCTCTTCTCATGACCTTCTTTTTGCTCATTGCTAATATTCTGCTAATGAGTATGCTAATTGCCATTTTCAAGTGAGATATCAACCTAATTTCTTTAAGATCATAGAAAATAATCTCCGTTTTACAGTCACATTTTCGATGCCACCGATGAAATGTCGCAGCAGATTTGGTTGTTCCAACGATACAGACAGGTATGTTGATCACTTGATTCTTCAGTCCCGGTTATAATTTAAAAAATGTTCAGGTAATGGAATACGAATCAACACCATTTTTACCGCCTCCACTGACTCCTATTTATTATTTTTATATGGCTATACAATTGTTGCGATATAAGTGTAGCAGTGAAAAAGTGCTATGGGAGAACCCGATGTTCGACTTTTCATTAAGTATGAAATTTTCATTTGTGACATAATATATTTGAATTTCTTTCCAGAATTATTCTTGAATGGCGATCAAATCGAAAAACTGCACGATTTCGAAGAGGACTGTATGGAGGATTTGGCACGACAAAAAATGAACGAAAAGAATACGAGTAACGAGCAGAGGATACTGAGAGCGGATATTCGGTTAGTCCAGAGTCCTAAGTGACCTTCTGCAATCAGAATATTTTTCCAGAACTGACCAAATCCTCAATAGGCTAGTTGACCTACAAGCTAAAGAAACGATGGGACGAGATGCTATCAATGACGTTGAAGCTCGTCTGGCTTCTGTTGAGAAGACACAAAATGAAATTTTGGAATGTGTTCGTGCTCTTCTCAACCAGCACACTATGCCGACGATGGGTCGTTGTATGTCTCCCTCACCAGAATCGGTCTCTGGAACACCTGGTCCGATGCTTCTGAAATTACCGGGAAGTAATCCTATAATAGAGGAACAGGATAACGAATCAGCTGACAACAACAGCAGCCTTCCACCTGGACCAATCAGAAGGAACAGAACGGCTACAATTTGTGGAGGATACGTTAGTGAGGAGAGAAATGCGATGCTTTTGTCTCCGAAACCATCTGAAGTATCTGGAATTCCACAACAACGACTTCTGTCAGTGGCATCTATGGATCCATTGCCTGCACCGCATGCAAAGTTGTCCACAATGTCGATTCGTCGTCGTCACGAGGAATACACATCGATCACCGATTCGATCGCAGTCCGACATCCCGAACGTCGGCTACGGAATAATCGTTCGAACAGTAGTGGTCATGATGATTCACCAGTTGATTCTGATGGTGGAGATAATATGATCCCGTCGCCAAGAAAGCGATCTACTAGAGATCTTCGTATCAATCCTACGTTACATGCCGATGAGTCTCCCAGCAGAGAACAGATTTATGAAAGTGTAAGTGATATTCTGATGGAAGAGCATTTTAATTATTTGTTTTCAGGATCGACAAGATGGGGGAGAAGAAGAAGACGAAGCTCAAGCGGATTGTGAGTTGACAGATGTGATAACTGAAGAAGAGGACGAAGAAGACGATGAGCTGGACGGAGAGGATGATGAAGAGGATCCCCAACATCACCATCATCACCACCACCATCATTCTCATCTCATGCAACATCCAAAAACATCATCTACTCGAAACCGACCAATATCTAATACTCTAGAAACCGATTTATCTGATGGAGAGCAGATTGAGGTTGAAATGAAAAATGTAAGTTTGATGAATTGAGAATAACTCTTCATTTCTGATATCTTTCAGCCTGTCATCCATCAAATTGTTAACGAAGAAGAAGAAGCAACAGCAGCACCTCACTCAACTCCTGTTCTTGTTTCTCCTTCCACTTCAAGGGCTACGCTTTCTACGGAGAAGAAACCGAGCACTTCATGATTTTTACGCATTTTTACTATCGTACTCTTCTTTTTTTCCCATATTCAGATTTCTGTGTATCACTTTTCCCCCTTTTTTCTCTGACTTGCAATCCCGTTTCTATACTTTCGATTATTTTTTATTTTTCATTGCGGTTATTCTTTTTTTTTTCTTTGCGAGCATCCATACCACAAGAATTCTGTCCTCGTGCCCATTTTACCAATTCTAAGTCATTTGCTTTATGTTTTGTGATTTCCTTCCGATTCGCAGCGGGTTGCTCCCACTTCTCACTTTTTTCTGTTTTCTGAAACTGTTTTATCCCGGAATTCCCCATGCTTTCTCAATATATCTTTTTTCTAGAGTCAATTTTATTCTTTTTTTGTTTCCCTACTTTGTTTCATTTGTCTTTTTCATAATTCTAGCTCGGTTTAGTTGTCATTTATATAAAATTAAGATTTTTGGAATTCCACCTTCAAAAAATACCAGACATCAACACACATCCACCGACGCATTCACCTTTCATGTTATTACTTTCGTCGAAACTTCAAATTTGACTCACATTGATGAGAAAACGAGTCAATAATTCATGCAGTTGCTCGATGATTTGAAGAACCGCCCATTCGGAAAAAGTCAACAATAAAAAAGGGGCAGTAGTAGAAGAAAAAGAGGTCGTGATATCTTTTTCCTAGACTGAACTAGACCACTTTTCTTTGAATAAGTGACTAGTTTGGTTGCTCTGTGGACATCATACATGAATTCTGAATTCTGCACGGATTTGTCAGTTTCTTCACGTTTCTTCTAGTTTTTTTGCAGATGATTCCAAAACCGAAATCTAGGTAATATATTCCAGAACCAAATCACGAACACTTTTAAAAAATTGGTTTTTTTTTCTGGCACAGTAATCTCCTTTCAGACATGTTCCGGAAGTTTGATCTTTTTGAATTTCTTTTCGGCTTCTTTCCTTTCTTTTCAAAATTTCCGCCCAAAAATTGGGAACTATTCCCAAAAATGTGTTTTCTTTCCAATTAGAGTCTTGTGACCGAATGCGGAATTTTTTTAGTTTTCGCAAAAGTTTTCTAAATTGGACAAACTGCTGAAATAAGCTTTTCTTCTTGGGTTAACAAAAATTTTTGACCAAAGATTATTCTAACTTTTCTTTTTCACTCATTCTTCCCCTTTCGCACTATTCCAACTACCGTACAACCTGTAAAAGAAGGGCCGCTAACTGATAAATTTGAGCAAATCTATCTCGGTTCCTGCGAGAGGTATAAAAATTGTCAACTGATAAATTGTTTATCATAATATCAGAAGTGTTTCGTCGGTTGACATATTTTTGATATCTAGCAATGGAATCTAGATAATTAAGCTTGAACTTAACCGTATGGGGGTCCTTCTATTACAGGTTCTACGGTAATCAGATTCAAACGAAATTCAAAAAAGTTCCCGAACGACTAGTAAAAAACCAAGAAAAAACGATAGAATGTGATAGAGAGAAAGAGAGAGGACTTGCGTGGAATGTTGAATGAGTCTCTTTGAGGAAACTTCATTCCACTCCATGTTCGTACCACCTATTTACCTTCTTCTTATAGAATAAAAACACACTTTCAATTTACCTATTAATTTAAGTGAATTCAGTTTAATATCATTGGAAAGTTTTTTTGTTTTTTGAATTTAAGAATCGATTCAGTGTGAGCAACGGCGCAATGTACTTTTATTGCAGCCAGACTTCAGAATGATGTCATAAATTCTGAAATCTGGGTTCCTGGTCATGCTTAAGTCAGATGAAACTCATAAAAATTTCAGTATTGAGAGCAGGGGTCTCATGCAAAAGTGTATCTCGTTTTGTGAAAAGATTGTATGAAGCAAACTTTTATGTTTGGATAATGCTTTAGAAGACTATCCTCAATGTTTTTAATTCATATCCCAGTATTGGACTAAATTTTGTAAATGAAACTTTTGTCATCTGAAAATCTGTTGACATTTTATATCATCAAGGAAATAAGTTGCTAAATACTGCTGTCTTCTCTCGATGCTGCATATTGAGGCAAATAATTCGGAGGGTACATCGAGGCGAACCGATTCAGGAGTACAAAATACCTGAAAAATCCGAATTTCGTACCCCCGAATAGTAGGTCTTGTACCCCGCCGTACCCTCGAATTTTCGTACCCTCCGAATTATTTGCCAAAAACTGATCACTAAAAACAGTTGAGATAATTTACATATTTTCGAGGGTTTTATAACTTTCCGAGGGTAATTTCAGATGATAATTCAGATGATTTGCGAATTCGAAATTTTTGATTTGGAAATTACCAACGTTACTTAGCAAGCTATTTTAAACGGAAACAGCTTTTGAACATGTTTTGAATAAACATGTTTTGACCACACTTTTTTCTCTGTCCCCAAACTATAGAAACTGAGTCTTTCATAGTTTGCAAAATTGAATTTTCAAAAGTCTGTAGACCTGAAAGCATGGATTTCTACTAATTCAATTGTCTTGATTTGCTTCCATTTCTTTTTTGTGGTTCTTTTCACGTATTCAGCTCATTCTCCAGTTACTTCAATTAACTGCTGTTACAATTAACTGATTTTTAGATTCCCTTTTCCTATTCCCTCTCTTTTCTTCATGACCTCAATTGATCTTTCTTCTCTACACTTTAGTTTTTATTTTGTCCAACTGAAAACATTGATAGAATTTGAAATTGTTGACATCCGTTCGTGTTTAATCCCTAAAAGAGAAGCATCTAGATTCATTGAATTCCACGAAAACCGCTTTCTGTTCTTGGGGAGACAGACATCGGAATATGAAAACATAGACACCCTCATCTCGAGAGAGGAATTATGACTTTTTGCTGAAATATTTCCGGCAAAAAACATGTGATAGAAGAAGACGAACGAACATCTCTTGTTGATTAGAAAAAGAGGTTCCGGATGGAATTTCAATGAAGTGACTAAGAAATTTGGGTTGTGACGTAGTTTGTAGACTTGTTAAGAGGGATTGGGGGTCAGGGACATAAAACGTTGGTGTTTTTAAATCAGTTTTTAACAAAAAAACGAAAATATATTGCTTTTTTTCAATGACCCAATATGGATAATTTGGGATTTCATTTCAGTTCAAAATAGAAACGCATTTTTGGTGCCAGAAAAAATAGTTTTGAGTAACACACTAGAAATAAAAAAGTCGAATCTTCCTTTAAGGATCCTAATAGTTTTGTGTCTTGTTTTTCTTAATTTTTGATTGAACTTATTATCAAAGATGGAGATGCCATTTTTAGAATTTCCAGAATGTTTTTAGTTGAAAAAGTGATTTGAGAATTAGAAAAAAAAAAAACTAAAAAAAAAAAAAAACTTTTTCATACAGTTTTCAAAACGAACTTCAGGCAAAATGTGTCCTCCGGTTTCAATAAACAGTAGACAAATTTTGGCGCAAATTGCAAAACGGACTCTCGAGTTATCATGCTCGGTTCAAAAATGGTATGGTTCGGCTCAAGAACCATAAGTCGGTTGAATTAAAATTTGGACCTTCATAACTTTACTATTACTTTACTTTACTATTAACATTTATGACCTGTGCATATTTTTTTAAATATTGGTGAAAAATTGTTTTGTTCTGTATTGGAAATATTATGTAAACAAATTCTCAAAAAGTTCATGAATATTTTTCAGCCAAGTTATGGCTCGTGAGCCGCACCATACATTTTTGCTCCGAGCATCGTGAACAAAGAAAAAAGCCAACCAAAATTTTTGCTGGTGTTTTTTGGGGCCGGACACATATTATCAAAAAATTTGTCGTGAGGGAAAACGGTTTTTTTTCTAATTACTGATAAAGAGAAATTCAAAAATAAAAATAAGAATCAAACTCCGTAGCTAGTTGTTTAAAAAACTCCTGGAATATCTGTATTTTGTGGTAGATGAAAACCAAATATTGAAAGTATAGCTGATTTGGTATTGCCATTAGTGTTATCTAGAAGTATGATTCTGAATCTCCTCATCTGAATCACAAATCACATGTTTTTAAGTTGTACGCAGTTCTTGTCACGTCAGCTCTCATGTTGATTAAACCGGAAATTCAAATGCATATCAGCGATTCGACTCCTTCACTCTCTTCATCCATTTTTGCTCTTTATCATCACTCTCAATCATCCTTCTCATATATTTCACACCCTCATCCATTGCTCCGTTCTAGATTTTTTTTTTCGATTTTTCGAGAAGGAATACAGCAAACATTCTAACATAAGGCCACCCAATACTTACACTTACTGTTAGAGCTTAATTATCTCAATTTCACAGCAAAAGTATGTCAACTGATGAAATGTTGCTTATATTATTAAGAACATTTTGCCAGTTGACAGATTTTGGTTACCTCTTCTAAAAATTGGGATAATTAGGCTCGAAATGCAAGCAATGGACTCTCATAAGAGTGTTTCAGCTTTACAGAAACGACGTCTTCACCTTTCCTGAAATGGGATTTCGGAAGATATTAATATCAGAAATTAAGTTTTTGGTAGAAAATTCTCTATAGAAATAGTTAAAAAATAACATACTCGAATTAGGCTAAAATTTTTTTCAAATGGTCAAAATGACTCTTCTGAAAGATTTCCAATTCTTAAAGAAGCAGGTTCAAAATTGATGAAAAACATACTTTCTTTTTAAACTCATTTACCTTTCTGCGTTTTTTGAAATTAGACGATTTCCGCTCTTAATTGGAATATGTGTCGTCTTGTACTATCACGAAAGAGATGTTTCCTCAGGTAACCTAATGTAATAGATTGATGAATTGGTACTTTTTCCCTATCAAAACCGCTTCATACTCTCCTAAATCCTACAATTTCACCCAATTCTCTCTTTTTCCAAAACAATAATTATTCAGATTCAAACTGTCGAAACAATCAATTTCCGTGTTTACTATCACCGGCAACGGCGCCACCATGACGAGAGTTCGGCCGGCAACGACAGAGATTCCAGATGCGACGACCTCGAAATTCCATACGAAAGGAATTGAGGCACTGGTCACAATGGCTGCAAAAGTGAGCCTAACGAACATTGACTCTTCGACGTAGTTTTCAATTCTCATCCAAAATGTATTAAATCTCAAAGATCTTCAAAAATATCTCCAAAATGGATTTCTCGTCTTTGAACCTTTCCAACCTATTTTGGTACTTTTAGAATTACTTATTTATGAAGGTCATCATATGTTTTTTTAAAAGTTAGCTAAATTTCGGAAACATTGAACTTGGTTTAGCTTATATTTCAGCTGTTTGGAGCAGTCTCTCGTAAATTGGAACGTCGTCAATCCACGAGTTCCAGCGATGAAAGCATTGAATCTGGAATAGCTCCGAATGTTCATGTGAGTATCCACCTATCGTTCTTCTCTTAAATATTAATTCTCTTCTTATTTCAGTTACCCGCTTATACACAGAGTTCAACGAGAAAGTGAGTTTTTTTTTCTGAGAACAAAAAGGTGTTTGTTGTTTTTACCACTGAAGATATTGGTAGACGTTGGTGACGTCTTTGTTTTTGCATCGAGATACATAAAGATTTGTGCTCGGATTTCGTAGAACCCAAGATTATAAAAGTGTTAGAAGAACTTCAAAAAGAAAGGAACTATGAAACATGAAAAAGGAACAAGGCTAAAGTAATCGAAATATTGTCTCTAGAGAATCGGCGGGTATTGACCAGTTTCTGGTCGGAACTTGCCCAACAACGGCTGCGGGCCATGATCAGATTTTGGTTGGAAGTTGAAAGTTGAAATACTACCGCGGTATAAGTTTGTTGCAGTTTGGTTAGTTTAGTACTTATCCGGAATCAGAACAACCTCCGACCATTTCAACTTTCAACTTCAGACCAAAATCTGACCATGGTCCGCCATAGAGCCGTTTTTGGGAAAGCTCCGAGCAAAAATCCCAGTTTCCCTGTTCATTTTTTAAATAATTTTTTAACATTTTCATAATTGTTTTTTGGTTCTACGAAACCCCGAACACAAATCTTTAACCGGAACATTTTTCAATACAAAACCAGAAACCGAAAGTTGTCTTCTTCCCAAAACCAGCCTCTAACTTTACAGATTGGCGTTTGGTACAGCAGCCACAGAAGAGCACAAACCGTTGGACGACTTTTACAACAATTCAACACTCACAAACATTTCCAAATTGTTCTGTGCAATAGTTCTTCTGACTGCTTTCTTTCTGGTCATGTCCAGAAGTCTTCAATTTGCATACGAAGCTCAACAGGCAGCAGCGGCAGCAGCTCGTGCAGCAAATCCTTCCTCCATATCGAATTCGACAACTTTAAGTTCACTTTTTGAGATTCCAGTTAACATATAATTTGTTTGTTTTCTTGTTTTTCGAGAGAAAAAAATGTAGTGGAAAAATGGAAGCGTCAGAATTCGAAAAGATTTAGCTCTCCCTGACCTACGGGTAAGTTTGATGACTCCGATTAAAACACCTAGAATCTTTTCTTTTTTTCAATTTTCTTTTCGTATTCTATTATAGAGCTCTTCCCATAAAATCGTCTGTGTCCAAATTATATCAGCGGGTGTTTTTTGTCATTTAATGATTTGTGAAAAAGTTGTTTTCGTTTTGTTTTTTGGCTGATCGAGTAAATGAACTTTTTGCATTTTAATGGCTGTTTACTGATTTCTGAGATTATGTGGGCTGCTTTAAAGGTTACATGAAATAACAGGAAATTAATAACATGCTAATTTTTTTTGAATTTTTGCGATTTTATTCACTCGAATTGTTGAATTCGTCAACTCAAAGATTAAAGAAATCTAAGTTTTTTTGAGAACCTTCATTTTCAAATTCAGATTTCGATCGAGATAAATAAAAGATGTTGTTACTTTGTAAAAAAACAGATCATATTATTCTGGTATAAAAATTCGGAGCTGTGGAAGAGAAACTTCAGTAGGCGTGGTCGAAGGTCCCACAACAACAACTACAGTAACCCAAAAACATTTTAATTTTCCGGATCCGATTGTTTAAAAGAATAACAACTTTTTTCTAGATGTATTTTCAACTTTTTTATAGGTGTTTTCAATTTCTTATTGTTAGTTTCATTGGAAACTTCCGAAACAGAGCGAAATTTAAATAACCTCTACTGAACAAGAAAAAAACAAAAACAGCTGTGGTTTCTTGAAAATCTGCGTCTCTCGGAATGTCAACTTATTCAAAAACTTCCAATTATAATTCTAATTTTGCTGCCTGCCAACCAACTCTCTACTCCTTAGAGCTCTCGAATTTTCTCCTTCTCATTCATTTCTTTTCTTTTTTTTCACGTCTTCCCTGAACATTTTTTCCCGTTTTTTAAACAAAATAATATTACATGGAATAGAAGCTGAGCATCTAAAAAACAATTACTCAAGTAGTGAAAATTACGTCAGTAGACCATATTAGTTCATAATTTTTCAGGTTTTCTGTCAGACACCATGATTAATGACTGATCATAAATTTCCAAGGAAAAGGACAGATCATGAATTTGTATTTTTTTTCTGAAGTAAAGTGTAGTTTCTGAAGTGGAGACCGACTGATTTCAGTAAATCGGGCCCTGATTTTATAAAGTATGGTTCCGATTCCAGTCTCTGTTATTCTAATGAATGTGGTGACTTTTCATTTAAAGTACACCAATCTAAATATAATTCCTTGTTGATTTCTGCACGAACTGGGGCGTGGGAAAATATTCACCAAATTCCTATTCTTTTTTGGTCGAGTCCCGAGTTCTAGGTTATAGAAGTTTCAGATGAAAGATCAAAACTTTCCATTTAATTTTGATTTTCCCACGATGAATTGTATGTGGAGGCGGCTAGGAAAAAGATCTGGAAACCTAAAACAAAATTGGTAGATATTATTTGAAAACAAATATCTCTCACTCCACCGTCTGGTTGTGGTTCCTTTTTCACTTCTTATCATCGACAGACAAAAAGTGAGAGACACGTTCAATTATTAAGACATATCTCTCCTGTCTGTCTCTGATTTGCCTCTGTTCTGTTGCCCATGGAAACCAACGAACATTGAGAAGAAAATATAAGTTTTTTAGCGAGATAAGTGTACAGAAACCGAGGGAACACAGAGAATGTGAATCCCGTTTCTTTTGATTACTGCCGTTTCTCAAATCGTATCCTGGAATCGTAGTTCTCATTGTTCTCTCTTTTTATTATAGCAAATGTTCTTATATGAACGCTTGTCTGATTTCTGAATGCTCACCGGAAAAACCCTCTTCACCTGGAATTCTGATGAATCATTTTTTTGGGTGGAATTTTCAATCGTGTTCTTTGTCAAGTTTTCATCTATAGAACTCACTATGAGATTATAGGTTTTAAAATTTTTCTTCAGTTTTCCATCAGATTGAATTTGATCTAACTAATTTGATATTAAACCTGCTTCAAAAAATATGTCAATCTGAATCCCTTTCTACCTCATTGTTTTATTTTGAAGTTATCGCGCACCTCTCCCTTACTTCAAAGCCACTTAATTTCAAAACGGTATATCTCAAAAACGAAAATAATTGGTGAAAATTTGTCAATTGCAAAATGTAGCTCATGAACATTTCTACATGTTATGTTGTTTTCAGCACTTTGTAAGGCTCCTAGTTTTGGAGATATGCGCCTTTAAAGTTAAGGTCGATAGAGTCATCTACCTCATCCTCCAGTTTTCAGACAATGATAAGTAACTTTCAGTCAGATTTCATTAGTTTCGTTTTCGTCTAGACCATATCCCCTGAAACTTCAACACTTCCTAGGTTTTTTAATGTCCAATTCGTCATTTCTTCTCGGGTTTCAAAGTAATATTTTGATTCATTTCTTTGATTTTCCAAAATGTATTTCAGATTGGCAATTCCATTTTCAGAGCTAAAAAGATAAAGTTTTTGCTATTTCTAAATGTCTTTTTTCTAGAAGCTATATCAGTTAACATTTGGGAGTTAGCGAAGTGTGAGAATTTATAGGACACTGGTACTTTTTTTCAGTTCCTAAAAACAAAAACGAAAAATATTACTTTTAGAGCATAATGGAACTCGGTTTTCCGGATCAATAGTTTGGAAGGTGAAACATGAGTGTTAAAAACTGGAAAACATTTTATTTCCATCTGAAAAAGAGCAACCGTTATGCTTCAATGCCTTCCTTATGCCACGTCACATAACTCTTCTATATCACATGTTATCTCCTTTTCCTCCTTCTTCTATTTCTTTGTCGTCTTTCCCTTTTCAAACTTAATGATTCTAATAATTTTTGCTCCAATGCTCCAAAGAGCACAACCACCGAGACCCAACAAATATCAGATTTATGTTGAGAAGAAAGAAAAAGAAAAAGAAGAAGAAAGCAGGTGCAATTCTTTTTTTTTCTACACAGAATTACGGCTAGTTCACTCAGTTTCCCCAATATTTGATCATCTCCAAAATTAGCTTTCTAGTGCGAGATGATTTGATTTTCTGGAATACTTTAGAGTCTTTTTTGAGCTGACAAAAGATTCTTTGAATTTTTTGAACATTGTCTTTCTTTTTATATTCATCTCTCTCATTCCAAGTTCGTCGATCTATATATATTTTTCCTGCAATACATTTTTGAAAATCTTGTTTGCACGTTTTTTTTTGTGGGGGCATAGCTCAGGGGTAGAGCGCTCGCTTCGCATGCGAGAAGTCCGGGGTTCAATTCCCCGTGCCTCCAAACGCTTTTTTGATACCTTCTGAAATTTACATTTTACAGATGCATTGAGTTAAGCAATCAGATAAATGGGATCGACGTGTTCATCGCCGGAGAGCAAAGAGCAAAACAGGATAAACTCAATCATCGACAAACAGATACGAAAAGATGAAGACAATGAGATTGGAAACCAGAAATTGTTACTTCTTGGAACTGGAGAGTGTGGGAAATCGACCATTTTAAAACAGATCAAGTGAGTTACAGCTCTAAAAGTATAATTACGATCAGTTAATTTCAGCATTCTTCATAGTAGCGGGTATACTAAAACGGATCTGAAAAACGTGGCGGGTACGGTGTATAGCAACATTATTCAAGGAATGGCAACACTTATAAAAGCAAAAGATCAGTTTTATCATGAAGTAACCAGTCCTGAGTTGGATGTAAGTTTCTCAAAATTTTAACTGAAGTACTTGAACTGTTTAACTCTAGACACAGGTAAGGGGGGGGGTTGTCGAAAAGCGTACGAACAGCGGCTGAAATTTTGAGGATTGGCTATAACTTGCCTCTTTAAGCGAATGGGGAAATTTTTTGACAAAAAGCATGGAAAGCAAGCATAAAAAAGAAAACATCAGTAATCAGACCATAATGAATAAAAGTTTTTTTTTCTGAAAATATAGGAAAACATTTTTTTTTCAATCATATGTGTTTTTGAAAGAATATTCTACAAAAAACATAGTTTTTTGCTTACAGTCCGGTTACTAATGTTTGCCTTTCATACTTGTTGACGAAAATTTCCCCGTTATCTTAAATAAGACAATTAAAATCGACTCTCATAACTTCAGTCGCCGTTTGTACGCTTTTCGCCCTACTTGTGGAATTATATAAGTTTGAATGAAGTCGAGCTCTCTGATGGAATCAAAATGTTGCATAATTATAGGCTTGAGCATTGACAAGCATGACGTTGTCTCCCTGGGCTCATTCAATTTCATTCTAAACCAATGAGTTCTTTAGAAATTACTGGAGCTGCTCTATACTTGCACTTTGAGCTATACTTGCACTTTGAGCTCAATTATCTCAATTTCTATAAGAGATAACAAAAACTTGTCGAGTGATAAATTTTTTGTCATAATATCACCAACATTTCATCAGTTGAAACATTTTTTATATCTTTCATAGAAATGGAGATAGTTGAGCTCAGAGTGCAAGTATAGGGTGACCTTCTATTAAAGTGCTTACGGTAGCTCTGATAACAGTCAAAACCGTTCATTTCAATTCCAAATCAGAGGTTCATATTCATTTCCAAATCTCAGGCCGATGCTCAACACATTCTCGCTTTGGCTGAAAGCAGCAAGGATGCAATGCCATTTATTCCACTAACATTCAATTCAATAAAACGATTATGGCATGATCCTACGGTCCAGAAGACGTTCGAACGTAGAGCTGAATTTCAGATGATGGATACTTTGGTTTAGTGAGTTTTCAACTGAAATCCTCGAATCCAAGTTTTGATATTTTCAGTTTCATGAATGAGATAGATCGGATAAATGATCCAGAATACATTCCAACTGTAGATGATATGCTCCGGATTCGGATACCAACTATGGGAGTAGTTCAACAAGTTATTGAAATCAAAGGGACCAAATTCAGGTTAGTTTTACTGTTTTTATTGTGGATTGGAACTGATTTTAACAGGATATTTGATGTTGGAGGTCAACGATCGGAGCGAAGGAAATGGATCCATTTGTTTGACAATGTAAATGCAACAATTTTTATTTCTGCCATCAATGAATACAATCAAAAACTGAATGAAGATGGAAATGCGGTAAAAGTTATAAAAATTTGATTTCAAAAAACTATTTTTTCAGAACCGGATGAAAGAATCCATCAAACTATTTGAGACAATTTGTAATTCTAGATGGTTTGTGCAAGCAGCGATGATATTATTCTTGAACAAACGGGATTTGTTTGAACAAAAATTGAAGACAACTAGCATAAATGTGCTATTCTCCACTTATTTAGGTATAATTCCTGACTCACAAATGTTTAGAATAGAAGACCATGTTTCTAAATATCATCTTTAAAAACCGGGTCTTGCTATAGTTTTTTTAAGAATCAGACTTTTCGTACCAACCAAATTAGATATGATAGAACTCGACGAGTTCTACAAAATGATAGTATTTGAATAACTGTGTCTTGTTTATGAACACATTTAAAAACGAGACGGCAAAAACCGACAGGGCCTGGCTTGGCACAGATCGACACAGTTTTCCAAATACTACGTTGATATCTAATTTAGTTGCTCGAAAAATATTGATTCCAAAAGTAACTATGGCAGACCCGGTTTACAAATATGCTAAATATTGATTCTAAATTCAGGATCGAATGATTACGCAGAATGTGTTGCTTATATTCAATTGCGTTTCGAAAGACTCAACAAGTATGCTGATGTGAAGAAAATCTACACCCATGTCACATGTGCAACTGATACGAATCAGATTCAACTGGTCATTGATAGTGTTGTTGATATGGTTATTGGGAGGAATTTAAGAGGAACTGGCATGGAATAGTTTCTTTTAAAATGATCTCTTGAAATGTTAGTTGGCGCTACCCCAAACTGACTGAGAAAATATGCTCTGCCTACAAACGCTGAAGCTGGATGAATGAGAAGAAAGAAGACCAGAGAATTTGATTCTCTGCAACTTTGGACAGCAACGGAATTTCCGAAACTTAATGACAAGTTTTTCTTTGGGATCGCACACTTTTTCCTCACATTTTACTGGTGAAGTTTGAATATTACTCATTCATTTGCAATATACAATTACTCTTTTTTTATACTCTTTGTTTTTTCTCCCATATCTCTGATTTTTACAATAAAGAGTTGAGATACGGCATTTTAAGAGATATTCAGATTCTAAGATTTTGGAATTCTGAGGTTCTGAGATCATGAGATTATAAAATGTATTGTTTGAGTTGCAAAGATTATTGCAGTTTTCGAATCTCAATCACTGTAGTTTTTCACTCACCATCCGATCACTGTAGTTTTTGAATTTCAAAGATTACGGTAGTTTTTGGATTTAAAAAAATTACTATAGTTATTGAACTCCAAAGATTACTGTAGTATTAGGTTGGCGGGAAAGTCTTTGTCACTCTGTTTGTTTAATCACTGTTCTCGTATATGGAGGCTGTGTATGATATCGACTCTAGTGAATAACAAGGTGATAAGAACCTTCCATATAAACAAGTCCCCATCTCCTTCCCTGCTCCTCATCTGTAATTGAAACGATATGTTTGTTCCCACTGCTATTCACATCAGACATGTTTTGATTTACCTCTTCCTATCTCACACCACGATGAAGGATTCGGAAACTTTCTTGAAGAATGTGTACAACACACATGCCCCTCACTACAATACTATTCGCAATTGGTTCCATCGTTTCGAAAAAGATGACTTCTCGCTCGATGAAAAGGATCGCTCTGGGAGACCCCGTGAGTTGGATTTGGACAAGCTGAAGCACGCATTGCAATCGGATCCATTTCAATCTAGCCGTGAACTAGCTGTCACATTCGGAGTTCACCATAGCACAGTCCTTGAAGGTTTGAAGTCTCTTGGAATGAGAAAACTTTTTGGTCGATTCATACCTCATCACCTGACTCAAGCCAACCTTGACCGCCGAGTCGACGATTCGATTACTCTTCTCACTCTCCACGCGGGCGATCGATGGCTGGACCGGCTAATAACCGGAGATGAGAAGTGGGTCTTCTACGATAATCACCACAGGAAATCCCAGCGGGTTGGAGAAGGAGAGAGCCCACAGGATGTCCCAAAACCCGACCTTCATCCGAAAAAAGTTATGCTCTCTGTGTGGTGGGGAGTGGACGGCCCCATCTACTGGGAACTTCTGCCCGAGGGCAAAACAATAACTGGAGACCTCTACACTACTCAACTACGAAACCTCAAGAAAGCAGTCGACCGTTCGGCCCTGAAAGACAAGAAAGTGTACTACAACATGATAACGCTCGCCCACATGTTTCGAAACAAGTGAAGCAGGAGCTGATGGGATATGGATGGAATGTTCTCCCTCACCCCCCGTATTCTCCTGATCTTGCTCCTTCCGACTATTGGTTATTTGGCGATATGACACGTGCCTTCGAAGGAAGAAGCTTCAATTCCCGTGGAGCGGTCGAAGCGGCACTCAAACAATACTTTGCCTCACGCCCGGCTGGATTCTACCGCAATGGAATCCATAAATTGAGGGAACGTTGGAGACATGTTGTTGATAATGATGGACAATATAATTAATTATTCGGTTATTTTTTCTTTGAGAAATAAACTATTGAAAAAGTGACAAAGACTTTCCCGCCAACCTAATAAATACGGTATTTTCACCGCACTTAAAATGCTTGTACAGATTTATTTCAACTTTTTTTTTCAGGCCTATAACGTTTTGACCATATTCATGGCCCTTTCAATAAATTCATAGCTTTATCAAATTTGTTCACGAGTTCAAGCTTATGTGCGGGTCACTTCTCAAAAATCCTATTTGCCAGATGTAAGTTTCAGAAGCCAAAGCAAACAGAGATTCTCCACAACAGCCTCGAAAACCTCGAGGTCTACAAGGTACGTCTGAGAAGCGATTACGGAAGACAGGGAACAAACTCGAAGATCCACGGACTGACACATTTTTTTTTTTGGACAACGGACAGTCAAAAATGACCGGACAGCTGACTACGGACAACGGATTCTGAGATTTTGAAATTCTTAGATTCCGAGATTCTGAGGTTCTGAAATACTGAAATCCTGGAATACTGAGATTCTAAGATTCTGAGGTTCTGAAATACTGGAATTCTGGGATTCTAAGATTCTGAAATTCTTAAATTATTTTTTTGTATGGGGCAACGGACAACATACAACATTTTTCACGAAAATTCCAGAAATTTTAATTACAAACTTTCTGGTAAACTGACGGAAAACAACTTTTTCCTCGGACAACTGACAACACAGAAGAAGAAACACGAAAGCAAAGCGAAAGAAAAGAAACAACAAAAAAATCGAGTTCACAAAGTTCTAATATCCAGAAGGCGTCCAGTTTTGTGATTGATCCGTAGCCTCCTCCCTCTGAAAAACATTGAAAAATTTTTAAACAATATTTCATTAACTTTACCTCGTCAGATTTTTTGCAAATATTTTTCAGAGCGATGTCCGTTACCGGCGTTGTTGCTGATGGGAGTCCCACATTCATAGATTCTCTGGTTTCGGAAATTTCATAACTTTTGAAATTTTCCTATCTAGCATAAAAATTTTAACTGAACCCCTAGAATTTTTTAGTCTCGCTTTTTCCTTATAATGGGGCACCCAAAAACATTTTTAAGAAGTTAAAAAAATTTTTTAAGTTTTTTTTTTTAATTTTGCCCCTAATCTCTCCAAACTATGTAGAAGTTCTACAGTAGAACTTTTTCCTCACGTCCAATTTTCTTTTCCTTTTTTTGGAAGATTTATAATTACACGTCTTTTTCACTTTTTTTGTCGTCTATTTTTTTGAGCCAAAAACACTTTCGTGGAAATAAATAACAACGAATTCGAATATTTCCTATCACCGAAAAACCCCAAAACTATCAAAAAATCATTATTTCACAAAACTTTTACAGTTTGGTTTTACGTATTTTTTCCTACTTGAAGTTTCAAATGCATCGGCTAAGTATGTTTATTGGGGGCTTAGAAAATGCTTCCTCTTCCACCATTTAGTTTCAGTACGTAAAAAGAACAAACAATTGGGAACGACTCCTAGAAAAAGTAAAGAGAAAGATAATAAGCCGCCGCCACAGGACCCATTGGAAAGAAGTAAAAAAACGAGATCGGAGAAAGAAGTGGCTCAGCCGAGTCAAGCGATGACTGATGAGCAGACGAATCGAGAGAAGAATATCAAAAGGAAACAGGTGGGTGCCCGTTATTTTGAGCCAATTTATCTTCGTTCCTATAAAAGATATAAAAAAAGTTGTTAACTAATGTAATGTTTTTGAGGTTTTGATGAATATTTTATTAGTTGACAATTTTTTTCATCTTTCACAGGAGCGCAGAGAAATGGGCGTAAAGTTTCAAAGCTTTCTTATAAGATTGGCGTCCTATTCCCCCCGCACCCATGCGTCCTCGGTTCCTTTGGAAAAACGTATCTTGGTTGATGTGGAAGTTATTAAAAAATTGTTAACTAATAAAAGTTTTTGAATTTTTGATAAATATTTTATCAGTTAACAACTTTTTGATATCTTTTACAGGAACCGAGATAATTAGCGTCAAAGTAAACAAGCTTTCGTGTCTCTTCCTCTTGCTCGCAGGCGTCCTTGGTTACTTCGAAGGAAGTTATCTCAGTTTTTGTTGAAGATAGCAAAAATTTATCAACTAATAAAACATTATTGAGATTCTGATCAACATTTCATTAGTTAACAAACTGTTGCTATCTCTTACAGAGGCTGAGACAATTTGCGTTCAAGTTGTTTAGTGCCCTATCAGTGGATTAATTGGTTCTTTAAAAATGCTGAATTTTTGTTCAACAGGAATTAATTGAAATGAATTTCCAGCTCGTCAAATTTGTCAAGCACGTTCTCGAAAAGGGTCCTTCCGGCTTACAAAAAGAGTTTTCTTCCATGAAGCGATTCAACGATTTCGAGAAAATGAAGGCATTCAAACAAGCTCAGGAACGTGGCAAAAATCGATACAAAGATGTGGGATGTCTGGATAATAATCGTGTGAAGCTTGCACCTCCATGGCCATACGACTACATTCATGGGAACTATGTGGCAACTCCAAACAATGCTAAACGATTCATTTGTACACAGGCACCACTAGAAAAGACTTGCGCAGATTTTTGGTTCATGTGTTTGCAGGTGATCTCAGAATTTAGGGAATTTTTCATTCCTTGGGTTTTCAGGACAAGGTTGAAGCGATTTTTATGCTGTGCAACCTGATGGAGAAAGGTGCCAAAAAGTGTTTTGAGTACTATCCATCCAAGGATAAAACGTTGGAATTTGAAGAGAAGGGACACAAGATTACGGTCAAATTTTAGTCGAGCAACAAGGTAGATATCCAAAAGTACTGAAATTCTGAAATTCTCAAATGTTCCAGATGAAATTCTCGAAGAGCGAGGCAAAGGTGATGGAGACTGTACTGACAGTTGAGGGTCAAGGAGCAACACTAAAAACCACTCACTATCATTGGGTTGATTGGCCGGATCGTGGAGTTCCTGCGGCTGATATGGCACTTTGTGAATTGCTAGCGAAAGCAAGATTATCAAAGTTAGATTGCCCAAAATTTTTTGAACGAAAAATCATTTTCGAAATTCTTCCAGGGCACCGATCGTAGTCCATTGCTCTGCTGGAATCGGTCGAACCGGGTCTGTAGTAATGATTGAGTACATGATGGATCAACTGTTATCCGGGCAGGTTATCGAGGACAGTGATAAGATTCTACAGAAGATTCGAGAACAACGAAATAACTCTATCCAAGTACAGTAATCTTCAGATACAAAGTTTGAATTTTCCAAAATATTCAGACCGAGCACCAGTATCTCTTCGTTCATCAAGTCATGATGAACTACTTTATGGAGAAGAAAATGTTCGATGAAAATGCGAAACTGGCACATTTGGATTTCACGGAGAAGTATCACAAAGCTGTTCATTAGAAAACTTCCGATTCCCTTTTTAAGTGTAATTGTGTGTAGAATAAATAATTTTGTATTATTTCTTGACTTGGCGGATCACAGCGGTTTCGGGCCGGGTCAAAAAATTCTTCCGGCCCGGCTCGGCCCGGATACTGATTTTTTGAAAAATTTCGGAAAAATGTGTTGAATTCCATTCTGAGATTCTGAAATTCTGAGATTCTGAGATTCTGAGATTTTGAGATTCTGAAACACTAGAATCCTGGAATACTAATATTTTGAAATTCTGAGATTCTAGGATTCTGAAATTCTAAGGTTATGAGATTCTGAAATTCTAATATTCTGAAATTCTGATATTCTGAAACTCTGAAATTCTGAAATTCTGAAATTCTGAAATTCTGAAATCCTGAAATTCTGAAATTCTTAGTTTCTGAGATTCTGAGTTTCTGAGATTCTGAGATTCTGAGATTCAGAGATTCTGGGATTCTGAAATTCTGAGATTCTGGGATTCTGAGTTTCTGAGTTTCTGAGATTCTGAGATTTTGAGATTCTGAAACACTAGAATCCTGAAATACTGATATTTTGAAATTCTGAGATTCTAGGATTCTGAAATTCTAAGGTTATGAGATTCTGAAATTCTAGTATTCTGAAGTTCTAATATTCTGAAATTCTGTTATTCTGAAATTCTGAAATTCTGAAATTCTGAAATTCTGAAATTCTGAAATCCTGAAATCTGAAATTCTGAGTTTCTGATATTCTGAGATTCTGAGATTCTGAGATTCTGAAATTCTGAGATTCTGAGATTCTGGGATTCTGAAATTCTGAGATTCTGAGTTTCTGAGATTCTGAGATTCTGAGTTTCTGAGATTCTGAGATTTCTTATTTGACAATCAAATGGACGTATTATCCAGATCTGTATTATTTAACAAACACTTATTATCCAGATCTGTATTATTTAACAAAATTTATTATCAGCAGGCTCGAACGTTTTTTTGTAGTCGCTTTCTTCACTGATTTTCCTGTAAGCATCAGAAAAAGAAAAACGTACTACAGTACATTTAAAGGCGCAACAATATATTTTGTAAAAGTCTCCCGAAACGATCGACTGCCGATGAATATAGTATACTGTTTCGTTTCTTCCTTCACCTTTTTTCAAGTATTTGTTTCGAACAATGGATTTCGTTCATTGCAATCACTGTTTTCAACGAAATAGTAAAGAAGGATATATCTTATCATCATGTTTTCACATATTTTGTCACAAATGCGTCAAAAAAGGTAGACCATAGCCGCTGAATAGCCGATCCTATTCATTTTTTTCAGATGCGACCAGTTGTCCATTATGCAACAAAAAAATTCGACTCGTTCTGCTAGATGGAAATATTAGCTCTGGAGTTAAAGCATATTTTGCTGATCCTCTGAAACTGATCACCGATAATTTGACGAAATTACAACGGAAATTTGAATTTCAAGAAAATATGCGAGTTCGTCTTCTTAAGCATTTAATAAAAGAGGTTAGTCGATCTGAGAAATTAATGAAATTTGTCTATTTTTGAAGAAAGAGAAAAAACGACAAATGGAATTGTACTTCCGCAAAAAAGGACAAGAATTCGAATCACAGAAGAAAAAACTGGCAGAGGCGACCGCATGGATTCAAGCTGCTGAGAGAAGGCTTCAAGCAAGCGAAGAGGAAAAATTGAAAGCACAAAAAGAGATGGAGGAAATGCGGGCTAAACTAAAGTGATGAGAAACCTATCCACTTATCAATTTGTGAAATATTCCAGATTATTGTCGAATGCCACGAGTCAACAGCACCATGCAAGCACGTCTTCATATTCATTCGTTCCACCTGATTCGCCAAAACCAGGGATGGCAGCTTCAATGATTGAATCATCTCCCAACTCCACTTTCAATTTAGTATCACCGCTAGTTCATTCTCCAGCTCTATCAAACAATTCGGTTAATTATCATGGATTTTTCGCAAATGGAGAAGTTCAATCCACTGGAACAGAAGGGTTCAATGATGAGCTGATGTTTAACACCATCGTTGGAAATATACGTATCGTATTTTCGAAAAATTTTATTATTACAGAGTAGTGGTCAGTCAGCACAAGCAAACGTATCGAATAGTTCAGCATTCAGTGCAGCTTTTAATAATGTATGGTTTTAAATAGAAATTAGAATCATCTGAAGTTCATTTTTCCAGCTGTTTACACCTAATCGAAATCTGAATGCTACAAGTCACTCGATGGCAAACCAAACAGTTTTAAACCAGACAGCGTTGAACAAAACGAGTATTTCATTAGATAACTGGAGGCAAAGTGAATCGGATTCCTTTGGAAAGCACGATATGTATTCAAGATGAATTTAATGCTTTAAATCAGTGTAAAACTTTTTCAAGGTCCAAAAAAGATTCATCCCTGCCATTGAAAAACTGTGTTACATCGTCAGCCAGACATCATCAATATACTCATGAAAAAGTCCGCAATGCTCCACCTCCTTCTCAGCATCGTCGAAGTATGGGTATGGATCGTCAGCAGCTACGAGATATGCGTCGAATCTCCTCTCAACCCGGTCTGTCTTTTCACTCTTTTCATCTTCTGTTTTTCAATTTCTCCTCCAGTCTAACACTCTCTCGTCTCACTCCTTCTCTCGCATTTCCTCACTTTTTCGCGCCCTTTCCGCTCTTCGTATTCCACTGCTTTCGATTTTTGCTTGCCACATGTACTAAACTAGGTGCTTTCAGGATACCTCGCCCGAAAAAAGTCCATCAATAACAGGAGCAATTATATGGAACATGAAAATTAGAATTTTATCTTCAGATGTTTGAATTTTTCTCGATCTATACTGCATACATGTACTATCAACTTTGTTTTTGTTTTTTTTTCATAAATTTTCACAAAACATTTCGATTTCTAAATATATAATACCGGCTCTCTGTTTTCCTTCGGTGTATCGCTTATTATTTTTGATTACCTCAATACGAGTAAACATTACAAAATTCAATGTTTCAGATGGCCAGTCCACGAACACGCCGGGTCCTCAAAGAACTGAGACCTCTAGATGATAATAATGTAAGTTTAACAAAAATCAGACCTCGAAATGTAATCTCCAATTTCAGTTTTGCTTCGAATGCGAAGCCAACAATCCGCAGTGGGTATCTGTGTCCTATGGAATATGGATCTGTCTTGAGTGCTCTGGTATTCACCGTAGTTTGGGTGTTCATTTGAGGCAAGTGTTTCATTGCATTTGATTTATAAAATCAATTTTCTTTCCAGTTTTGTTCGCTCAGTGACTATGGACAAGTGGAAGGACATCGAATTGGCCAAAATGAAAGCCGGAGGCAATCGAAAATTTGCCGAGTTTTTGCAGTCTCAGCCGGATTATAAGGAGAAGTGGACTATTCAGGAGAAATACAATTCAAGAGCAGCTGCTCTCTTCCGAGATAAGGTTAGTACTTGCTTTCATTTTTAACTCAAAAACAAAAACACATAAATCTATGTCAGGTTGCGTGCGAAGCTGAAGGGCGTGAATGGTCTCAGTCTACATCTCCGGCTAACAATTACGTTGTTCCTACTCTCGGAGGAATGGGTGCTCGTTCAAACTCCTCGACCAATAAATCTTCTGGAAATTCATCTCTTGGTTCTTACTATGGAGGGAATTCTAGTTACTCCCAATCCACAGGAGATGGATCTTACTCTTCTCAAGATTCGTGAGTTCTCAATCACTAAACTTTCAACGTCAATCGTTTTTAGAGGAAGCAAGTACCAAGGTTTCGGAAATACTGGATATGTTCCCAACCAGTCGAATAATGGTGGAGATGACCTTCTAGCTGGAGCAATGTCAGGTCTTTCTATGGTAGGACTCGAAATGTTTTAAGGTTTTGATATTTATTGAGTTTTCAGGGTTGGTCGATGTTATCAAAAGGAGCTTCTCAAGCGGCTGCCATGGCGAAGGACGTTGGAATGCAAGCACAGCAGAAAGCTTCGCAATTGAGTGAAAATGTGGTAAGGGAATATAATTTCAACTAGATTGACTCATTTGTGTAATGTTTCAGTCTCAAAACAACTCTATCTTCGGTGGTGTTGCTAGTAAAGCATCCGAAGTTGGAACCAAATCATGGGATGGTTTTTCTCAATTTGTGAAGTCACCATCCCTTAACGCATTTTCGGGTATTCTCTCTAAAACGTAAGTTCGTCTATTAGTTTCTAGAAATACATTCAGACATCAATTTCTTTCAGTGGATATGAAGATTTTGGAAACGGTGGAATGTCTGGTTCCTCATCTCAAAACGAGTTTAATGACTGGCTGAAGCAATCACAGCTGCCACGTGGAACGACAGAAGGCGCCACTCATTTGAGTAGTGAAGGTATTTTTGATTCGAATTCAAGAAATCAATTTTTCTGTTTATAGAAATGATGACGTCAGCAGAACCGGCTGAAGCTAGAAGAAAGAAAGAAAGGAGTCCGAAACCGGCACCCAAGAAAGAAAAAGGTATTAGAATACTGGTTTCCTTTACATGAACAAGCTAATTTTTTTTCAGTGATCGCTGATGTTGTGGAGGATGATTCATCTACCATCGCTCAATTTGAATCTTCTTTCAACAAGCCTAAAGCAACCGTTCCACGGACGGCTCCTGTAACCGCTGCTCCACCGAAGAAGCAAGAAAAGGAAAAAGGATGGGATGATGACGCTTGGGATCTGCTCAACCAATAGGCGTCAGGAGCACCTACTCTCTTCCGATTTTCTGTATTTTCTGTCCCAGTTTTATTTCTAACTTATTTCTGTTTTTCCCTTCTCTCACGCTTTCTCTTCCCGAGATTCCTTTCCTTTCTAGCTATCAGAATTGTTTCCTGTGATTTCTTTTTTCTTCCAATTTCTCTAAGTCCACCTAGAAAGTACCGGCAGAATATATATTTTTAACTGAATCTATCGAATTATGAATTTTTTCAAGTCCTTGTGTGTTTGTGAATAAAAAGAAACGAAAAGTTTAGTGTGAAGTTAAATATTCATAACCTGTGTGTTTTGTAATTATCGTGTATGGTAATTCAGTTGACATATTTTGTTCCTACTCTAATACGGACTAACTGCAACTAACTTGACAATTTTATCCCAAGTTTTTGTTTCAGATCTGTCAGTGATGTCGAGAAAAATAAAAGAAGGTAAGTGCAAAGACAAAAACTCGTTTGAAATTGAATAATCTTTGTACCTTGTAGCTAAAAAATATTTACGGAACGGCAAATTCACCGACGCGGTTGATAAATTCAACGAGGCAGGACATGAGCTGTACGATGCTGGAGAATCAGACCAAGCAATCGAAGTTTTAGAAGAAGGTTAGGCTTTTGGTATGCAGAAAAGTTGAGATGCGGATTCTTTTTTTTACTTTTATCGTTTTCCAAAGCCCTGAATGCCAAGTGGGCACAGAGTCTTAATTCGACACCTCCTTTCGCTCACACAGCGGAGCGCGTTTAAAAAACTTTTAGAGCTCGGATTTTTCTGCTTATTAGATACTTTTGAACACGCTGATTACAGAACTGAAGAGTTTTTTTTTCACTACTGTCTCTCTAAAAAAAGTTATGGGCTCGGAAAATACCGATTTTTCAGTTTTTTAGTGCATTTTTGAAAGGCTTAGTGAGAGTTTTTGGTGCTTTTATGATTTCAAACCGTACGGTTTGAAATCAACTACGTAGTTTTGAATATTTCTATACAATCTGGAGAAGTTCTTTTTCTGTTTTTTCAAAAAAAAATTTTGAAAAAAATTTCATGGGGTCCTTCCTTTGCTAAAAAACTTTTTGTGAGCAAAAGGAGGTGTCGAATTAATACCCTGTCAAGAGGGCGGGACGAGAGAATCAATGCAGATTGCTCCAAAGTAATTTGAACGCTAGATAAAGAATAGATTTTAATCATTTACTTGTTCTCCAAGCTTATTTGCTATCATTCATCCTGAGCAGCTATCAGATGCTCCGTAATCAAAATAGTGGCAAAAGTGGCACACTTGAAAAATAAGACCGAGATACATTTTTTCAGGCGCAAAAATAGCAAGAGAGTACAAAGTTCTGCTCGAAGGAAGCCTTTGCGAACGCAAGCTGAGTGAAATTCACGCAGCACTCGGAAATCGAGAAAGTTCTCTCCAACATCTGACTGCTTTCCGTAACTTGGCAACTCAATCTGGATGTCGTTCGCAAGAGCAAATATCACATCACGTTTACGCATGGTGTCTCCAACAACTATATACCAACGGTGTAGCTGGAAAGGGGGATATTGAAAGAGCCATTGAAATGACAAAGAAGTCGAGAGAACTCGTGGGAACCTACAAAAAGCTATTCAAACCCGGTGATCCAGGAGGACCACATCATATCAGATTAGCTCAGTTGGTAATAGGCAACTTAATTTTTAGGTTTTCAAATTATTTAATTTTCAGTTTACTCTTGAAGCACAGCTAGAAAATCAGCTAGGAAATAACGAGAAGGCTTTGCATCTGCTAGACAAGACGGATCGATTGCTCAGGTAACAATATTTTATCGCATTCTTTATCATGATTCATCTGATTTGATTTAGACCGAATGATAAATCAACTCGATTTGAAATGCTGCGAACGAAGTGCAGTATTGTGCCAGTCTCCAGAAGGGTGGATATAGCAGAACTCATGGATGACGATGCTCCAGAAGACAAAAAGGCTCAAACCCTATGTGAATTATCTCATGTTCGTTATCAGTGTCAATATATGATAAAGAGCTATCAGTTTTCAGCAATACATTCTCGCAAATCGTCTGGAAAAGGGATACAAATCACTTGCTCAGGCATACATTTTTCATGAAAAGCAACTTTCTCCAACGGAAAAAGAGGATACCACTAAACGGTTATGTATTAGTAAGGAAGCAATGTGTGGAGCATCGACAAAATTGTTTCATTTTTAAGTATACCGCCTTGTGAAATACTCTAGGATCCTCAAAAATACCAAGCTGGAGCCTAAACTTTCAATGTGCGAACTTCACGAAGCTGTCGGAGATTTGTACGATCAGTATTTCCGAACACTCATGGATAAGGAGAAAAAAGAGTACAGACAATACATCAGAGATAATATTCTTAGAAATTATGAAAAAATGCTTGAGTGAGTTCTATTTCTAGATCACCAATTCAATCAAATAAATTCAGATGCAAACGGAATGATGAAGATGAGCTTCGAGCTTTCCTTGGAATGGCTCTTGTCTATGAAGATTTGGATGAACATGCTAAATCGAAAAACATGTTTGAGAAGAGACTGGATCTATTGAAAAAGACGGGAGCAGCAGCAGAGAAGGTAACCAAGCATAGATTAATCAGCTTAATATTTTATCTTCCAATCCAGATTCTTGACACGAAAGTATCGATATTCGGTTGCATGTGCAAATTGAAATCATTCGGTCTGGAAAAAGTCTTCGATGATCTTTCAAAAGAAGTTGAAGAATTTGATATCACCAAACGAGAATTGTATGACACTTGGGCAAACTATTTGTTAGATAATGGAGATGATGAGAAATCCCAAAAGTGGAGGAAGGCTGCTGATGAAATACCAGATACTCTGATCAAGGACGAAGATGATGAGACAGACATTCTGTATGGAAGACTTCCCGATGAAGAGATTCTAGAAAGATGTCGCGAGGAAAACGAGCTGCTGAAGCTCGATAATTTGACAGAACATCAAAAGCATAAAACGAACGACAAGGGTGAAACTATCTTACATCAAGCTGCTCAGAAGTCGGACAATGAAGGTGTAGTTGAGAAACTGTGCAGAATGGTGAGAAACGTATTTTCGGTATATAAAGTTTTATAATTTTCAATTTGAAGGGTTGTAAAGTGGATGCGAGGGATTTCGGTGGTTGGACTCCACTGTCGGAAGCAGTTGCTCATGATCATCTGGAAAACGTGCGTGTTTTGATTCGATATGGAGCAGATGTAAATGCTAGAAGTGCAGAATCGTTTATATCAGAAGAATCCCAAAGTTCTTCTGATGATCTAAACCATTCGAAATTAACTCCCCTTATGGAAGCATGCACAAACGGTTTCATTGATATTGCAATGTTGTTGATTGATAATAAAGCGAGAGTTGATCTCAAAGATAGTGCTGGCTGGACAGCCTACCAACATTTGAGGTAAGTTTGGATTCGGAGTCCTCACTGATTTTAATATTTTTACAGACGCTATGTTAATGAGAATGGAGGTAACGAGAGAATGATGAAGTTTTGCGAATATCTCAAAAATCGAACATCTCAGTGCACCGATATTCCGGCTCTCACCATTCGAACTACGAACAGACATGAAGAGGTAGAATTACCAAACGATTTTTTGTTTGATTTCAAAATGTTCAGGCTCACTCTGATGATTCACCTCCGGATGAAATTGAAGATAATATCATTCTAGGGATGGCAGCTTCTCGAAAACGGAGAAACTCAAACAACTCGGATAATTTCAGTAACTCTTCAAAGCGAGTTCAGCGGAGAAGCGGCGAAAACACTAGGTGAATACATCTACTTTGAATTTTCGATTTTTAATTTTATCCTCTCAGACCTTCTCCACAACCGCCAGTTCCATCTCGTCCATTTAAAAAGCGCAGCACTCAGCCATCCATGCCATCCTACTGTCAGCCAAAACGATTAGATCATCGGAATTCATCGTCTTCATTAAATTCAATCCCACGAGGGTCGAATTCTCCACGGCGGTCTATATCACCAACTGCGACGATTCGTTCTGCTCCTTCTGTTTATGCAGACGATGATGATGTACAAGTTGTCAGAATGAGAAAAGTAAACGCCATGTAGGTTTTCTCCATTCTTTTATTTTCTTTTCTTTGTAAAATATAGAAATTCGAGAAAGTTTCTCTTGACTCATGGAATCATAGAACTGAAAAAAAACTTAATTCTAATACAATTTTGTTTTATTCAGCCCTCAAATAGCCCTTTCCAGTAAGACATCTCCATCTGTTCAACGGTTAATTCCATCGCCAAGAGCTCAAATCGATCCAAAAAGTACGGATATGATTGTCAAATGTTTCTTCCAACTCCCTCCTGGAAATGCGTCTGATGAGATTCGACCTGTCAAACTGCCAATGAGAAGGCAAGCTAAAAGGCTAAAATAAAAGTTTAATTCATTTTGAATTTCAGATCCCTCTCTATTGCAGAAGTGAAGAAAGCTGTGATGACCAGCGTTCCTACTGTTTCGCTATTCAAAATAAAAAGTGTTTTCAACAAAGAAGACGAAGACAAATGCAGTATTGATGAGCTTACGTTATCTCAAGTAGTTCATAAACCAGATCAAAGAGAAATCGGTCTTGTATTTGAATTGCGTGCTCCTCCCGCCCACGAAGTGTATGAGGAAATTTCCAAAAGTAAGGCTAACAAATTATTATTTAAAAAAATGTTTATTTGCTTCACAAATCACATGACAAGGCCAAAAAATCAAATCAGTATTTATCGTAGTAGTTTTGGTTGTTGTGGTAATCTGAAATTAAAATAGGTTTTCAAAAATGCTTTTGGAAATTTTCACAGCTCACCGTTATATTTGGGTTGTTCATTGTAGTAGGAGCTACCGTAGTATGGCTGATGGGATGGTTGGTAGGAATAGTAGTAGTCGTTTCCGTACTTCTGATCATGTCCTTCGTTGTACTTTGGCTGATAAGAGTCATGATAATAGGTTGGTTGGTAATGGGAATCTGTAAGTTTTGTTATCTTGATCTACACTTCATGGAGAAGATTATAATACCCTTGTGGTCGTCATACTTTCCATATGATTCGTACTTGGATCCATATGGGTTCAGGTAGACTGGTTTGAAAGGATGGGATCCATATTTCGGGCCATGATCTGAAAAATCGAATTTTGCTTTCAGACGGAAATCAGATATCACAACCAATGCAATCTGATTTATTTTTTTGTTTTCTATTTTCTAGCCAATTTGATCCCAGTCTTAAATTAGATTCAGTTAACATATTTCCTCTCATAGAAGGCCATTCAAACCGTCAATTTTGAGATAAATTAGACTCCTGTGAAAGATATCAAAATGTTATCAACTGATAAAATATTCATCATAATAGGAACAATGTTTTATCAGTTGACAAATTTTTGATATCTCTCGCAGGAATCGAGATAATTGAGCTCAAACTTGAAAGTTGGAGGCTCTTCTATTACTGGTTTTACGGTATAGGAAAGTTGATTCAAATTGCATAACTCACCAAACATGGCAAGAGCCATTGAAGCGAATACAACAGAAATCAAAAATGTTGAACGGAAGTACATCTTTCCTCAACCCAGTTGAATGCGTTGGTGACTTCAATAAACCTCTCCACGTAGCTTTTATACTTCCTTCGAATATCCAGAAAAAACAAGAAGACTCCGCCCACTTTCCCCTCCCTCCTCCGTTTTTTTCTTGAATGCTTTTTGTAGATACTAGTCATTGAGGCAACAAGAAGACAAGATTCTTTCTTCATATTCTCTCTCACACGTACACTAAATTACATAATGGTACGAAGGTTTTATTTGTTGAAGAGAATGGAGTGAGGTCCCCGGCAGGAGGAAAGGTGAAAAAGAGAGGAAGAAGACAAGTTGTAACGAGAAAGAAAATTAGACAGGAAGTGCCAAACGGACAGGGTGACTTTTTCAGATTTCTCCAATATTTTTCTCTATGCGGTAGTTTTTTTTACAATTCGTATTAGACAACGATCCATGAAAATGGACTAAAAAAAATTCAAAAACCTCAAATAATTGGTATCTTCTGAATGCACATGCAATTATGTTTGTCCCCCGCTCCTTTCCGTTTCTTTTCTGTTTTGTAAACCAATTTTCTGAAGTATCGAAAATGAAAAATAAACTGAAAATAGTGATATTTTCAAGTCTTGAATTCAAGACATCTCTGTCACCAAACGGATCTTACATGGCTATATTATGATCTTTGAAATGAAGGTTCGTAGATGCTTTCTAGAAGGGATGAATTGTGTTGAGAAAATTCTTGAAGTGATGTCAGAGCTAAAAGCACAAATGAAAGTGCGAAAATTAGTAGACTCCAAAAAAATGACGTTGTCTTTCTGGAGAACAGCAGAAAACCTTCAGAATGAAACTGGAATTACGAAAATCAGTCCCCAAGCGTCTTTGCATACAATTCCAATAAGTTCTGCGGTCTCTGCGGGATCCTGGACTACTCAGAATCCAAAATTTCAGAACTCAAAGTTTAGGAATCCGACGCTTCAGAAATGTTCTACTTTATGTCCAAATATCGAGTTCTGAAACGTCCAGGAGTACTATTTTATGATATTCCTTTAGCATTGCAAATTTTATAGTGTGTGCCGATATTTGTAAATTTCAGACATATATTGTAGTCATTGTAAGACCCGATACTTTCCGTACAATTTTTTCCATACTCACGAGATTGTTTTCAGAAAATATTTTTGAAGATTACGGTAGACTCCGATTTTCTCAAGACTTCCAAATAAAATGAGACCAGATCAGAAATCGACGAGCGCCTTAGTCCCCATTTCGCCCCTTATTAGGAATGGATGTCGTAGAGAATGTACTAATTATGGACACAACATTCTCAAAGCACGCAAATGTGGTTCATGAAATGTAAAAATGATGTGTTTCTCAGAAAGCCAGAATAAAAAATAGGAAACTTTATTCGGTAGGAAATGTTAAAAAATGCAAAAAGAGCAAATTGAGTGAGACATGAATTAGATCCGATGATTGCTTACTTGTGCATACCGAAGTGGTGGTCTCCGTCGTGGTAATCTGAAAATTAATCAGGATCATAAATAAATGAAGAATAAGAAAACGAACCATCGTGCTTCGGCTGCTCATAATAGTTTTGTTGATGGGATCCACCGTAGTATGGTGTGTATTGGTTGTACTTGGTGTAGTAGTCTTGATGTCCTCCATGGTACTTCGGCATGTACGAGTGATAATAAGAAGCAATTGGATTGTAGTAGGTTGGCTCGTAGTGAGAGTCTTTTCCATTGTTTCCATGCTCATCGTACTTTCCGTATGATTCCGTGTTGTAGTACTTTGATCCGTAGGTGTGGGTTTGGTACGGTTGGTAGTAGCTGGTAGAGTGTCCTCCCGGGTAATAGGAGTTGTGTTCTGAAAAAATTCTAATGAGAATCAAAGCTGGAAATATTCTTACCCATGACAGCGAGTGCGCCGACGGTGCAAACGGAGAGAACTAGGAGAGATGAATAAGAAGCCATTGCAGCTGCTGCTGATGATAATTCAATCCTCAACGTCTTCTTTTATACCATTTTCTGTCTCCTTCCGTCCGGTTGTTGTTAATAGTAGTTCATTGGTAGAAAAGAAAAGAAGAAGAGGGAGAGACAACAATACAGTAGAAGATACTTTTTGTACTTCTGTCAACGATTCTATGCACTTTCGATTCTATGCTTTCTTCTTCTATTCTTTTCTGATAGTTGGGTATGTCATCCGGATGAATTGTACGCAATCGGAGTGAAACGGGTACACGGGAGGACAGGACATGAACAATTGGGTTTTAGTCAAAATTCTAAACCCTTGATGAATTGATTTCGAAAAGGTAATGCGATAATCTTCAGATCCGAATCCGGAAATTATCAACGAACTGAAACAACTGTCGACTGCAAAACGTCTGGACCTCTCTTCTCTCTTTCTTAACAATCTGGAAATGTCAGAGGTGGCGAAGAGTTTGAGCAAATGTGAACGACCCCAGAATTCTTATTTGAATATCAGTTTCTGTGGTGTGATATTGAGAAAGTTCAAATAATAGTTCAATTTTTTTCCAGGTGTTTCCCAAGAAGATGAAGCAAATTTTCAAGATCTTATCGATGAATGTGGGATCTTGAAGATATCAAATTCTTATTCAAAATCTGGATTTTCGAGAATCTTTGAGGTTTTACTGATGATGACTACGAGTATCAAGCATTGATTATTTTTCAGAGAACTAAAAACAAACTAGAACATCTGGAGTTGTTCGGAATAGATTTCCGTGACGAGGGGCAGATTCTGAAGATTCTTAGCAACTGTTCGAATGTGAAATCGCTGAACCTCTCCGGATTAAATGTGGCTACACACTCGTACAACAACTCATTGATACCAGCTACCATCACTGGTGAGATTGGTTTTGAGTTCATCATAGAAACATTCGTTTTCAGCTTTTCCAAATCTTGTAAAACTGGATTTGAGCTTCAATTCTTCGTGGATTTCTGATCAAAATTGGGTTCAGATGCTAAAAGGACTGGAAAAGTTAGAAGAGCTGATTATAAACGAGACGAACACTAATGTGACATTCGAGGTAATTTAATAAGAATCGTATTCCATAAGATAATTCTTTTGCAGACTGATTGGCTTCCGAGTCTCTCTTCGTTTAGCTCGCGGGGATCTGATCTAAACTGGGATTCAATTTTCGAGATGCTCTCTATTTCTGAACAAATCTCACGAATCGATGTTCGATTTTCGACCTGTCCACCTATTCTACCGCAAGAGCTACGGATCGGAAATCACAGAATAACGGAAATCTTGTATTAGCTGATCTTCTCAATTTTTTTGTCAAATGGCCTCGCATTGCTTTAGAACTACATATTCTCAATTTCATTTTGATCTGAATCTGACAAATTTGTTAAATAAATAACCGTACATTTTTAACTTAAAACTGACAATCTCAAAATGGGTCAAATCAAGTGATGATCTTCTGGAGGCGGAGGGCACATCCTACAAATTGCTGTGATTCTATTTTGAAAAACTGGAAGAATATCATCGTCCTGGAAGAGCAATGTCCATTGATAGTGAGCCGAGCCGTCTTCACATGTTGATTTGAAGAAAAATCTGGAATTTAAAATTTGAATTTTGTAAAAAAAAAACTAATGAATATCAATACCTGCAATTATCAGAATAATGAAGTCCAAATAAATGTCGAAAATATCTGAGTGTGACAGATTGGTTTGCTGAGATCTTTGCCACCATTGGTACATCATTTTCATAGCGTAGTTCAACTGTCAGTTTTTGGATTTCTCCACTTCTTTTCTTTCTGAATTTCTTGGTTTTATTCAGAAATTTTCGACTCAAAAAACTAACGGTTGGAGTGTCGAAAACCCATTATTACTTCCCGGAAACAAACGATTCGGTCTTTCAAGTGTACCATGATTCGACTTTCCATAACCTGCAATTAAAAGTGGGGTTTTCAACCCAGTACCTTTTTTGACATGATTCAGAAATGTGTATATTACGATACCGAAAAATTTGGGGCTGCAGACAGGAATCTCTGGTGGCCGTGGCCGAATTCCACACAACGAAAACTACAGTAACCTAAAATTTCGGTGTTTTTTTCTCGATTACTATTGCTTCTCGACAACTTTGGTGTTGAAAACCCCCAAACAAGTCGAAATATAAAATTTTTCTAAATTTTGAAAAATTCCGGAAACTGGCGAAAACTGAGAAAAATATTTGAAATTAAATACCGTAACCACTGTTATCGAAGGCCAGCCCATACTCGAACTTTGAGTCAATTAATCTCGGTTCCTGGAGAAGTTATCAAAAAGAAGTCAACTGATAATATGTTTTCGACATTATAATAAACATTTTGTCAGTTTACCACTTTTTGATATCTCTTATAGGAAGTGAAATAATTGAGCTTAAATGGCAAGTATAGGATGGCCTTCTATTAGAGTGTTTACGGTACACTTGCTAGTTACGGTAGTTTGGCCGCGGCTGCGGTCACCAGATTTTCTCTCCCATGACTTCGATTTTTTTGTACCGATAGTTAAAAAGTGTTCTTCTTACGTTCAAAACTCCAAAAATCACTGGCATTACTACCGAATCCGCTGGAATCTGTGGTGGTGGTATTTTGCTGTCTTTTCTTTCTGAAAACCAAAAAACCATTATAGTCTCTTCTCCATGCTAACTTATAAAGTGACTCAAATCTTTTCGGAAGATTTCTCAACGTATGAGTTTGCGTGCTTTGTGGAGGTGGAGCAAATCCATCGGACCCATATGGATCCGCTGATCTCTCTTTCTTTTTCTCTTCTTCCGTTTCTGACGAATTTTTAGTTTCTCTGTAATAAGAATATTAATTTTTGCCTCTTATGAGATTTCTTACTGTAAGGAGTTGAGTCGAGTACAAACTGCATTGAAAAACGCAAACCTGTCGTCTTCCGACTCATGCGTTACGGTATTTTGAGAAATTTCGTGTCGAGATGATCGATCTATAGCGTCGTCATTGAACCTAGAATCAAAAACAGTGTTTGATTCGAAAAAAATAGAATACATACCAAATAGTGGCACCTTTATCAGAAGAATCAGTAGATGATGTGTCCTCCCACTGAAAAGTTTTAATTAGTGATAAAATTAATGAATAGCTTACTGTATTGCTAACATCTGCTGTAGTCGTGGAATATTCTGTGTGCATAGATCGTAAATGTTGGAACAATGGTTGTTTCAAAGGATCAAACAACTCGATGTAGGGGGATTTTCCATCAAGAACCTGAGGAGAAAACGACTTGAAGGATTTTGGGATACTGTAAAACCTGTAAAAGAAGGTTCCTCTCCCTCACTTTGGGCGGCCAATTTATCTCGGTCACTGTAAGAGATATCAAAAAGTTGTCGACTGTCAAAATTATTTTTACATTATAATGAACATTTTGTCAGTTGACCACTTTTTGATATCTTTGACAGTAACCGAGAAAAATCAGCTCAAAGGTAATAGGTAGAGTACCTTCTATTACTGGCTTAGTAATTTCATTCTGAAACTTTATTTTAAAAATTTACAAATGATTCTCTACCAAAATTACTCACAGTCTTAGTATCCTCTTCATATCGAGGCATTAAGTCTGCCCATTTTCTAGCCATTTAGCAAAATTAGAAAAAAGATAAGGGAGTTTAAAAAAAGAAAGAAGAAACGGATGTCTTATACGATTGTTGACCGACACTTTCCAGCCTAACGACGTGTCAACCTGTTCGATTGCACACAAAAGAATGTATGAAGAGTCCTTGTCTGTGTACTCAGAACACTTGACAGATACCGGGTGGAAAATGGAGAAACAGTTATTTTGTAGAAGAGAAAGACACACCTCATGAACTCTTTTGGACATTTCAGTCCGAGTTGAATCTTCAATGACGTTGCATGTTCCAGTATTCAAACTGACGTATTTTCGATGGATGTGTCGAGCCAATTTAAGAAGAGATAGTGATGGAGAACCGCTCTTGAATTTGGACTCGAATTCAAGAATCGACTTGTAGAGAGTTATCGAATCGGCGTTCCGCGATTCTTCCTGAACAGAATTGTAACATCAAAAACTATTTCAAACTCTGAGACACTATTATAAAATCTAAGTTCTGCGGAAAGATTTTCATCTTTTCAATATGGTTATTTTATTACTTAGAAAAAAAACCGAGCTTTGGAAGAGAAACACCGGTGGCCGAATTTCCTACAACGACAACTACCGCAACTAAAAATCATATTATTCAACTTTTCTGGAGTTTCGTACTTTTTTGTAAATTATTTCACTGTCAATAATTTCTATTTTCTGGCTTGTCTGGGGGGAAACAACAGAAAACTCGACAAAACAGAAAGTAAGTATAGTTTTAGGTTACTGTAGTTGCCGTTGTAGGACCTTCGGCCGCGACCACCGGCGTTTCTCTTCCGCAGCTCCGGGAAGATATCAATTCTTGAGTTGAATTTAATAAACTACAGTACTACTCCGTTTTTCACCTTTTGACACCACTTGAAAAATTCCGAATCATTGAGTATTCGATCACTGAAAGTTTTCGATCGCATTGTCATGGTAACTCCGTTTCATGCTGAAAACAATTTCAACCAAATAAAAACCAACAAAAAAGCTCGACAAGACAAGATTTTCAAAGTGTGGATCAAAAATGCGCGGAAACGACGCGAGAAAAGCTAGATCACAGGAAAAGAGATATTGTGTCAAATGGATTGAGATAGAGGAGAAAGAGCCAACCGTCTTGGCAAATATCATAGAAAGGAGAAAAAACGGCTAGTTTGTGTTCTCAGGGATGTGTTTCCGTGGTTTAAGTGATTGGCCTTACAACAGTTGTTGGACATGGATCAGATCTTTAACATAACGAACTGAAAATAGCTGTTTAAAGTAAGGCTGAAACAGTTTCCGATTTTTCTAATCTTCCATATTTCTTGGAAATTTGAAAACTACAAGTCTGAGCAAAAACGTCTGGGTTCGTAAAACAAGAACACTTCAACACGACTCACTGTAAACGTTCTGATAGAATCCCACCCAAACCGTCAACCTTGAGCCAATATACCTTGGTTCCTGTGAAAATTATCAAAAATATGAAATTCAGGGTACTTTGCTACAAAAAATGAGGCAACTACAAAAACAAAGCTTTATTAAGCTCTTATAAACCAAAAAGTTCAGATCAATTGAAAAAACTCTAATTGTGCACAATCCAATAAACAAAATAAAAACATTTGAATTTATTTAAAAGATTTGAATAAAGATAAAACTGACAAGTGTTCAAAGCCAATAAGAAAATTCATTAAAAGTTAGTTTTTTTCTGTCGTGTTTAAAAGTAAAATACCGTAAAACCTCTAATAGAACGACACCCGGATCGTCCACTTTGAGCCTATATATCTCATTTTCTGCAAAAGATATCAAAAAGTGGCTAACCAGTAAAATGTTGCTGATATCCTGATAAACATTTTACTAGTTAACCACTTTTTGATACCTTCCAACAGAACCGAAATATATAGGCTCAAAGTGGACGGTCCGGGTGGCCTTCTATTAGAGGTTTTACGGTAATCGTGTTTTCTCTAATAGATGTCCACCCAAACTGTCCACTTTGAGCTCAAATATATAGGTTCCGTCCGATGATATCAAAAAATAGTTAATTTATAAAATATCTTTGATATTATGATAAGCATTTTGTCAGTTGACCACCTCGTGATAGCTTTAACAGAAACCTAGATACATGAGCTCAAAGTTGACGGTTTGGGTGAGCTTCCATTAGAGAAAATACGGAACTCATTTTGAAACAGAATATAACGCAAGAATACCTAAAAACTCAAAAAGACATTTCAGCAGAGTTCCGTGATCCTCTCGTGAATACACACTCTTCACTTGGTTTCAAAATCATCCTGAATCTGATAGGAGTGTTGTGGCGCATTGACCTTCAAACTGATTTTACTCTTGACGACATCTCCTGACAGATGGACTGGCAGATGGCATGAATAAGTATCACATATATGTTTTGTTGACATGGTCGTTGTCGTTTTTGGTTTTTTGAAAATAAATTCGTTCATTACATGATGAAAAAACTTCTAAAATTATCTTCAACCCTCCATAAATCACCCTACAGTCCAATAGAGTACCAACCAAACTTTTAACTTTGAGCCAATTTATTTTTTGTTTACGGTAACTTTGGGATGTAATGGTGGTTCCTGTCTTCTGATCTTTTTTCCATGAATACCTCAAAACCCAAATTATTAAATCTTGTTCAACTAATTTGAATAAGCCAACCACTGTTTTTTTCGTTTTCAAACTGCAATTAAACTTAGAACCACCTTCTAACAATCTTCCGAATCAAAATGCAATGCGGTTTTCTATATTATTCTCTCCCATTTATTCTCCTTCTCACGACAACAGCCTTTTCTCTTTATAGCACAACACACCATGCACGTTTTGCTTTCTTTTTGGACTTTTTCTCTCTGTTTCTCTCCTCTTCTTGTGCTTTCGTCGTTGCGGGATTAGATAAGAGACCGAGGCTAATTATAGGCAGGTGCTGAGTGTCGAGAGACGGAGAGACTTACCTGAGATGGACGAATGAGGATTCCCAGGAGCATGTCGTACATCTATTGATTTTCCCATCCAAATTAATCTATACCATCTCTATACCATCTCCTGCGCTAGTCGAGAACAGCAACATGTCGTCGTTCTACGATGACATGGAGAAGATGAAAATCGAGGATTTCCTTGGCAGAATTCAACGTAAGTTCATTTATTGATTGATCACAAATCAGCTAACCTATAATTTGCAGACTTCAGAAGCTACAGCAAAGGAAGTGATTCTGGTGCACATTGCTCAGATTGCACCTGGACCTTATCCAAGTTGAATGTGATGTACAAAAAGACTGCAGAATACGCAAAAATGAGAACTACTGACGATGACGTCATCGAGTGGAATACACTGATTCTGGAGGCTCTTGATATGCCGGATGAGTCTCAAACAATCAAAGGTCCGTCGCCAGCAAAGAAGCCAAGAGTCGCCCCAACTACTTGTATTGCTACTGATACTCAGAAATTGCCGGATGCTGTGAGCAATAGAATCGATGCGATGATCAGAGAAATTCAAGGATATGGCGATGATCTTACCGAAGAAGATATTTTCGGTTCTCCGGACGAAGAGGATCAGGAGGAGGAGGAAGATGAAGATGAAGAGGAAGACGCCAGTGGGGTCGAAGTTGATGGAGAAGAAACTGTTGTCAAGGATTCGGAGCAGGGAGATGAGAACGACAACAAAAAAGAACTGGAGAAGGAAGAGAAATAAGAAATATTCGAAGTGTTTCAATTGTTCATTGTTGTATATACCACATCATCATCGCAAGGGTTAAATTTATGTACCTCTAATCTCTTGACTATGTACTGATACAGTAATCATGTTATTTGTGATCTCTTGTGATAATTAATTGATTGTCTTTCTGTGTAATATGAGCATCTTTAACTTTTCTATTGATAAATTTTTAAAGCATTTTTCTTTTTCCAGTTGCTAAATAATACAATTTAATGAATTCAGCATCGATCGTGCATGGCCTAGGAAAGGACATGTACAATTCAAACCCCCGCCATTGTGTGTGGCCGAGTTTCTTCGGGGACTAGCTTTCTCCGCTTTCGAAACGATTTACGGGGGAGCGTTTTTCTTTTCACGAACACGTGTCTTTATCGAGGTTTTGAATTAAAAAACAGTTGTTTTCGCATATTTCGGACTTATTTTTACAGATAAAAATGTTTGGTGGAGGTCAACAAAGACCACCGTCAATCGGAAACAGCGGAGTTCCTCCCTACTGTGTGAAAACGATAGGTTCCCGGCACATTTTGATTGGTGGCGGCGGAGGTGCGTCTAAAACTGGAGTAAAAAACGAAATCGAAGTGAGTATCGGAAAAATTGCTTCTGGAAATTCTTCCTTTGAATCGGAGCGACTTTTAGCTGTATTATTTCTATTCAGACTCGTCTTTTTACCACCGAAAATGCGAGCAGAGATGTTGGATTCCAGTCGCAGTGTGTTCACACCGTAAGCTTAAATTTCGAAAAGTTCGACACGTCAGAAATTTTCAGGTCGATACTGGTTCCATGGCCACTATGAACATGGACGTCGCATATTTAGTGGACGAAATTAATGCAAGATATGTCATAGTTGCTGGCCAAGACGATGTAAGAATTTAAAACCCAGTTTTTCAATAACTTTCCGTTTTTTCAGCAATGTGACTTATACATGACACGGGGATTCAAACTGAATGAGCTCGAAAATGACAGTTTATGCTTTGAAATCAAACAAGTTGGTCAAGTAAAAACCGACTTTCATCCAACCTTCTCCTATCAGGTTTTTTTTAAATTCAAAACATTTTTTTATCAACCAGCGTTCAGAAGTGCGTTCGATTTGATAAAAATTCTCGAGGGAAAATCTTTGCAACTGGTGGAGCAGATGGATTCATTCGAAAATGGGATGCTCAGATTGTTTCGCGGTCAGATGTAAGTTTCTCGCCATTTTTTATACCGTAAAACTTGTATAAGAACAGGCCATCTAGCAGAAGAGCCCTCTTCAAAATGTGAAAACTAGTTATTTTGGCGAAATTGATAAATTTTCATGCATTTTGAACGAAAATTCGCCTAATTTTTGAATAAAAAATTTCGGAAAAAATAGAAGCCCTCCTGTAATTGAAGGGCCCCTCTAATAGAAGGGCCCTCCGGAAGTACCTTGGAAGAATACAAGGGCCGGCCCTTCTTCTAATACAGGTTTTACGGTATGTAAAGTTAAGCTTTCAGGATGGAAATGCGCAGCCAATTTTTCAAGTACAAGCTTACGAATCCTCCGTGGATGACATTGATTTCTCTAATGATTCGAAGTTTATAATGTAAGGCTTTTTAAAAGCTTCTAGTCGCCTAGTCAACTTTTGTGCTTTCAGCTCGGTTGGCTCAGAAGGTACATTCATTTGGAGTGCGGAAACTGGAGAGAAACTTTATGATGTAAAATTTCCAATCGAAATTGCAAGGGGATTTAAGATGCGATCTGTTCGATGCACACCTCTTGGAAACGCTAATGGAAACATGGTTTTTGTAGCTGCATATAATTCCATTTCGAAAAAAGATAATGTTTGTTGTTGCTACTTATCATTGTGGACGTTCAACGGCGAGAGGAGAGTAGCTAGACCGATTGTCACAAAGTTGGTTGCTAAAAAAGAAGTAAGCTTAAAACAAAACGCTTGAGAAATTCAAAATGTAATGTTTTCAGTCCATTTCCACTCTGTCAGTATCCGATTGTGGAAATTTCACAGCTATTGGAACTATGACAGGAGGTGCTGGAGTGTTTGACACTCATGAATTTCGTCGAATGTATTTTGCTCCTAATTCTCATGAAGTGTTTATCACTGGAGTCGAATTTCTCTCCAAAAAATCGCCACAGATTTGTGAAAACTTTCCCAGAGAAACACCTGGAATCTCGTCTGGATTCCATTCTGCTATCGTAACGTTGGCTGCTGACAAAACGTTACAACTTCATCGTGTACCACACCCACAACCTCAGCCGTTCAGTGAATTTTTGCTTATCATATCACTTATGAGTTTTGTTTTTTCATGGTTTTCCTCTTATTTAATTGTTTCCTAAGAGACCCATTCATTTTTCTTTCTTATTCGTTTCTAAATATTTCTGTGATTTTCCGATCCCTAGACTCTTCTTTTTTTTCAAATTTTCCATTTGATGAGTCTGAAAGTAATGTAAATATTAAATATTCCACCACTCTTCGCTTCTTCGTTACCGCACACCTAATTACTATTGTTGATGGACGTTGAAAAGAGATGGAGATACTTATGTATTCAAAAATTGATGGCACACTACCAACGACACCTTTCCTCGCGCCTAGGGAAGGATATATGCTAATCGGTTCGCAAAAACGTCCGCGCAGCCCGTATTTCACATCCTTTTCTGTTTTTGAGATGAGAAATGGGAAATTGGAAGTGACAGAGAAGCTCAGAGAAGAAAATATTTAGGTCAGAGAAATTGAATTCAGATCCCCGAAAAAATCAAAAATATAATCTTTCGCCCATCTGTAAGGTCAATAGAAAACAAAAGGAAGCAGAAGATCATGTTGTTCAAATGACACCACCCGGAAATTGACTCCTTCTCCAGATTTTACTGTTTTGGTTCTTTTGTTTCGTGTGAGGCTCTTTCCTTCTTTATCCGCCTTCTTCTTCCTCTCAAATTCCATGCGGATACTCCAAAACAGATGTTAACACAATATTGAACATGTGGATGGAAGGTGATTCTGGAGATGGTCTGAGTCTTATCTAAAATAAAAAATTTTTGAATTTATGTGTTTCCGGAATTTTTTCTGAAAAAATTCGTTTAAAAATTTGGTAAGTTCTCGTTAGAAATTTATTAAAATTTATTAAATAATTTTACCAACATTCAAGTTTTTGAGCACCACGTGTTGTTGATTTGGAACAGTTATTTGTTCGAAAACGCCCAACTAGACCGTCAGCTTTGAGCTCAATTATCTCGATTCCTGTGAAAGATAATAAAAACTATTAACTGATAAATTATTTATCATTTTATCACCTATATTTTATCAGTTGCCAAAACTTTGATATCGTTCACAGGACTTGAGATAATTCAGCTCAAAGTTGACGGTCTGAGTGAGCTTCTATGAGAGGAAATACGGTATCCTGTGTCAGTTGAAAAAAGTGTATTTCCAGAAAATTTTTGTTTGATAATGTTTCATTTCGGAACTGCAAACTGAAAAAAAATAATTCTGATAATTTTTCAGCAATGAATATTTTACAAATCATTAGCAAGTCTGATAGTTCAATACCCCTTCATATGCTTACTTTTTCGCTCATGTATATCCTCTAACTCAATCTGTTGGACCTGATTACCCGTTTCTTCTTGTTTTGAATGTTTTGCTCCAAATACTACTTGTTCTAATTGATGGTGCTCCTTTTAAAAAGCGAGAAAACTGTTAGTTCTGTGTCACCCTCTGCTACATCGAGAGAGTGTTTGAGATGAAGAAACACAGACAACATTCCATCTGTTACTTCGAAAGAAGGGAACACTTTAAGGATTACCTTCCCACGAAGAAGCATTTTGTTCTCGTGTGACAGATTGCTCTTCCGATCTGATTCAGTTTTCGAACAAGATTAACAACTGGTTATGAAAACATTGAAGATGAGCATAGCAATTAAGTGAGCTCTCTCTGGCTGCCTGAATTGATATTCTCAACTAATTGAGACGTTTGTGAATACACCTTCGTAGAAGCAACAATATGCTAATTTAGGATGTTGCTTTAAATGTATGAGTTTCGAGAAATTTCTGAATTCTGAAATTTCAGAGTAAATTTGACTGAATAGTCTGGAATCCCAATATTAAAGTTCTATTCGAAAATTCGAAAAAAAAACATTTTCTATCGAAATTTATTTATTTCCGCGAAAATTATAGGCCATCTGGATTGGTGGCCTAGCATTCCCAACATGAATTTTCTGAGCTACCAAACTTTTTTTGCCTAGAAATGACTCAATATTCACCTGGTGTGTTTTCTAGGCCTAACTTTCACAAATTCTATTGTCTAGGCCATCATGACAAATCAGGTCTTTTCTTGTCTACAAAAGTTGGTGGCCTAGAAAACTAAATTTGCGAAAGTTGGGTCACAATGTTGAAATTACCTGCAAAACACACTTGTCTCGTAAAGTTAAAGGTACATAGATGCTTAAATATATGGATGAAGATAACAAAGTATCTTTAATCTCTCTTTTTTTTCCAATACCTGAATATTTCAGATTTTTGAAGTTTTGAAAACCGAAAAAACTTAAAATTTGCGTTGATTTCAATAGAAAATTTTCAGAAGAAATGTTTCATTAATTCAACACCCAATATCCTCGAAATGTTCTAAAATATGTCGTTGATACCACAAAACAAAATTAACTAGAAATTCTCGAATTTCAAAAGTGACTACACCAAATATTTATGACCTGTAAATGCAGAAAAATCAACGTAGTAAATTCACCACACTCATTCATGACCAGAATACAAATGATTTCTTCGTCTGTCAAATATTCCGAATTGCCGCCTAATCAAATTGAATCTCAATTGACTCCCGCCACCACTTCTGCACATGTCTTCTGCTCTTCGTTTTCTTTTTCTTCTCTCATCATCTTCTTCTTCCTTTCCTCTTATTCTTTCTCATTTCCTCTTCTGAATCTACCGTAATCCTCTTTCAAAACTTCGTTTCTTCTCTCTTTTACACAATGAATGTGGTCCTTGTCCCAACATAATTTCAAATTCGGGTTCTCCTTTTTCTGGAAGCCAAAGAGCCTCTTCACACTCTTAAATCCATCGGAATCAAATCCGTAATTGACCTCTCCTTTACCCCCAAAACGCCGCCCTATAGTTAAATGGTACTTGACAAGCCGGCTGGCGGTAAGAACAGTCGCAGTCTACGCGTCGAGACTATTCTAATCCTATCAACAAAATGGATTTATGGTTGTTTCGGATAGAATATAGGATGAAGGAAAGTTTCAGGCAAATTTTTAGATAAACAATCTCAAGTTTCAGAGAAACTTAAAAATTTTAAATTGAAGCTTTTACTTCTTTTACTATTTTGATTGTACTGTAGGTGACACTAGACTCTTCAAACTTCAATTTTTAAAACCAAATCAAATACCCCATTCAAAATAGTTCCTGATCACCTCTAATATGAAAGATTTACCCCTATTTTTGCAATATGACTTTTGAACGAGATTCAAATAAGTACATGCTAATTTGATATCAATTTACATGACACCTCATAATTATTCGAACGCTTCTGTGTGTGGTTAACAGTATTCAAACTGCCACCACCATCTACTTCCATCAATAGACTCCATGAGGAGCAAACGAATGTCAAGTGTGGGAGCCAGTGCCTGGTCGTGCGCAATCACATTTGAATTGAATAAGAAAGAGCATCAAGAAGAAGAGAAAGTTACTTTTTATGGGGTTGATTGATAAGACGAAAGCCGTACTCACTGGTGTCAGGAAACAGGGAGCAAATAGTTGATGGGATTAAGAAGCACACATGATAAAAAGTTAAGTTCTGAATTGAAACTGGTCAGAGGTATTGGAGTGGTCTCAAAAGGTCTTTAAAAATGCCAGATGGAATTTTTCTATTTTGATGAAGAATCCAAAATGTCAAAAACTTTTTATTTTTTAATGAAAAAATGCACAAACCCTTAATTGGAAAAAGTAATTCAAAAAAAAGAAAGTGGGAAAATCGAAACACTCGTATTTCGAAATTACCCCATTTTCTCTAAATGAAGGCCCCCAAATCGTCAAATTTGAGCCTATTTATCTCGGTTCCTGTAAAAGATATAAAAAATATGTCAACTGATAAATTATTTATCATAATATCACCTATATTTTATTAGTTGACACTTTTTTGATATTTTTTATAGGAATTGAGATAATTAAGCTCAAAATGAACGGTTTGAAGGCGCTCTATTTGAGTGTTCACGGTTTTCACAGATAATTTATTTGGAACCTATTCAACTCTCATTCAAAGTTACTTTAAATTGTAATAAGCGTTTATTGCAGAATTCAGAAAATTTCATTCACTGGAAAAATAGCAGACTCAGCCAAGACCTCGAAAATTTCTCAGCAGCATTAGATCCTGCTACAAATCTACTACTGAAGCACCCCCAACGAGATGTTCCTTAATCCGAATGAGATGTGTCGCAATATTAATAAACACCGTCTTTCTAACTTTTTCAAGTGTTTGGGTGGGAAAATGAACCTGGAAGGAACATCATGGGAATGCCAGGGTGTGGAACTAGAAGAAGAAGAGGATTACCTTTGTCGGGTACCCCTGTTCCACTCATTTATTCAAATTGAGTCGCCTATGGGAAAACGAGTTTTTTGGATAGTATAGATCTCTACAGATTCTATTATGCTGTTATGCAACATTCGGAGCTTTGGAAGCGAAAATCTGGTAGCCGTGAAGCTACCGTAGTTAGCAATTTTTCTTGTTTCCGGACATTTTTCAGATTCAAAACAGCTTCAATTGTCCGACTTATTTGGAGGTTTTCAACACCAAAAAAGGCCGAAAATTTCAGGTTACGGTGGTTTTCATCCCGGGTACCGTTACCCCCGCACACAGTTCCAACGTTTTTATACAAACATAACATGTAATTTTTTTCTCTTATCACTATAACATTTATTTTTTTATGCCCCAAAAACTTATGGTTAACTACCCATAAAGTTTGATGAGTGGTAGTGTGAAATTGTGCAAATAAATCCTTACTCGGAGCAGGTGTTGCCAATAAAGAAGGCGTTACGAGTGATTGGCAAGACATAAATGAGTACAAACAAATCATCAAATTATTAGGTAACAGAGTTGGATATGGCTTCTACTGTTAGTTCAACACACATACACAAAATATCACGAAAAAATCTCTAATAAAAGTCTCCCCATACCGTCAACTTTGAGCTAAATTTTCTCGGTTCCTATGCATTAAAAATGTGTCAACAGGCAAAACACTTTTGATATTAAGATTAACATTTTTTCTGTTGACAACTTTCGTGTATCTTTGACAGGAACCGAGAAAAATTGGCTCTTAAATTTTGGGGTCCTTTTGTCACAGGTTTTACAAAATTTTCACTATTTGAGACTACTAGGCTATTCTTGTAAACTTCATATCCTGAAATGCTTTTCTCTCTCTCTCTATCTCTCTATCTCTCTCTCTCTCTCTCTCTCTCTCTCTCTCTCTCTCTTTCTTTTCTCGAAAACTTGGGACCAGGAAAGACGCACCATAAGTCGGAAATTGGGAAGAGCTTTCTTCTTCTACCCCTCCGCCGCCAAGAAGACGAGAAATTCGAGATTTATTTAGTGGGAAAAGAAGATTCTGGTTTCTGGCCAATACGGGGGGAATTAGAACAGTTTCTAAAAGTTTCTAGGATTGAAAAAATATGGAAAACATGAGGTCGATTGAATACAAATAATGATGGAATCATCAGGAACATTGGACGACAGAAAAAAATGAATGGAAATGGTGGAAGAAGGGGGGAAGAGTTGAAATTCATTGCTCATGCAAATCTTATGCCGTGTGTCTCTGTATGTATTTGTATGTGTGAGAGTGCCTTCCAACCATTCTCATTCTTTCGTTTCCTTCCTTCCCCAAATCATCTTGTTCTGATCAATCTGCCCCAACATTTTAGTTTTTCTCCGCTTTTTCAAGCCTCATTTTGGTTTTTTTCGCCTGGAGTTTCAGTTTTTTGATTATAACCTATGTGCATGAATATGGCTAACTGTATCTAAATTTCAAAACCATTCCTGTACATAAATATGATTATGACTAATAGAAAAATCTTGAAGTACGAGAGTATTCAAAAATCGTAGAAAGGTTGAACCGTTTCCTCTAATAGAAGGGACACCCAAGCCGTTAACTTCAAGCCTATATATCTCATTTTCTGTAAACGACATCAAAAAGTGACCAACTGATAAAATTTTTATAATAATACCATTAATGTTTTGTCAGTTGACTACTTTTTGATATCTTTCATAGGAATCTAGATAATTGAGCTCAAATGGACAGGGGTTCTATTAGATGAAATACTTTATTTTTGAATTCTTACGAAATTTAATGTTTTCTTGAAGATCCGTATAGTTAGAAAAACATTCAACAATAATTGACTCATCCTCTTAAATCTCGACAAGGTTTAGGTTTTTGAAAGTTTACAACAATATCATAGTTCAAGTCAACTCCATTTTTTCGACGTCGCTTCTTTCATAATGTTTATATTCAACAACTTAGAGACTGGATCTCATGCTTCAAATCGGATCATGTATCTTTGTAACATTCAAAGTTTCAGAAGATCGTCTAATAATCTAGTTAGATCCCCCAGAAAGTATTCCACCTCTTCATTCTAAATTTTGAATAGGCTCTCATCCCAGCGATCCCAATAACTGTCCAATGGAATCCATCACCAACTGTCTTCTCCTCCTAATGAAGCATCAATTGTCTCATGAACCGTGGGCGTGGTCATCTATCCATATATATCAAAAGTGGGCGGAACATTCTATCAATTCTTCCGATTGGCCGTCAGGATACGGTGTCTTTTGAAGAGACGCAGAATCGGGCGTCAGAGGTGCCTCGTTTTCCTGCCAACCACATTCCAAGTGGCTCCTGTGCGACCCAAAAAAGGAGACGCAGAAGCGAGCGGGAATAAGGAGAAGAGACCGCCCCTCCCACCATCCCATCCACCTCGTTTCTCTTCTTCATTTTCAACACTACACACTCTTTTCCAACAGTAGTTGAGAGGCCACCAGTGCTCTTCCATCTGATGCTCATACCTTCCACGTCATCTTCCACGTCATCTTCTGCTCCATCCTCATCCTTATCAACGATTTCTGAATCGTCGTCTCTAGGTATTGGGGATCAGAACATTCTACCGCATTATCATCCTCTTCATCACCATCTAATTAACGAGAACGACATGGAAGCGGCCAATTATGCACAGGTTAGTTCCACGACCGCCCTTTTTTTTCCATTCCAGTGATTTGATTCTGATGAGACCTACATTATACAGCGAGTAGGCCCCAAAAAGGGACGTCGGCCGGGGGGCACACAGCATTTGAATTTCAATTTTATGCCAATAAGAATCAACCCACCCCAACACCGACTTGCATGTCTCCTCCCCATTCAGTTTACTTCTTTACTTCTTGTATACCAACTCTCTGATAGTTCTGAAGTTTTACTGATATTCTAGTTAAACATATATGACTAATCATAAGTTAGCGCATTCTCACCATGAGCCTATCCGTTCTGAAATCCTTTAAACGTTGTTTTAGTAAGTCTATGATTCTTTATTGGGTTTCCTATTCTCTAATTTTCTGGTTCTCTAATTATCATTCCTACCGTAATACCTGTAAAATAACGGTCCCCGTAGAGCTCTATTAACTCCATTCCTGTACGAGATATCAAAAATGTTTCAACTGAGAAAATATTTCTGATGCTATGATGAACAATTTATTAGTTGAAAACTTTTTTATAGCTTTTAATGAAACCGAGAAATATCTGCTCAAAGTAAGTGGCTCTATTACATGTTTTACGGTATCACTGCTATATTCATCCGGTAAGTCTTTTAGGATTCATTCTCTGAAATTAAAACCTTTCTTTGGCTTCAAAAACATTGAAGTTCTAAATTTTCTCAAAATGGACCTTCTGACATCCCATCTAGAATCCCAAACAGAGCATCATTCAACAACTGTTTCCTCATTTCTTTGCGCTACAATAATCCGCACTGTCCATTTCACGTCACCAGCTATCATTCCGTATATATCATGACTCTTCTTAATCCGATTATCACCTCTTTTTCGACATATTTTCCGTAACTTGAAGTTCTCTCACAACTAGCCGAGTTACAGTAACCCAATAACAGTCTCTCAATGATCGTTTCGTCTATTCCACGAGTGTGTCATATGTCCATTCATAAACACAAAAACCATGAAAAAAGTGTGGGAAAAATAAAAATGGGGTTGGGTTTTCATTTGAGAGTTAAGAAATGGGAGACACTAGGGTGTTGAAAACTGGGCAGATGTAGTCCCTATTTAGACAAAAAGGCGTTGAACATGGGTGGAAGAGGATTAAGATTGATTGGTCTCTTTTTGGAGGTCTCAGTTTTCCAAAAAAGAAAAAGAGAGTGTTCATCTGTTCTTTTTCTTCTTTGAGGTTAAAATAGGATCAAGTCACTGAGCTCTCTTTGGTTACGAAATTAAGAGGGACTATCCATTTGAAGTCGGCTCCGCTTCAGAGGGATTTGTGAGAAATTTAAAATACAGTAAACACTGAAAGGCACTCTATAAAAGTGGGCGTGTCATTCTATCAATCAAAGGTTTTGTCTATACTAGCACTTTGACCTCAATTATCTCAATTTCTATGAGAGATAAAAAAATCTGTCAACTGACAAAACGTTTGTCATAATATCTCCAACATGTTATCAGTTGACATATTTTCAATATCTCTTACAGAAATTGAGATAATTGAGCTCGAAATGGAAGTGTAGGGTGGCCTTCTTTGGAAGGCTTACACCATCTTTTTATTTGATACCAATCGTCTGTAAGTGTTCAACTGAACAGAATGTTTTTCATAATAACACAAGCACTTCCTTTTTAAAAAAAATTTTTTTATATATCTAGCATTATCCGAGATACAGTAAACACTCTAATAAAGTGCCACTCAACTTTAAGCCCATATATCTCGGTTTCTGTAAAAGATATCAATAATTTGTCAACTAATAAAATATTTGTAACATTACGATGAACATTTTGGCAGTTGACCACTTTTTGATATCTTTTACAGGAACCGAAACATATTTGCTCGACGGGCTGCATTGGATTAGAGCGTTTACAATAACTGACATTAAAATTTAGAGGTTCTGGATCTGTTAAATGTTGAAAATTCAATCTTCCTGCTTTGATTCATCATCTTTGTGCATTTCATCTACTTTTATATATCTTCGAGCATGTTAATTTCAGGTCATCAAACCAACATGCGAAGCTTTCCAAGATTGGTCCGTCTACCCCCAACCTCAAATTCATTTTATGCTACCACCACAACATGAATTGAATTGGGGACATGCTCATCTACCTCCATACTTTCCCCACCATCAATCCCTCACAGCTCCTTCATCCGCTGCCGTCACTGCTGCCACCATCGCTTCCCAATCTACAGTACTCCCGCAGACGTCAGTGGTCACAAGTACACCTTCATGTCCAGTGAAACAAGAAATCGAAAGGCCTGAAATTATTCAAAGGTTGATGCCTCCATGGACTCCATACCCTTTCTCTTGTGACGATAATGTTGGAGCAGGAGCGAATCAACAGCCACTTTCTGATATATCAGATGATAGTGAGCAAACGTGTCCGGATGATTTGGAGGGATTTGCGAAGCAGTTCAAACAGAGAAGGATTAAGTTAGGGTAGGTTTTGAACCCTGTAAATTAAAATTTTAATTGAAAACTTGCAGATACACTCAAGCAGACGTTGGTGTTGCTCTCGGAACCCTTTACGGTAACATCTTTTCCCAGACGACAATCTGTCGGTTTGAAGCGCTTCAACTCTCTTTCAAGGTTTGTTTACTTTTTTTGATTCTTTTTCGGTAAAATGTTTCTTCTCGCCGACAATCATGATCTTGAAGATGTCTTGTTTACTCAAATTAATCTTCTCATTATTCAGAACATGTGTAAGTTGAAACCACTTTTGTTTAAATGGCTCGAAGAAGCCGATTCAACCACTGGGTCTCCAAATTCGACATTCGAGAAAATGACAGGACAAGCTGGAAGGAAAAGAAAGAAGAGAACAAGCATTGAGGTAACTTTTGCGGGATATAAAACATGCAAATTTTGGATTTTTAGGTTAACGTAAAGTCTCGTCTCGAATTTCACTTTCAAGCCAATCAGAAGCCAAACGCGCAAGAGATTGCTCAGGTTGCTATGGAATTGCAGTTAGAGAAAGAGGTTAGGAAATTAGAATCAAAAATTTTCAAGCAGCTGGTCTAGAAGAATTCTCCCAATCCTGGGATTTGATTCAAAATGTTTTCATCCAAACTTTATCTTTTCAGGTTGTTCGTGTTTGGTTCTGCAATCGCCGTCAAAAAGAGAAGCGTATCGCTCCGAACCAATACGATGGTCCCCATCCGATGGCTCTGAACAACGGATATCCAATGACTGCTGACCTGTTTCCTTATCAGGCAGTTGTCAATCATTACGCCCAACAGAGTCCAGTATTGAGTCAACAGCAACAACAGCAACAGTGAAACAATGAACAACCGGTAAAGATGTACTCCTTCCAAACTTCTCCAGACCAAACCTTTTTTTTAATCTCCAAATTCTTTTATTTCTCTTTCTCTCACTCTCAAATCGTTTTGACATGGGTATTCCTTTTTTGTTTATTTAGATGAATTGTTTCGGATTTTTAATAGTATTTTTCCAATAAAAGAAAACTTTTGTCTCAAAACTATGTTTTTCCGGAACGTTTTTCAAACTATTTCTTCCCGCGCTTTTTTCCATTCAATTGAGATCTTCGCTTCGAGACCAACGCTATTATTACTGTAGTTTTACGGTTATTCGCATTAGAGCGCATTTTTAAGATAATTTCCTTTTTACGAGACCCCGCAAATTCCGGGGAAAAAAACGGGGAAAAAATCGAGGAAGAGTGGGCGGAGTCGGAGGCGGAGCCTAAAATGCAATCCTGGCACGGTTTTGCCGCACAGTTTTTCTGCACATTTGGAAACGGTAATGAGGGGGCGGAGCCTAAATTGCAACCCTGGCACGGTTTTGCCGCACGGTTTTTCTCGACTCCGCCCACTTTCGCCGGTTTTTTCCCCGGAATTTGCGGGGTCTCTTTTTTCTCACAAGTAGGTCAAATGAGCCAATTCTTCTTCCGGAAAATGATGATCTTCCACATTTTTCATTTCAAAAATCAATCATGGACACATGAAGTGACATATTTCATACCCTCCCCTGCACCTGCATTCTTTCACCCTGATCAACGCCTTCTATAGCCCCATCTGCTCATTTCTGTCATCACTCATTAGAAGACATCCGTGATCATTCCGGAACAGAAAAATAGGGGAAAAGAAGACGAGAAGCGGATTGAATAGGGGTGTTTAGAACAAAAAATCAGGAAAAAGTTGCAAAATTCTGAGGACGCACGCGCGAAATCAAACGTTGCGAGACGATGATCAATGAGGCAGATTGAGATGGAGGGTTTTGTGGGTTACGCAACATTTTCTGCCTGGGTTTTTGAGGGTTTTAGAATTTTTGCTGAAATATATTGATGTCTTTAAATAAATCACAGAGTTTGAACGGCTGTGGTATGCAGTTGCGCTTTATTGAGAAGGTGGCGTGGTGAAGTTTTAGGTCCGTGAAAATTAATTCTCAGGTGAAAAACCAAAAAAAATTGCGAGAAATTTGAATATTTTTAACGGCCTAANACTTCGTCAAGATCCTTCTCAATAAAGCGCAACTGCATACCACAGTAGCTCGAACCCCAGTGATGCGGCCTGAAAATTATTAGTTTGCGACGATGGAATCGTCCAGTTTTTTTCTCCACTCGTCGTTCGCATTTCTACAGTAATCCATTTTTCCATGAATGTTTGATCAGCCGATGAGTCTCTTGTCACACCTCTCTCTTCTCATTCTGCCACTAATTTATTCGCTAAAAAGAGAAGAAGCCCGCGCACCTTCGTAAACACAACACTCACTTCTCTTCTTCGCTCTACCGTAATCTTGTCGCCGAAACCCACCCACCCCAGGAGACCACATAAAATGGCAACATTCCCTTAAACCCCAAGAAAAAAGACATTACCATGTATTATATACATTTATCCCCCTCTTCTTCTAACAACACTTGCGCAACACTTTCCAAAAGCCGGTCGGAAGACGTTTGTCGGATAAAGCTGTTAAGGGAAAAAAGAAAAGGTACCATAGTAAAATGTCGATTCATTTGTTTCGACAATAGTCCGGGGAGGAGAAGACAAAAAACACAAAAGAAGACAGTTCAAAAGCACAAAAGGAAGATTACGAAACGAAAAAAGAGGATAATACAGAAAGCGAAGTGGAGGGGGAGACGATGAAAATATAAATAAAACAATGTGGATGGTAGTTAGAGAAGAAGCTTTAAAATCAAAAGAATCATAAATAAGTTGTATTATTGAAATACAGTTTTAGTAGTTTATCGGAGCAGAAGTGGTTGAAGCCGCATCATGAATCTCGATTTGTGACAACTTCCACTGCTTGTCTGAAAAAAGCAGTTTTCAGATGTTACAGTAATTACAGTAAACGTTCCCAAAACCTCAATCGTAAGACTGTCTTTCCAAAAATGTCATGGTAATAAATCAAAGCAGGTGTCAACAAGAAAACCCCCCACTAGCTGCTATTCTTTCCACAACGTGAGACTGTATTGTGCACATTCAATCAAGTGTCAATTTGAATGACAAAAAGAGAACAGTGGATGAGAACCCCTAATCCTCTCTTTTATGGTAAATTTTTAGAGTTACGATCCATTCTCAAAACACTATTCAGACGGGAAACATTCTGAGATAGCAAATACAAGTCGCGGGCCGGGTTTATGAAGGCGAAATTTTGATTTTTGTGGTTATTTTGTATAAAATTTCTTTGTTTTCATGGCTTTGTGAAAAGAGCTTTAGCTGAATTTCGTGAGACTCCGAAACTTCAAAATGATCATTTTAATGCAAACTTATCCAACATCAACAAAAAAGGCACCCGGCCCGGAAATTAGCAAGTATGCTCATAACTGAGTAAAAACATACTTGAAAGTTTTGAGTATGTTTTCTGAAGCTCCTTCTCTCGAACTTCCTGGGTTTGAACTTCTTGTTGAAGTCGTCCTACACGTTTGTTGATAGCCTTCAGTTCGTGCTCGCCAAGACGCCTGAAATATGTTTAGCTTGTCAGTGTAAATGAGAATCAACAACTCCTACTCAAACGTTGCCTTCTCGATTTTCGACAGTTCGATTTCGTTAGTAACTTCCTGGAACTTTTTGCAGAGCTTGTCATGGATCGCCTGTAAAATATCATTTTCAGGATCAAATCTCAAGGAGTCAAGTGGTGATTGATGGGATAAGTTCGCGCTCCGATCTACTTATATCAGTTCTATCCAGTTACTTTAATTTATTCGAAGCTTTTGCTTCCAAATGCGAAGACAACGAAGACTCAACGAGAAAAAGTGAAAAGAAATAACACACGCAAATGCCATAAATTACTGTAATGTCTTCCTTCTTTCTGACCTCTTACCCACTCTCCTTCTTCGTCGTAGTTGTCTTATCCGCTCTTCGAACCTTTTCAACATCACTCACCACTTGCCCATTTCAACACCGCAGGGGGGAGCTCGAGACGGAACGAGGGACGGGTATTTGAATGATCAGATGCGAGTGAGAGAAAAAGAATGAGACGGATCAGTTCAGAGAAAGGATGACCATAAAATAAACGACTTGTTGAATAAAGAAGACATTGCGGGACTTCGGATGAGTAAACGGAAGACTAAGAACGAAATAGAACATGGGAATTTTCCTCAAAAAAAACATGTGTTTCATTCGAAACATTGGAACCATCTATGACTAGAGAGGCAAGCTAGTTTAGACGACAGCTCCCCACTCGAGGTCCTTTCACTCACCTGATATCCTCCCAACTTCACTCGTAACTTTTTCTCAACTTTGGCAGCTCGCTTCGCTCGTTGATTCATCCATCCTCTGTACATTTGGAATTCGTCGTTCAATGCTTTCATTTGTTCTTCTCTTGGCAAAATAGCGATACGAGTGAACTTATCCTTGCTGAGAACCATCTCGGATGTACATTGTTCAACCACTTTCCACATCATAGCGTTCATCTCGGGACCAGCAGCGGCTTCTTGTTTGATGAGTTCAGCGGCTGCATCCAAATCATCACGGGAGTAAATCACCTCTGGGGCTTTGTTGTCCACATCCCAAGCGAGAAGTCTGCTCATTTCAAGCTTAATCAAATCATCAGCTTTTGGAAGGTCTCCTGAAGCATTGGTTGGACGCATAGCTAGCTCGTTGACCTTTGACGGCTTTGGTAGATCCCTCTGAACAACTTGCGATCTCATTTTAAGATTACGAATACGAATTGCAGCATTTCTCTTTGCATGCTTTTCAGCTCGCTCCGAGGCATCCTCAATCCATCCCTCTTCGTCTTTCTCATTATCATCATCTCCCACGGTTCCTTCAACTTCATCATCGTCTGGTCCAACAATTTCGAAATCGTTTTTCGGAGTAGGCAAACTAGCCAAAGCTCGTTTCAGATTGGCTTTTTGCTCCAAAGCCGAACCTCCGATTTCCTCATTAATGCGCATCTGATCTCGGAATGGTGTAGCAGCAACACTACCGGCTGGAGTAGCGAATCCAGGAGTACCTCCTATTTGGGATTGAGTTCCTGGTGTTGCTGCAATTGCATGAAGGACAGTATTTGGAGTCGCCACAATTTTCGGTGTTGGAAGAACGCCTTTCCCTAGCTCTGATTCGTGCAATGGAGTGTTTATTCCTCCCTTGAGAACTGATTCTGTGTTTTGAAGTGCAATTATATTCTCAATTTCCATCTGAATCGTGTCTTTAGGCATTGGTGTTCGCATAGTTCGGGCAGCCACAGCATTTGCTCTTGCCGATTCAGTGTAGTCCGTGAGAAGTCCACTTGTAGCAGTGTCATCGATGTATTGACGTACACTGTCTGATGCGTGTCCGATTTTAACGATTTGTTCGAGCTCGCGATCGGAAATTTGAGGCTCTGGCAACACCAACTTTGATCGTTTCTTTTCCTTGATATTGAAGACTGCGTCCGCTTCTCCTTGCTCCTTTCGCTTCTTCAACTTCTCCCGATCTTCGCGTCTCATCTCCATTTCAATTTCACGTCCGCGTGGTTTCTGATGGTCGTCAATAGCTCGCTGGTTAGCATCCTCCACGACATATTTGTCCTCCGATGGATCGTGAAATCCGGCCGGAACGTGTTTTTCGAACGGAATCTGGAACAAAGCTGTATGAAAGACGTCAATTAAGATACAAAGCAAAACCTCTTCACTGTAATCGATTTGGTTCCGTTTCGGTTTGAATTTGCGAGCAAAAGCCAAGCCTGCAGCTCGCATCTCTCGACGTTTCTGAAGAGAGGCCAAACGGCGAGCATCGGAAAGTTGACGTTCACGAGCCTTCCGTTTTGCTTTTTTTCCTTGAGTGTTCGCCAAGCGAGCACGAGCCTCAGACAGCATTTCAAGTTCTGAAAATATAACAAATTGGCATTTTAATGAGACAAAATACGAACCATCATCATCCATATCAATTGGGTCCGGACGAGCTGGTTTAGTTTCAGGAGTTGGATCAATTTCTCCTGGTTTCAGTTTTCTCGCTTCCGTTGCTTCCTCATCGAGACCTTCAGCTTTTCGCTGGGCTTCATCAAGCAAGTGCTCATAACGTTCGAGGCACTGGGCTGATGTTCGTCCAACAATCGGGGCAATAGTTCTCCATTGAGTAGGCATCAGTTTAGCAAGGTGGAGTAGTTTCTCATCTTCTTCACGAGACCATTCTGTTTTTTTGATTCCAGGATCGAGCCACTCGAACCAACGAGCCTAAAAACACTGAGATGAATTAAATTCCTGTTCTGTATAACTCACTTTGCATTGCTTTGCAGACTTTCTGTGTAACAAGGAAGCAATTCGACTCCATTGGTTTTTACCATACTTCATTATTGCAGCTTTGAGGATTTCATCCTAAAATAAAATACGAATTTTCATCATGAGTTTCGACATTTCAATCTAACCTCTGTGTTTTTCCAAACACCTCCTTTGATGATAACTCGCACCATTTTTGGTTGTAGTCACTGAAAATAAAATAATAATATAGATATATAACCGATCGGAAGTAGGAATCGAAAATGAAAATATGCATATAAATGAAAATACAAACTCATGTTTCGTTCAATTCATAATTTAGCATCAGAAATATTTAAATACACTACATTTTGGAAAGGAAATACTTTGAATCGCTAGCTGGATGTTCCGAAAAAAAAAGAGACTACGCAAAAACAGGAGAGTGGGGCGGTTGAAGAACGAAAACTGACGACCGTTTGCAGAGTCAATGCTGTGGCAGTTTAATCTGACTATTCAGGCAGAGTGTCATCGAAGAAACTCTGCCGAACATCATGTTTTCTGTTTGAAAAACGCTTCACTTTTCTATTTTTTGTGTGTTCTCGATAAAAGAATCAGAAAAAAAAACGCAGTAACGACGTCGTTTTCGAATTTTCGGTGCGGACGAGGAAAAAATCCTCGGCCACGGCCTTTTGCCCCAAAAATATTCATCGACTAAACTCGTATGAAAAGTTTCATTGAAAACTACTTTTTTAAATCTAAAATGACATAAATACAAATATTCACGTTTCAAACATCGATAGTAAAAATTATCCGAACATTTGAATAATTATAAAACGAACTTTATTAAAATCGATACGCACATGGGTGACGCAGGCAGATAAAGAGCAGATAGAGAATACCTAGGTGTACAACTAAGATGTGTGATCAAGAAATGAAACGTTAAATTGTAGTTTATAAATTTGCCAGAAAGGAGCTGGTATAGCTCAGAAAAACTTCTAAAGGCGGAAATCGTAGCGTTCACACAGTTCCTCCATGAAAGCGATCAAATGAGCCCACTCGGAGTTGCCTTGCAAAGATGCATGGACGGACCGAGCGAAATGAATCATATTTCCAACTGCTTCTCCGTCTTTTTTCTCTATTAACTTTGAAAACAATGCATATGCGTCGAGATTCCGTGGATTGAATGCCCGATCCATGGAAGGGACAAACTGTGCAATAGTTTGTCCAACGTTTGCTTCGGAGTTCAATCCATTCGATTCTGTATACGAGCCAGAATACCAAAGATATAGATGTTTTCACTTACGTCGAAACTGATCAGGCGATAGAGTAGCTTCACCAACATTATCCGGTTTGAATGTGGAAAATACCATATAACATCCTGAACCGTAACGATTGATTGTTTCTCGCGGTGACTTCGACAAGTGAGAAGAGTTGAAATCCGACGAAACAATTGCTCCACGGTTTTTCGCGATTTGGGAAAACCAATATAGCTCTCCGTTTTCTTCATATTCAAGAATCATATCGATGCTCAAGTTCTTCTGAAAGAATATTGCTTCACAAAAAACTTTGTAAAAGTAAGAACTGACCGAGTTGTCTTTAGGGATGAATCCAACGACGAATGTTTTTCGTTCCTCATCATCAAAGTTTTTGAAAACGATTTCCTGCTCGTCCAAAGTGAAACCAGCTGTCGCATACAATGTAGCGAAAATGACATTTGGGGCGTATCGACGAAAACTGGCCTTTTCTGGTAACTCGAAAAGGTTCGAAATTTGAACATCCACAATGTGTTGGTCACTGTGATCGGCAAGCAAAACCATCAAATCTCCGTCTTCTTGAGCTTTTCCAGTGACCAACACTCGATAGTAACGGACTACAGCGCCTTGTCGATAAACATAGACAGCTGCCATTCCGGGACGGACATTGAGTCGTTCAATTCCTTTGGCTGATTCAGACAATGCGCCGCACAGCAAGCCTTCGATTTTCTCCATATTGTTCTCGGTATTTAAATCTTCTTCTTCTGGGCTACTGAGCATCAACAGAAAACCACGAGGTGGCACAAACATGACCGGCTTGAAGTAGCGACGACCGCGTTTCACGGAATCGGTAAACTCCGACATCCAACGAAGATCGGCTTCCACAGGACAACGGAGGCTGTTTCCGTCTTTGACAGTCGATGCGTCCACAGTTGGGTCATCAAGAGCTACAAAAACTTCGCCAGGCTTCGTTGAGATTACTTTGAAGATGTCGCTATTGAAATTCACTAGGTTCTGATCTTCGAATGGAAGAGAGTCGAATTTCACACTTCCACGACTGGAAACATATTCCACAAGAAGTTTCATAGAGTTTTGAGGCACGATTGAACGACGAGGACCAAAAGGAACACTAACTGGACGCATCGACTGTACAGAAAGAGTTGACCGAGCAGCATCTGGAACAAACTGTTATAGAGGAGACATTCTATATGTTTACCTTCACTGCCGTTTGCTTGGCGGTTATTCAGTAAAAATGTTTCATTTGTAGATGGAGCTCTCAACGATACATTTCCCAAGCGTTGACCAGCGTCAGAAACTGTAGTTGAGTTTCGCGACGTTGGCCGCGATTGTTGCGTTCCTCCGAACCCTGGTCCAGATTCGAAGAGAGGATCATGTAGAGCTTCGGAAATAAGTTGCACCTGCAAAAACTTCCTTAGATGTCATGAAACAGATAGGACTGACCATTGAACCTTGTGAGCTGATGCTGCTGAATCCGTCGCTGTAAAAAACACATGTAGGAACTGATCTGCTCGCTAGAAAAAAATTTTTGGCAAATACTCATTAGCTTGATGATCTTTTGCCAAATGCTCACTTGCTAAATATGCTCATTTGCTAAAATAGTCTCACTTGCTAAATTTCATTTGCTAAATTTTGATCATTCGCTAAAAATGAAAAAGTGGAAATGTTGCTGTTATTTGCTAATTTCAGTACTTTTTGACTGATTTTTCTTACAGAATATTCCGGTTTTTGCTTTGAATTTCAGGCTTAGGCTTTAACACCTGTTTTCCGGTAAGGAGTTTCAGCCTAAGCCTTCAATTTGAACAAGTCCCCTATTTAGCAAATGATCAAAATTTAGCAAATGAAATTTAGCAAGTGAGAGTATTTTAGCAAATGAGCGAGTTTAGCTCATGACCATATTTAGCAAGCATTTAGCAAAAGATCATCAAGCTAATGAGTATTTGCCAGAATTTTTCAAAGCTACTAAACTTCTTTTACAACTCTTTGGAGTCTTAGTGAAATTATATTCCGAAACTAGCATAACTCCGCAACTTCTTTTTGTTCTGAAAGTCTTCACAACCCAGAAGTGAGAAATAAACGCTTATCCGAGTTACAAATTTCAACAACGTACAATGACTGGTCGGAATGAGGAGGAGAGTCGGCGTTTTCGTACGTCGGATCCGCGGCAACAGGCTCTGCAAAGTGGATATTGGTTGGTCAAAAGGTGAATTTCACTTGGATACTCTTTCCTTGACTATCCACAAATTTGTGAACAAATCGAAATTTGAAATAAGAACTGACAAAAGTATGCATAGAACTGGCATGAACATTTGAAAAATACACTTTCAGAACAAATATCACACAATTTATTCGTATATGTATTGAAAATGACTGATGATGTGCTTGATTCATACCATTCACTTCTTCCTTGTCGGCTCTCGGATCGGAAGGAGGGATTTCTTGTTGAGAGGGTGTGCTCTCTTCCGCGATGAATAACTGCTTCTCCGGTTCATCTTCTTCAACAAAGACATCTCCATCATCGCGTAGACGCCAAAACTTTAGGATTCCAGAGAACTCAGGAACGTTGATTTGTAAATAAAGATCACTGTAAAAATTAAATAGATGGACGGATTATCAAACGATGACGCCGCCCAGTTTGAGAAGCCTAGCAATAAGCTTGCCTACCTCTCTGACATGTTTTTTCCCCATGCTGGTAAACCATATACTTGTTTGAACTTTTCCATCAGAGCTCCCAATGTGACGATGATGCGATTTGGATGATCCGGATGCGATTTGCCGATTTCAGTGCGACATTCACGCAAAAGTTCAGCCATGTTCTTCAGACGGGCGACCGTTTTCGCGGGACCCAACTTGCTTCTTGCTTTATGTCTAAACAATCGTTGTTTTCAGAAAATTTAAACTAAGCAACATACTGATCAGGAGTGGTTTTTGTACTTTTTGTACTACTTTCATCCAAAACCTGTCCTAGGCTTTTGTATTGCCTGAAAGATGATCCGTGATTTCCAAACGCTTTTGATCTTCCACTGTTTAAAAATGATTTTGCCGTTCTCTTAGGCTGATGGCCTGTCGTTTGTTGCTGCACCATTTCCATGATATCCTGGTTTGCCTCACTGACTCTTGCACAGTAGACATGAACTCCATCTTGACGTCGTTTGTGGACTACTGTATCGGAACATGCTTGCAGTAGCTCGTCCATCGTTTTACAACCGTATTTCTTTGGGTCCATGGACTGACCGTATTCTTCCCTGAAATCGAACAGAAAATTGCACAAAACTTTTCTGAAAACCTCACATCATACGCTTTTCGATATCTTTTGCAGTGATAGGTTGTTTCTCTGCCACCAAAAGTCCTTGCAGTTCGACTTTGGGTTTTCGCAAAGGATCTGTTTTCTGCTCTTCAGTGACTGTTGCTCGTTTCGGTGTCATCTATTAAGAATAAATTTCAATTATTTGCCCAAAAAATTATGTCTTACTTTCGCCTTGATTCCAAAAATATCTTCCATGTCTGGATCATAATCTTCGAATAATTGATCCCCCGGCATTGTGTCTTTCGTCGTTCCACTGCCGAGTGCTGAGAAAGAGTCAAATTTAAGAAGTCATCCAAAAAACGTTTAAAAAACGGCAAGAGTATACAGTTCAAGACACAAAGAATTACTGAAATCAGGGCCGATCGGGCTCAATAGGTTGAGCTCGGACACGGTTTCAGCTGCTTTTCTGGCGAACTTATCGATGTGCAGCGTACACAAATTGACGAATCTCCTCTCGTTACGATTCACGTCCCAATTCGAAATTTGGATTTCAAATCTTGCCGATCGAGACAGCTTTCGCGGCAAAATTTCAAACGTTTCCTGTTGGGACCTTGCGAGCTCGCAAGGCTATTGCGCCTTTAAAGCGGATACGGTATTAGTTTTTTTTTGTTTTCAGAACATGAACTTTGTTTTAATACATCAATAATAAGTAGTTTTGAGTGTTCTAACCTTAAACATCAATAAAAATTCAATAATTAAGTTCCGAAGTTGTCGAGTTCGGATCCGGAGAAGAGCGGAACATGGATTGGGTTCAATGCAACAACTGTGGATCCAAGCCTAACCCCGTAAAGGTGTATCTGACAGCGTGTTTTCATATCCTTTGCCAGAGCTGTGTAGAAAAAGGTAGTTTCTCAGTTAATTGTTTTAAATTATTTCATTTTGTTCAGCCAAAGATGCTCAATGTCATGTGTGTAAAAAACCACTTCAAACGGACGAGATTTGCAAAACCTTACGCCCAGATCTGATGGTAACATATTCAAAACAAATCGAATTATAAATGTATATTCAGGAATTGTTCAAAGATCCTCGGCAACTCGCAGCAGACCTAGTAAATGAGTTAAAACAAATCGCAACATTTCAAGCAAAACAGAGAGAAATTTATATGAAGTTCAAAAATATTGAGGTGAGATATAATTCTGCAGTCAAACAATCAACAATTCCAATTGACAGATAAAAAAAGAAAATGAAAAGTTCAAGGTGATGCGGACCAAACAGTTAAAAATGGAGCAAGAAGTGGAGAAACGGAAAAAGGCGTTCGGAGAGAATAACGCAGTATTGAAAGCAGCAAAGGAAGAGAAAAAGAGATTGACTTTGAGGTTAACCCAGTTACGGTCTGAAATGCCGAATCCGCAATTGCAAGCAGTTCACTCTAAGACTCGAACAGAACCACTCGTCTCAAAATCGGCACGAGTAGCCCCTCCACTTGCGAATCGTAGAAGAAGTCATGAATTTCCTATGAACATACTGGATCAATCAACATCAAAGATTGCTACGAGTACCCCAATTTGTAATGTGAGTTGGGCTTTCCAAATATACAGTAACTTGTAATACCTGTTTCATACATTTTCGATCATGTTTTAATCATTCCTTCTTTCAGATCGATCATAACCGACGTGACTATATGACAAGAATGTTCGGTAACGGACTTGAACATCCTTCCCCTATTCCCCGACAATGAGCAGCTAATTTGACTTGTGTCCCATAGTTGTAATTTCTTTTTTTTTTCGTTTTATTATTCATCACCAAAGTTTTATTGCATTCCGTGAATATTGTTTCAAAACCTCATTTGTTTTCCTCCCCGTATTCTCACGCACTCTTTCGTCTTGTAATATCGCATTCAATGAACGAGATTTTATTGATTTTCTACTGTCTAATTGGCGCGCAGCACAAATTTTTATTGAGCGCGTCTCGTCGCCCCGCCTTCTGCGCAACTTTTCATCTGTCCGTCACTGTATTTATGTAACATCCGTTCACTGTTGCCGAAAATGTCGCTTTGTGAAACTCCAACACAATCCGTGTCGCCGTCACATCGTTTCAAACCATCTCTTGCTTGTATCGCAGAAGAAGAGCCGCGGATAGTTTCTGTCAGAAGAATCAATGTGCCTGGTGGAGCTACAAAATCTTTTCAAGTGGAGATTCCTGTGTACGACGTAAACATTTACCATCCAGAACCACCCAAGGAGAAAATGTCAGACAGTTGCCAGAGGTTGCTGATTCAAATGGAGAAGTATATTAAGGATCAAACAAATTCTGCAAAATACAAAGAAATGGTGAGCTATTTTATTTACGAAACACGAATGACGAGTTAATTCATTTTTTCAGGCTCAACACCTTCGTCACGAAATCGCTCTGAAACAAGCCGAATCCAGAAGACTTTCGGTAATTATTTAAAATCTAATATTCATAATCGTTAATTCTCTAACTAATTACATAAATCTCAATTGGTGAAGCGGCATTTTCTTGGCATTCCATATACATTTTAAAGCTTTTAAGCTTTTAAGAGTAATATATATTAATTCTTTGCAGAGACCAACTTTCACAAATCGAGATTGGTACTGGTACTCCGAAGAAACAAAAAATTTCGTAGATGAGCCGATTCGTAATAATTATAAACCGATGAAGGAGTGGTGCGCAAAACAGGAGTCAGAAGATGAGTCGACGATGTCATCCTCCTCTGAAAGCACAATGGACGAATTCGATTTGAATGCAGACTTCTGAATCAAACCCAACTACAATTTTACTATGATAATCTCTCACTTGTTATTCTCTTCTCTCCATCCGCTGGTTTTTAAAAGTGTCATAAATAAAACTACTTCAATTTTTTTCCTTAAACGTTCCGATCCTAGTACATAATGAAAGGTTGGGTGTTGAACCAACCGGAAACACAAAGCGACGGCTGGGACAAATGGACAAATAGGCAGGTGGACCCAAACTAAAAACTGCCATTATTTTCAAGTCCTTTGCCTTTTCTTTTCATTCTTGTTCATTCTCCAACTGATGCTTTCTCTATTCCTACAACAAGTTATATGGCTGTCGATAAGTTTGGTAGCTCAAGAAACAGGTGATGCCGATGGTTTTTTGGTAAGTGTGATTTCTTGGGATTGAGATGTGAACCAACGTTGCAGAACGAACCTTTACAATGCAATTATTGCGTACATTCAAGAAAGAACAAAGATGTTTCGGAAGGTGTGAAACATGAACCAGATTGTATGAACCACTTGAAGTTCCTATCAAGACCAGATTTGAGAAGAACATGTACTCCATCAGAAAAATACTGTGTGGTGAGGAGCATTTTTATTTTGGATTTTATTCTGGTACAAAAAAAAAGGTTCTTCGGAAGAGAAACGCCGGTGGCCGTGGGTGGAAGGCCCACCAACTACCGTAACCTAAAAATACCGTAAAAACTGTAATATAACGCCACCTGTATTAGAAGACCCCTCTAATATAACGCCACCCTCATGAGATGATTGGAGTTAGCAAAAAAAAGTTTTTATGTTTTATTAACAGAGTAGCAGTGAAATTTAGAAATTCGCACAATTATTTTCATTTTAGTACCCTGTTAATCATGTAATAAATCAATTTTTGTTACCTCGCATCATCTCAAAACATCCCTCCGAAAAATAGAACGCCATGGCGCTATATTACATGTTTTACGGTATGTTGATTTTCCAGATTAATTTTCACGTATGTCACCGTTTTTCCTCGAGTTTCCAGTTATTTTTCCGCAAACAACAAGGAAATTTTTTTGATAGTAAATAGACCACGGCCACCGGTGTTTCTCTTCCACAGCTCGATTTTTTGTACCAGAATAATAATTTTCTTTTCTTTTTGATATTCTAGATTTCAAACAAATATCTTATTGATTTCGATATCGAAAGATTCAAATTCTATTGTGCTTCATTTACATCAATTTCCAGACAACAGTAACTAATCTGAATGGTTTTTTCATTGAAGTCGAACGAGACTGTGCAGAAAGTTGTGAGCAAGGATGTGAGCAACACGGATACGGATTATTTCATACAGAATGCACTCGTTGTTGTCGAGAACCTTTATGTAACGAATTCGACGGAAAACACTTTTATGAACCGCTTGCAGCTTTTCGAAGTCAACAATTGTTTTTAATTATACTTGTTGTTGTAGTCTCGTTTTAAATGATTTCATAAAGAAAGTTCTACTAATTCGGGGTACAGTTGAAATCACACTTGTAAACCGGGCATTGTCATAGTTTGGACCAAATAAATTGAATAAGATAGAACTCGATGAGTACTACAAAATGATACTATTTGGAAAACTGTATCTTTTTCATGAAGAAATTTACAGACGAAACGAGCCAAAAAAAAACGAGCCCGGCCCGGACCGGATCAGCTACATTTTGGCTTATAACTTTGTTCATAGACAACATACAGTTTTTCAAATAGTATCATTTTGTGATACTCGCCAACTTTTGTCTCATCTGATTTAGAAGATTCAAAAATCCTATTGGTTCAGAAAAATATTCATTCAGATTATTACAGGGACAGCGAAGGCCCGCCCGGGTTTACAAGCATAGTTGGGATAGGATTATGATTTTTTCGAAAAATCAAAGTTCTTTTGTTTTTCCCTTTCCATGATATCATACCACATAAAAAAGTGTTGTGTGTCTATTCTTGAATTTATTGTTGTGAAACAGATCATAGTTGTCTTTTGAGGTCTTCATTTTTACGTTCATGCGATTGATATGTGTTTTGTTGTTTGAATATTCAAATTCCCCCAATAGTTCCCCTTTTTCGATTGCATTCAATACATGTTCCATAGAAAAATTCTATTCATTTTGAACATTTGTTTTTTTTTCGGAAAAAAGTGAGCCATAACAACAGATTCTCAAAAACAAAAGAGAGAATTCCGAGGCAAAAGACAGAGCCATCTATGGCCATAGTTTCAACGGACATCCTGTTGTCGCGTGTTGCCACGTCATTTAGCTATTCAGCCGACAGAAATGAAGGGCTGTACATTCCCAATTTGTTCTCATTTTTGCTTCTTCCAAAAAAGACTTTTTTGTGTCGTCAACGACCCCACGAAATATATTCGTCTTCTCTGCTCTTCCCCCTTCCTGGCCCATAAAATATTAACTGCAAAAATATAGTAGTTGAGAAAAAAAAACATAGAACAAGTAGAAAGAGTACAGAGAAAAAAGTACAATAAAAATTGGGTTAGAACAGAATGTGGTTAACAAGAATCTTATTCCTGGTAAAGTTAGTGTTGACGTAATTTTTTTACTCAAGTTGAAATAAAAAATATTTCACCTGGAAAAATTAATTTTAGAATTGCTAAATTAAGATCTAAATTTCTTATTTTTTGTGAATCTGCCTAGTTTTTCTGCTAGAGCGAAAAATATATTCAAAAACAATGTTTTTGTTTGTAATTCCTCACCGTGTGTGGTTTTAGTAATCGCTTAGATTCTTCCAGATTTGTCCGGGATTTGCCTTTCTCGTAGGATTTTCCCACACCAGTCTTTTCTCCACTGAATCAGCATTAAAAATTGTGTGTGTTCCATTCTTCATCTGAACCGATTTATCAATTCTTCATTTCACACATTTTTTCATAACCTCTATTTTCTAGAATACTGTATTTCATTATTCTCTAGCTCAAACCAAACACCAAAAGTAAGAAAAAAGAAAAGAAAATTAGTCCATATTCATGGTGTGGCTCAATGTCTTTTCTTTTACTAACAAGGAGTGCTTCGCATCAGGGAGAGCTCCTCTCCGAAAGTAATTTGATCTTCGTTTTCCTTCCCCTTTTTTCTCTTCTTCATACGCCTTCTTCTTCTTCGTTTTCAGGCGATTGGTTGGAGAAGAAAACGAAGAGAAAAGGCGAGAAATCATAGCCTAAAATCTCGATCCTTTTCTCACTTTCCCTTTATTTTCTCAACACTTTTTCTTCTTAAAACTATTCAGGGATTAGGCTCTGTTCGTTTAATTTTTGTCTTCATTTTTGAATAATGCGGGAAATCGAAATTTCATATTTAGATTTGGAATGTTCAGAAGCTGACCATGCCTTTGTAGCCAGCTGATTTAGCTGCTGAAAACGATACGAAAATAGTTCTAGGCATAAGAAACACAGAAAAATGAGAAGAATTTTTTTGACAGAAGCCGAAAGTGAGAGTGTCAGAGCTAATTGGTGCCGTCCTTCTTTCTCATTTTTCTCACTTTCTTACTTTTAGCCTTCCTAGCAGACATAACTTTTTTTTATATTTTCCGGACAAACTCATAAACTAAATATAAGTTCGGGAGAAGCTTAGTTTTTTTGCTTTTGCCAGACGAAAAAGAAGCGGCGGGCCGTCGACGGACCGTCGACGGACCATCGTCGGTACGCGATTCGACTGCCTAGATCTACTTTTCTCTTTTCGGTAGTCCCCCTCTACCTCTGTGGTATAACTCTAAAGTTAATAAGTTGTGAAACCTATTCATATTTAAAAAAAAACATTTCTCATAAAATAATCTAGATTTTAATATTTTTTTCATTGAATGTGTGATTATAGGAAACACCAAATAAACAAACGGGAAAACAACAAAAATGAAATAAGACGAGGGAAATGAGTAATTATAAAAGAGAAAGAGAGCTCTCATTCTCTCTCTCTCTCTCTCTCTCTCTCTCACTTACCAACAAACCTTTTTCGCTTTTCGTGAGAAATTTCTTCTAGTCACGAGAACTTTCATATTGGATATGAAAGTGAAAAAAATATGAAAGTGATCAAGAGAATAAGAATCCAAGAAACATTTTTGGGCCTCAAATGTATTTGTTATTAAGAATAGAGAAATGAGTATTTTGAGTTTATTTCTATATAGCCGGTTTTTTAAAGCATACCGTAAAACCAGTAATAGAAGGGTCACCAAACTTTTAACTTTTACCCCATTTTTATCGGCTCTTGTTAAAGATATCAAAAAGATGTCAACTGATGAATTGTTAATCATAATATCAAAAATTTTTTATAAGTTGACACATTTTTGATATCTTGCATAAGAATTGAGATAATTAAGTTCAAACTTGACAATGTGGGACCTTTCTAGTTTTCAGTTTCGTTAAAAATTCCGTTTCCATTCTGCAGCCCTTATATATATATATATAATTATAACCTTATTTTTTAAAGAATAATCCGAATGAATCGCAGTAAAAGTGTGGGTCGAAGAGATGCAAAGCCACGGGGTGAACGTCGACAAAACAAGGTTACTGTAGCTGTTCTGGGAGCTGAACGAGTCAGTTTCGTGCTTTCTAATCCCTATTTTACAATTATTTGAAGGTTGGCAAATCAGCAATGGTCTCTCAGTTTCTTTGGCACAAGTTTGTGGAAGATTATCGTCCGACTGTCGAGGAATTTAATTGGATTGAATATGAGATTGAAGAAGGACGAGTTCTCATGGTTCAGGTGATCCTTACAATCATTATATTTTTTCATCGCCTTGTTTAAATTCAGATAATTGATTCAAGTGGGTCTCGTGATTTTATTGGAATGAAAAACTTGTATATTGGAACAGCAGATGCTTTTCTGGTGAGTTATTTCCGTTTGTAGCGTAAATTACACATTGGGAATTGCAGGTGGTTTTTGCATCTGATGACGCATCTTCTCTAGATGAAGCGCTCACGACAGTCAACGATATACACGCAAGAAGAGGGAAAGATGTAATGATTTTGTATTAATCCATATATATATATATATATATATATATTCAACATCCCAATTTCAGGTTCCAATACTTCTTGTCGCCAACAAAACAGACCAACCATGTCTTTCTCGCCTAACCTCAAAATCAGATATGAAATGTTGTGCATTGAATGAAGAAGAAGTCAGAGCTTGCTTTCACGAAATATTACTCAGAACAAGACCCAATTTAAATATTCAAGGGTTTGAATTGAGAAAAAGACGGTTAGTTTTTAAAATTTATATAAAAAGAAATAAAAATCAAAGTTCCAGTCAATCGATGCCGTCGAGTCGTGGGTACAGTGGTGTAGAACCAAAGGATATCGAGAAAATCAAGACCGACCGAAAACATCAAAAAGATCATTGCATTATCAGTTAACTTGTATTTTTCAATGAACGTATTTTTTTTATAAACTGAAAATTTCGGACTTTTTATAAACGAATCATGATTGTCTGTTATCGGAACATTAACCGCGACTCATTAGTGCTTAGGGAAGGTTGAAAAATGGGGTTGGAGTTTCGGGTCGAGACCTATATCATTCGAAAGCTGAGAACACGTCCTTTCCTAATCCGTTTTCCAATTTTGCTGAGAAGGCATCAGTTTCGAGAAAAATAGGTTTCAAATTTATGTCAAAAAGGCTGAACATTTTCACGTGGCCTCTGGATTTTCAATTGATTTCTTCGATTCCAAAAGGAATTTTGGATCGCGTGAATACGAAATATATTGACCCAATTTAAAACAATAAAAAAGTCGATCGGATGGTTTAGTGGTTGATGGTGGGATTTTGATGAGAATGGTCTGGGGTTCGATTCCTTCTGCTCGAAATCATTTTTTGCTTTTTAAACCAGATTTTTAGGTACCCATTTTGAGCTCCAAAATGGTTTTTGGTCAGAATTTTAAAACTTTCGCCGGATTTTGAACTATGAGAAGGAGAAATCATCAATTTTTTCCGAACTTATTTTTTTTCGAAATTTTCGAAGTTTTTAGTGGTCAGTCCCATGCGAAATTTTCGATGAAAAATTTTTTGGTCGAAAATTTTCAATTTTTGTTTGAAATGAACTTCTGTGAGTTTTAATTATGATGGGTGTCTAAAAATCTATTATAACGGGTACCTAAAAATCTGGTTAAAAAAAACAAAAAATGATTTCGAGCAGAAGGAATCGAACCCCAGACCTTCCTCATCCCAATCCTACCATCAACCACTGAACAACCCGATCGACATTTTTTTATTGTTTCAAATTGGTTCATATACTTCGAGTTCACGCGATTCAAAATTCCTATTGAAATCGAAGAAATCAATTGAAAATCCAGAGGTCACGTGAAAATGTTCAGCCTTTTAAATTTGAGACCTATTTTTCTCGAAACTGATGCCTCCTCAGCAAAATTGGTAAACAGATTAGGAAAGGACGTGTTCTCAGCTTTCGTATGATATAGATCTCGACCCGAAACTCCAACCCCATTTTTCAACCTTCCCTAAAAAAGTACCAGTTAGAAAAAGTTAGAAAAGTTAGAAAAGTACCGTAAAACCTGTAATAGAGGTTTTACATCAAATTATTACTTTGGTACAAAAAAATTGGAAGTGTGGAAGTTAAAAGGCGCTGGATGTGCCGAAAATCTCACAACGACAACTACCGTAACCCAAAAATATGTTTTTTTTTGGATTTATCTTCTCCATTTTCGTGCGTTTTAGGCCCCCAATTTTTTCACTATCAAAAATTTTTATTTTCTCATTTGGACAAGAAAATAAATCCGGATAGAAAATATTTTTGGGTTAAGGTAGTTGTCATCGTTGGACCTTCGGCCTCAGGAGTTTCTCTTGTACAGCTCCGAGCACTTGTGGCAGAATAATACGTGACCTTTCCTAAAAATCTCGTGGAATCCTGATACCATCCATCACCTGCCGCCTCGCGACGCCTTCCAGCTAATCAAGTTTGATTTTTCAACTGAATAATGAAACTTGCCGGCTACTCCACATGTCTTCTCATCATCGCAATTTTTGCCTCAGCTCATTCTAAGGTAACACTCTAAAAAGCTTTTACGATTTTGAACTATTCGGATTAAGGATGTGGCATATGACTTGACCAACAAAAATCAATTCACCTTCTATTTTCGGGAGCAATGGAAGACGATGTTCAACACTCCACAACCAGTTGCTAATCCAGCAAAGTGGTTCTAGCAGTCTTTTCAAAACTGAAAATTCTCAATTTTCAGACAAAATATCATTGAACTTCTGGCAGATGAAGTCTACTTTCAACCTTGCTACACTGTTGCTCGTAGATCTGGAAGACGTTATTTCACGGATCGTTTATGGGGAATGATGCATGCATTGAATCAGTGTGACGTGGAATCTACAGTACTCCTTCCGGCTGACCCTACCAACAAAAGACCGGATGCTGTATTTGAGATGGAGTTCATTCAAACCGCCACTTATACCAGTTATACTAAAAAGCTCCATAAAATTTCGATGGAGATGAAAGCAAGACAAACTGATGCGAACTCTCCATTCCGCATTTATAGAATTACGGAAACATGTTCGAATCAGTAAACTTTTCTGTTGAACTACTTGTGTATAATAATTGGGTGAATGAAGTATTTTTTGTATGGTTATGTTTTTGAGAAGCATTTTTTAAATCTTTTTTAAATACAAAATAATTGCTTCGAGTGTTTTTGCTTAGTTTGGTATAGTCAGGAATTCGGACTTTCGACTTCTTCAAAAATTTCACTTTCTGACAACTCTGATAGTGACCGAAACCATTTTAACCTTTTTTTTTACCAAAGTCCTCAATTAGCTCAGATCGCCGTGCCCTTGAAACCTTCCAATTCCTGAAAAAATGTTCTTAATAAAAAGTTCCAACACTTGAACAATTCCTCATTGACAATGTGTGATGCAAGTCTTAACCACAGAATTTGGGGATGGCGAGCAATTGTATGAAATACACAGGTAAAATGCGAACGGATCCGTTACGGACGCTCAGCGTTCGCGCGCGGTTGAAATAGGAACCGCATACGGACCGCACGCGACCCGTTTTCAGAAAACCACAGCACATTATTTCGTATTTCTACATATTCTATCCGTTTGCGAACTCCGTATCCGATCCGATTGCGAATGATAAACAAACGGATCCGTTCGCGAACTTAAACTTTTGTCTGATTGGCGAACGGATCCGTTTGTCCATCATTCGCAATAGGATCGGATACGGAGTTCGCGAACGGACAGAATACGGAGGAATACGGAATAATGTGCTGTGGTTTTCTGAAAACGGGTCGCGTGCGGTCCGTATGCGGTTCCTATTTCAACCGCGCGCGAACGCTGAGCGTCCGTAACGGATTGTTCGCGAATCACCTGTGTAGTTATTTTCTTCTATGAGAAATAAAAAAGAAACTTCCAGAGTCATTTCTTCGCTGCTGCTGGTATTCGAGCTGGTCTAGCTTTCCTGTATCTGCTAGCTTTGTTTGATTAGTAAGTTTCTAGGTCACAGGTTTTCAAGTACATATTTTTTAACTTTCAGCGTTGGCCTTCCAGAAGAAGAGGCAGAAAAATGTCGAGAAACTTTTTGGGACGAATTCATGAATGGATTTTTGATTCATGTAGAATTCAAAACACTTTTCAGTTATCAATATTGCTTTTTAGTTCATTTTATCTGGATTCATTCTCTCTTGGATTCTTTGTCCCAGCCGATGTTGGTATGGATTTCTTTCCGCTGCACAGGTGTAGCAATTTGATGAATGTTTTGATAAGACAAAAACCAAAATTTCAGATACTCTACGCTATGTATTATATACCGGTGACTACAATAATATTCAAAGACTATATATCTGCTCAAGATGAAAATACTCATGAGTATTTCAAAAGTAATATCAACTATCAAGACAAATTTGAAATTCGATTTTTCAGTCGGAATGTTTGGATACTTCGCTCATAGATATTTATCCGCACTTTCATCATTTTACATTGGTTTCTTCTTGATGAGAATTAGGTTTATAAATCAATCTATCATTTAAAAGACATTTCGAGATTTCAGTTGCGTTTCTCCTCAAAAGCAAACGGACTTGTACGTCGTTCATGTTTCCCATGAAAAAACAGACGATGATTCTTCGAGTAGTTCGACCAAAAAAACCGAAGAATCGGAAAGCTCAAAGGAAAGCAATGCATGAAGTTTTTTTTGTTTTTTAACTCGATGTTCTTTTTAAATTCTTATAATATCAATGAATTGGGGTTTTAGAATTTTGTGGTTTTTTTTCAGTGGTCATAATTATAGTTTTGATATTTCGCCCTTCGTGACGTTATCAGTGATATCGCCCACGAAAAACCCCATCCATTTTCGCAGTACAAGCGAATGGTAAGATTAAAAAACCTATTTTGAAGGCTTCAAAACGAATCAATAGGGTTTTTTAATATAACACATTCTGAAAATTCTGAAAATACGAAACATTCTAAAATATAGTTTTTTTTTAAAATTAAGTTTTGGAATTTTTCGAATTTCAGAAAGTATTTTATCAGAAAAAAAAACATATTTGAACCTTCCAAAACTGTTCCATTCGTCTGTATTAAGTATCACAATGGCGAAAAGTTCCGGAGCCGTAGTTTCAGGTAAGAAATTAATTTTGTTCATCTATTTAAAATTTCTTCAATCAAATTATTGTCGAATTAAAAAAAGTGGGATCTGGAAAATTTCGCGGGCGGCTTCCCGGTCAATTTTCGAGGCCTTGCTTCAAAATCACTACAGTAGTAAACAAAACTTATTTCTTTGAATTCTGTGGGATTTTCTGTACGAAATTTAGATTTCTTGGTATGGAAATGATCGCTAGCATCTCTAGAATCTGATTTTCATAGAAAAACCAAACTTAATTGCGAAAGTAGCTCGAACGAGGCGAAACTCTGAAATATTACGTTTTTGCCGCACTTTTTCGTAGATCAAAGAAAGCTACGCCTTTCAAATTCTCAGATCCCACTTTTTTAATTCGACAATATATTATAACTTTGTTATCAAAAACATTTATTACGAGTTTTTCAAGTAAACGAAAATAAGAAAAAGTTCAACAAAAGATCCTAGTCTGCTCCTGTTCCAGTTCCAGTTTGATCTCCTGTTTCCGTAGTTTTCTTCATCTCTTCTTCATTATCATTTTTCTTTTTCTCACTTCCATCTGTCTTCTTAACTTCTTCCCTGTTTCCCTCTTTTTCATGTTCATCTGGTCCTGTTTCATCCACGTCTTCTTCAACATCTTCTCGTCGTTTTACTGAAAATCGACGGTGGACACGAGGAGCAGGCTCTGGAGACTTGTAAAGAAAACTGAAATGAAAGTAATGAAGTCTTCAACTCAATTAAAGGCTCAAATAATGACCTCAAGTTAGCAGAAACAAATGAGCAGTACAGAAGTGTGGAGACAACAGCAAGCATGCAAAATGTAACTGCACTGATTTGAACTGAAACTGTTTTAGTCAGAAAAATTTAAAGCTTGAAAAAAGTTTCCTATTTGAATTAGAAAACAAAGATATATTTAGAACTATCCAAATTACCTTTTGCGAAATATACAAGCACTTCTTCGTTAGTAAATGGAGATCCTGGTGGTAAAACTACCTGAACATCATTGAGTAGGAATGGAGGCCACACGTATTTCAGTTTCAAGTAGAACAGAACATAAGCATCGTAACAGAGAATTATGACAGCTAGACCAAACTGAAGTTTTTTACAAAATTGGGAAGTAAAAGAGCGGAAACCCACACTGAGAAGTGTAGATAAAGCATAGAATGGAGTATAATTGAAGCAAGACATAAACCCACTGATGAATGACAAGACAATGAACTAAAACTTTTGAATGTTATGTTTGAATCGTGCGAAAATCATACAGGAATAAGAGCGAAACCACCTAGCGCTTACATTATCAAATCTTCCTTCGTTTTCTTCACATCCTCGGGTGGAACAGGCATTCCGAATAGATCAGACGGACAAGTAAAACTACAAAAAAGGGCAATTGGTCAAGTAAAAACGATTTCAACTGACTATGTATAAACAGAGGCGATCGTAAGAGCGAAAGCCAGAAGAAAATGGAGATTGGAGATGATGAGGAAGTGTATCTGAAGTTAAATTAATTTAGGCCTGATACATAAAACTAAAAAAAAAAATTACGCTCGCTTTGAGACACAATACTTTAGTGGTTAGATCAACTTTCATGCCGATTTCGCGGTTTCTGTTTGATATCCGTCCAAACTGAATCAATGTTGTCATGATGACATTTGTCCTAGTGACTTGTATCTGACATGTCCTCGCGGACAATGCTGGGATGGTTCACCAAGTTCTACTTTTGTTCTGCGTCTGTCAACATGAAGCATGTTGACCTTCTAAGGTGTCTACGAAACATGGGGGAGCAGAAGTTTTCTTATCCGTTCGGAAGATTTTTCGATCGATGTTGGAAATCAAACATTCCACTTTCATGGGAGAAATAGAGTAGCCTTACTTTCTCAAAATAATTTTTGACCCCCGTAGTTGATCGTCCGGAAATGGTCTAACACACATCTGAATTGTTTTCAAGGCCATCAACTTTTATGACAAAAAAATAACCACCTGGTGTGTTTTCTAGACAATTTTAATATGGTGGCCTAGCTTTTGCAAGTTGAGTTTTTTCCCCCTAGTGTTGAACAAGGTGCGGAGATTTCTATAGATATATACGGGACTTCGTTTGTCTCTCTAGGCAAAACTTTTTCCGATCCTAAATTGGAGATTGGAGAAGACCCAGAAGAGTACAAAGACATAGAAAAAGAGGAAAATGTATCACAAAATGCTAAGTCGGAGAATATTAAACATCTAGAAAATCCTAAAACTCAGGAAATAATCGAAAAGGAAAAGGATTACTGTAGAGAAAAAATAATCGAAAATGAAAAGAATTACTGTAGAGAAAAATATTGGAAAATGGGAAGGATTAATGTAAAGAGAACTAATCAAACATGAAAAAGATTATTGTTGGGAAGGGGGTACGACGAATTCGAACGCTTCGAAAATCGAACAGACCTAAAATCGAACATGTGTCAAAACAGAACAAGAGCAGAATCGAACTGTGCGAAATTCGAACTGTGTCGGAGTCGAACTGTCCCTAATTGGAACGCTGTTAGCCATGGGGCGCACTTGCATTATTTTTGTTTTCTCATTTTTTCCCCGCAAATTTTTATTTTTTCCTTTAAAAAAATATTTTTGTTGTTTTTGTTTCCAATAAAACTGATTCGTATATATTTTTTAAGTTTTCTCAAGAAAAAAGTCAAATTTAATTTAAGGAAAAATGCAAGCGCGCCCCATGGCTAACAGCGTTCCAATTAGGGACAGTTCGACTCCGACACAGTTCGAATTTCGCGCAGTTCGATTCTGCTCTTGTTCTGTTTTGACACGTGTTCGATTTTAGGTCTGTTCGATTTTGGAAGCGTTCGAATTCGTCGTACCCCCGTTGGGAAACAAGATACCAAAACTGGAAGGGTTACTGTAAGGATAAAAAGTCGAAAATGAAAAGGATTACTGTAGAGAAAACTGTTTGGAAATGAAAAGGATTGCTGTAGGGGAAAATATTGGAAAATTAAAAGGATTACTGTAGGGAAAAAAATTTAAAAATGGAAAATTTTAGAGAGGACTAAGTGAATTCAGAAGGAATTGTAGAGTTTGTTGTGGTTCTCATTATTACTTGAATCCTATGATCTAACCTAAATGATAACAAAAATATATACATTAACTGTTTGGTTTAATAAATTGTTGATTTGTAATAAGAAAGAAACTTCAAAACCGGCACTCTTCTAGAATCACGGAACGAAAAAAAATCACGGAAAAAAAACCCGGAACAAAAAATCACGGAACGAAAAAAAATCACGGAACGGAAATTAAAATCACGGAACGAAAAATAAAATCACGGAACGAAAATTTTGGGTAATCCAAAAATTGCTAGGACCTTCATTCAAGTACTATCCTGAAATTTAACCTTGACATTACATTTTTTTGCTCAGTATCCAAAATGACAAATGTGGTATATTGAGTCCAAATGTGGTATATTGAGTCCTTAAGGTACACTAGTTGACAGTGTACATGATTAATAGGTTACACCTTTCCCAGATGTTCTGAGGATCATGGGACATATGAGAGTTAGGTTAGAGGCTGCAACGAGCAGAGTTATCAAACTTCCCGTCGTTTTTTGGGTGTCCAACATGAAGGAAACATGATGGTTCAGCCTAAGCCTATAATTGAGGAAATCTTTTCTAATTCAAAATTAGTCTTCTTGGAACAAAATATTGGTCCGGAATAAGAATAGTCTTGGGCCTAATTGAGTAGAAATCGTGGCATGAAATTTCTCGCCTCGGATTTCTCATTTTTCAAAAATTGGATGATATTTTTGGATTGAGGAAGCTTTCTTCAATCACAGGCTTAGGCTGAAACGCCATGTTTCTTTTATCTGGAACACCCTTAAATGTCAGCAAGCTCAATAACTGCTTGATGTAGCTTTAAACTAAATTTTCAGATGTTCTACAGGTCCTATGTAACCTGTTAACTAGCGTAGCTCGCGGAGCGATTGATTTTTCATAACTTTTCCAGAACTTATTTATTTGACACTGAAACGGATGTGATATGTTTTGTGTGATACTGGATGGTGTTTATCTCAAACTTCGTTTTATTTTAACTTTTGTAGTACTATAGATTATTTATTCTTAGTCATCGAGTGATATAAATTATTAGATCATTCAATACTGATTCGGCTTTCTGATATTATTTCATTATCATCGTCGTCGCTTTCAGCCTCAAAATCGTAAATATCACGACCGGCGCCAGCACGTTGACAACATCTGGAATCATATTGAAAATGATTTTAGAAAATGAGAATTCTTACCCCAAGCAGACAAGTAGAACAATGCAATAAATGGCACAGATGATGTAAACGGCAGTGTTCACAGGGACAATGTATAAGATATCTTAAAAATACATTTAACAGAAAATTATATTTGAAAATCCAAAATTTTTGAAACCGTACTCCATCATGCCTTTTCAGTTTTCGAAAACGGTACCATCGGTACCATCAAACTTCAAACAAGGCAGAAAAACTCACACAACTCAAAGGAATTGATGAAATCCAATGAATTTCCCGGTGTTATCGAATAAGACATATTTTTAAATTTCGATGCAATATGATGAGGCATATGCAGGCGCACCCGACGAGAGAACTGGCCAAGCGATACCAATCAAGAGTAGAAGTTTGGGATTGAATTTGATGATCGCGATCAAAAATAAGGCAGAAAGAAACTGAAAGTGAGCAGTTATCATATTTCAATCATATCAGAACCTGTTTATCCTTTTCGTGTACTTTTCTAAAAAAATAGAAACTGGAAAAAAATGTTGAGAAAAAACGGACTCAATGAATGGGATCCATTTATCGAGCTGCCAATATGTAACAGTCCAGCGAAAACAAGAGACGCGAGGAAGAAAATTATCCCGAGAACAATTGCATGAATCTGTTAAGACTTGTATGGTCCAGACCATTGATTTCAAGGAACTCACCTTCCCAGGACAGCACATCACTTTCTTATCCATGTCAGCTTTTTCACAAGCACCCATTTTTTCTGTTCGTTTTGAAGGATCACTTTTTTAAACTGATTCATAAACTGATTCGAGTTTTGGACAAGGTTATTGACCAATTGGAGAGAGTGTGGCTTTTTTTTTTCTGTTTACTTTTTTACGCCAATCACCTCAATATTTTTGATTTACTGTCCTAGTTTTTAATGGAGGAGGAGAAAAGATTTTCGGAGTTTTTTAAGAGTTAGTGTATGCATTCTGACGTAACGGTGTACAGTGTTTAGTGCTCACACTATTATCGTGCCACTTTTATAAGGTCTTTGGAGGGCCCTTTTATTACAGTGGCCTGTCTATTATTCCGGCCATTTTTGCCAAAACTCTTCATTGAAAAATTTGGTGAATCCCGTTCCAAATTCATGAAAGTTTATAAATTTCACCAAAATTGATCAAGTTTTGATTTTTTTTCATGACCCACTGCCCTTATCAACCATGGTGTCTTAATCTAAATGACGTGGGCATCATGTTTCCTTTCGAATTGCCAAAATCTTTAACTGGACAACAATATTTTCTTCAAGAGTAAATATGAAAACCTTACTAATCTTCTTTTCTATGCTTATCGTTACTATCTCTTACAATACACAAAATAGTTTGACAAGTAGAGAGAATGAGATTCGATTGGGCTCATGTGGAAATCCATCGGGTATGCTGAATTCTTTGGAAAATTCTGAAAAAGTTAAATTTTAGGAGAGTCGTTGTGGTTGGCTGCCGTTTATAAAAAAGACGGATACGATCAAGTGAATGCTGAGAGGGAGAGAAAAAAACCAATAAAGACTTCAAAGGCTACTGATTTAACAAAAACGACATTTGAAACAACGGAAATGACTACTGATATGACGACAGATTGGACGACGGATGTATCTTCGAATGAAACGAACATAACCGAAATCACTGAACCACTATCGAACATTGAGACGACATCTCCATTAACGACTGTCGCTGTGACACGTTAGTTCTCCAAAATGTTTTGTTTAAAAGTTAGGAACTACTGAATTTACATGAATTTATTTTTCAGCAGCACCGGACAAAACAAACGCAGTATTCGTGTCTCAAAAGCACCTATTATTGACATCTTCTTGGTTCCTTGAGTATAGGTGAGACAAGACTTGAAAAATGTGTTCTTTGTTACAATTGTACTTTTAAATCTGTTGGTATTTACCAGAGATGTCAGGAATGACTTGATGTGAGAAACATAATCCTAAAGACGGAATCTGGACGAACAAAAAGTTCACTGAATCCGGAAAACGGAGCACGCCGTCAGGAATTCGATCATCTTCAGTGTGTAGGAAAAGTCTAAAAGTACAGCTGGTGCTTTTATTGCATCGTTTGTAGCAAAACTAAAAGATGGAAATTATATTTTATTTTGAAAATTCGGGATAAAACATTTTGCATTAAACCCGGAATTCGGAATTCGGAACTTTCTTGAAATCCAGACAAAATTTTATTTCTCGGAATTCGAAATACGGAATCCGAAATGAAAAAAGCGCGGAATCACGAATCTGGACATCTGTGGTATTTACTGGGTTTAGGAGATGCTCAAATTGCAGATATAAATGATTTCTGACCCTTTTTGAAGATTTTTGAAAGTTTATGTAATTTTTAATAGCCAATAACACTAACGTCTAAAGTGAGTCTACACAGAATTTGTTTTATATTGTTATTCCAGGGATAAAGAAGCGAGCTGGTACTGGAAATACAATAAAACTCGAATAGACGACTCGTTTTGTAAAAAAGACAACAAAGCTAGTTTCCGTGCACCATCAGTCTATAATTATGTAATGGACTATCATAACGATTGGAGGAAAGTTAAAGAAGTAGAATTAAAGAAAAATGGAAAATAAATAGAAAATCGAGATTTTCAGATTATATTCCTCCGATTCTGCGAGTTCCGGAAAGATCCGAGGGGATTCCTTGCAATGGTCGTGGTTGAAAAATCTGGATTTCCGGTGCCGATAATTTGTTTTCCGAAAGGTTAGAGATAGGGAAATAAAAGAAAGGGAAAGGAAATTGAAATATTTTTCAGCATTGGACAAAAATCAAAACTCTCGGATGGATTTTTTCAAACAGACTGGAACGGAGATAGCGGAGAAAGTAGGCGATGTGAGTATTTGTTTACCTTCTTAAAAATAAAAAAGGCTTTCCAGACAATAAAATGTGATGCTGGTGGTATTGCGCATTTCTATTCACTTGGTACAGAATGTAGTTCAAAACGAAGAGGAGCTCCAATGGTGATTGTAGATTCGTTTAGAATTCAGAGATTGGTTGGAGTGGTTGCCAAAGGTACTGTAGATCCACATTCATAAAAATCTACGTTTATAAAAAAGATTTTCAGAAAACAAAGAAGAGCACCCGTATTATCATATTGTTCAAGAATACATGAATGAAATGTGTACTTTGATGGGACTATGTAGAAGAGAAACTGAACAAATTGTTCATGTGCCTGGAGAAAATGATGAAAACATCAGAAATATAATAGATGACGATTACGCGGAACAAGTCGAGGAGCCACTACCACTTGAATATAATGGACAGGCAGAACAAAATATGGTTCTTGGAATTTTCAGTTTCATCTTTATGTTTTCGTAATAAAGGAAGTTTTGAAATAGGAAAAGGGTTAATGTAGGAAAAAAATTATATAGTGGGAAATATTTGAATATGAGAAAGGTTACTATAGGGAAAAAACATTCGAAAATGGGAAGCGGAACTGTAGGGGAAAGTATTTTAAAATGAAAAGAATTAATGTAGTAAAAAACATCAGAAAATTGAAAGGAATACTATATGGGAAAAATATTCGAAAAGTTAAGGATTACAGTAGGGGAAAATTTTCAGAAATCAAAAAGATTACTGTAAGGGAAATAAATGTTGTATCTTTTTTAGAGCACGTCTAGTTTTTCTAAAATTTGAGAACCACATTCGTGACAAAATACTGATTTGATTTCGAGATTGGACAACACTCCGTTCCCCTGCTCGTTCTTATTTAAAAGAATTTTCGATGAAACTCCGGTTACATGTAGTTCTCGTTCTTCTGATTCATGGCTATTGGTATGAACTGAGTTACAAAGAAAATAGGAAAAGACTTGAAGAGTGTGGAAAGAATTTCCTTCGTGGGTTTCTCTTTAAATATAACTTCGAAAGTATACTTTTTTCAGCAAAGCCGGACAAAAAAGAAGCCGAAATATCACACAGCCTGAATGATTGGATCGTGAAAGTTCGAACAAAAAGTAGGTTGCATCAAATTGAACATGCTTAAAAAAACGCAGAGCAAAAAACAAAAATTCCTCCGACAACTGGCAGCTTCATTTCATCTAGGCATATCATAACATCTGCTCAATCCATTTTGACAAGTGGCAAAAAATGGCGTTATAATGGAGAAGATGCCTCTGGAAATTGTTCGCATCCGGAACTGTAAGCCTAGCTTGTATGTTAATGACTAGTTTCGTATTCTCAGAGATCTGGAAGTTCCGAAAGAAATCGTGAACCATATCGAAATTTTTCGGGGAGACTGTGAAAATGGATGGCAATGTGAGCCACCACTAAGAGCTCAAAAGGTTCGCTCACTTTTAAAAACAAATTCTGGCGAATCTGGTGAATTGTAGGCTGTCATTCTTAATTTTTGTGATCAAGACGACCAATTCGATCGAATGTTTCGAATAATGCTCATTGAAGTCAAAGAGTTCGAAACTTCAAGCTTCGCATGTATTTCAAATGGTTTTTTTTATTTCTTAAACCTAAAAGGAAATTCAATTATTTTCAGATACAACAAAACTCCAAATGAAGGAATTAGTAAATACTTATGGATTTGATGATGAACGACTTGTATACAGGCTACTTGAGGTATTTTTAGTATACCTGACAACAAATTTGAAAGTTATTTCTAGGTTACGAACATTGGAAAAGGTTACATCTTGACATCAAAATACTACGTGTATGGAGATCGAGGAGGACCAATGGTAGTAGACAGAAATGAAAGAGGAACCATTGTTGGAATCGGAGCATCTAGTCAGTTTTTTTAAGTGGTTCAATTCAGTCTCTGTTTTTTTTCAGCTGGATGGTCTGACAATAGTGGGAATACTTGGTTTTTTGAACTGAGCCACCATTTTGAAAATATTTGTAATGTTACTGGTATTTGTGAAGGAAATCCAGTCAATACTACAATGGATCCAGCCAATATTAAAACAACTGAAATGGAATCTACAGTATATTTTAAACGAAAATAAATATTAGATTTTTAATAAAATATTTTTTTAATATGATCAAGTATGATCTTTTAATGATTTTAAATTATTTCCAATCCATAGTTGGGTCATTGATTGTTAATATCAACTCGATGAACGAACCTCAGAAATTCTAGACGTGTTCTTATTGTTCTTAGGAGCTTCGCTTTTGGTTGTCCACATATTATTTCGGAAAAATCGCGTTTTCGATTCTTCGAAATTTCCGAATCAAGATGAGAATTCAATCGATCATTTTCCTCACAATCATAGCAATCTTTGGATACATTTCGTGTGAGGATGAGGAAACGTTGACATTGTATGATCATCCAGGGATTCCTTCCTGTCAGTTTTTAAAATCTTTATATTTAAAACATCCGTTTTTCAACTTTCAGCAGAATTCACGAAAAAGGAAGCAGAATACGCACAATTTAAGGCAAAGAAAAACTCCAAGAAGGAGAAAAATCGTACTGGAAGATCGGAGGAAGCGTTTAACGAGGACGAGTTTGAGGACTGTGATGAAGATGAGCTGGAAGCAGATGGAAAAGAATCAGAATACAACGAAGAAGAAGAAGAGGAAGAGCAAGATGATGGCGTTGATGATTGGGATGGCGGAGAAGACATTTATATAAGCAAGGATAAGGTTCGGACTAAGGAACTTTAATTTTTTTTGAATAAATGTTTTTTTTATGAAATTGAAAACTGCTACATATGAGAACTTGCTTAATGGGTCTAACACGTAGTTCAGAATCTAAGTTTTTTTGGAAAAATAGTTTGGAAGCGATCTCGTTCTTCTCAATCGTTCAAAATTTTCCAAAAAACATTTTTCACATGTTCTCAGGTAGTTTTTTGAGTTCTCATTCGTAGCAGAACTTATTCTGCCAGATTTTATTTCATGCGATTTCTTATTTGCAGAAATTCTCATTTTCCAAGTAATGATCCCTGGTACCACCTTTTTGCTGGAACTCGAAATATTAGCTTTTCTGCAGGGAATGAGCAATATTTGGATTCATCAGAAGTTTTGGAAGTGTGAAAAAACCAATAATGATGATCTGAAACAATCAAGTTGAAATACATGTATACCGTTTCCAAATAAATTCATTTAGAGTCATGAAATTCAATTTTGAATAAGTAAATTGTAACAAGTGCTGAAACATCTGGACCGAGCGCCAAAAAATGGTTTTGATGGTTGACAACTAGTCTCTTTTTCGAAGTGTATAGCAATCTGTCAAACATTTTATGAGCATAATTCCAACTATTTCCCCCTTCTACGCATATTCCTTTCTTATTTAGTTTCTCTTGAAAAGAAATAAAATCTTCGGAGGAGAATCATCTCATAAAGTGTATTGGGGGTGACAAAAAGGTCGTCCGAAAAAACAATGTTGGAAGAACAGCAATCCGAAGGCTGTTATTATGACACGCCAATTACAAACACCAGAGAAATGTGGTGGTTTGTCTCAAGGCAAGAAAAAATTACGAAGAAGAAAAAGATGATGTTCAAGAAGACAAGGAAGAAGCAGATTCGGGAACGAAGGTCAACGCAGATCATCTTCGTTTGGATACCTTCAATGACTTCTTCTCCTTTTGATCCGTCATTGTTTTGATTCTGAGATTTGAATCACTTTTTTCAGATTTTTCTCAATACATAAATATAGAATATGTGATTCATCATGATCGAAAATCCGCGATCTCCGGGTAGACAGTGTCCTTTTGTTTCCAAATAAAACAAAACGAGTCGTGATTGGAAATGCTTGAGAATATGACTTTTCGGGCGATGAGTCTCGGGGAGCCAGGAGCATATATGCATAGTTGCATAATAAGCGCCCCTCCCGCCTGTTTTCTTCTCCGAATGGAGCTTCTTCTTCTTCTTTTTCTTTTTTCCCCGTAGAGCAAAACCTTAAGAGGCAGACAGGGAGAAATGAAGAATTTGTTTGATTAGAAGAATGAGGTTGAGACACTTCTCCTTATTCAATTTTTCCATACCCATCCCGAACATTTTTGACCATTTTCGTCTCTTTTTTCAATTTCGGCAGGAGATGAAAGAGAACGTTGAGCTTCCTTCTTGTTTCACAATTTTGAAAGCTCGTTTGAACTCAAAATGTAAGTTGATACAAAAACTCTGGCACAATCGAGACCCAAGTTTAACAATCTTCAAAATTCTGACTGCGCCAGATGCTCAAGATTGAGTTTCCGAATACCGCAAAACCTCTAATACAAGGGCCCCCACACTGTCAAGTTTGAGCTCAATTATCTCAGCTCCTATAAGAGATATCAACAATGTGCCAACTGATAAAATGTTTTTGATATTATGACATACAATTTATAAGTTGACAACATTTTCATATCTTTCATAGGAACCGAGATAAATTGGCTTATAGTTAATAGTTAGGGGCCCTTCTATTAGTTTTTACGGTGGGTCAAATATCGAAATGAAAAATCTCTGGTGTTTAATTTATTTTATCTTTATTTTAAATCTAGTACCGGAAGTTTGACCAGGAATTCAAACAGTGTATACGCTTTTCAAATTTATAAAACTTCTTATAGCAGAAGTCCTGAAGATTTCCTTCCGTTCTACAGTAATCCCTTATTATTTTCTTCATTCTCTTCTTTCACCGAAAGTGCTATATTCCCCTATTTCTTACAAAGTTTCTTACTCTGCTATCAAAAGCATCTCTAGTCTAGCTTTTCACCTTACCAGTATAAATTCAATCAGGCTTACCGTAAAGCGTGTAATAGAAGAACCTTCCCACTCTCAAGTCTGTGCTCAATTATCTCAATTTCTATAAGAGATTTCAAAAATATGTGAACTAAAAAAACACTTATGTTGTTATGATAAAAATTTAGTCAGTTGATAACTTTTTCATATCTTTTACATGATATGAGATAATTGAGCTCAAACTTGACCATCTCGGGACCCTCCTTTTGCAGGTTTTACGGTATGGCGGTTTTACAGTAACCCTAGAATCCCTTCACGCGCATTCCTCTTACGCTTCTCTAGTACCCATCTTCAGTCAATTTTCCTTTTTTCCACGTAAATCCATGAGAGTATGTATGTCGTCATCAATGTCCACGTCAGTACAGTGCACCGACCACTTTCGTGTTTCGGGCCGACGCATGAGATCACGATTAAGGCAAACAAAGCTTCTCCTTCTCCAGCTGTGGCTCCCACCAAAGAAGAGGAGCCATCTCCTCCCGCTTCTCCTCATTACGGGAACGTCTCGGGAGCACACGGAAATAGTGTGCTACCTGGAGAGACACGACAGACATGACGTGGCACTTGCGAAAACACGCAAAAGCTGATGATCCGGAAATGGCAAAAAAATGAGGAAAAGGCACATCGCAACACTTCCCTATTTGCTAGGAAATACACGGTGGCTTAGGCCGAAGACAAGAAAAATTTTGTTGGTAATTTCGCCTAATCAAAGGAACACTAATTCTATGAACTACTAGGTAGATGCTACACCAGAAAAAATTTTTATATTGATTAATGTTAAACGTTTTTGGTCAAAATGCGAGTCCTCATTCTGATAATATTAATTTCAAGAACCAGTATGACTAGGTAGTTAAGTTTGTCACATTAGGGGCCAAGAAACTCAAAAATTATCTCGTGAGTGTCAGCTGTTTTCAAGAGAGCCCTTGAGCTCCGCCCCTTTTCTTTTTACTCTCTTCAACTACTTCTCTCTATCAGTGATTATCGAAGTATAAGACTTCAAACCCTTTTGTGTTTGTTGTCACCAAATTTCACAAAAAATAATTTTCACAACGATCTGTAACTGATCTGTTCAGTTACGGAAACCAATGGTTACCAGCATACTTGCAAAATTCCGGGCTGGGTCGGGCCCGACCCGGTATCAAAATCCTGTTTTTTTTTGGTTTTTGACTGTTTGATCGACAAAAAATCACATAAGGGTCCCTTATATGCTTTTTGTAATTTTCCAAATTTGTGAAATGACGGGCCGGGCTTCCAAAAATTCTTTAAAAACCCAGTCCGGCCCGGCCAGTTACAAGTACCAGCGGTAGCAAAATCTGTATAAGTCGATCACAACAATTAATAATTTTTAAGATCACTTCTGATCTCTATCTCCACTATATTCTCGTTTTACTGTTTCCCCTTTTTTCGGAAAAAGAGCCGACTTGTATTTTTTTTTGGATGTCACATGTGTACTGTTTGGGCTTCCACTTGTGAAGTTCCAGAGGCCACGTCCCATTTTTTGATAGAAAGAGCCAAACATAGATCTGAGTCACATGCCCATTATTACAGTAACTCTTCATTGCCCATGATTCATTTTCTCTCTCTTCATCATTCTTCTTCTTGTTTTAGCCTCCACCCACCCTATTTCGCCTTGCCTCCTATCTCGGGTGAGTCGCTGATTTTTTCCTCGAAAAAGTCAAAATCACTTGACTTCTCTATATGCACTACTACCATCTACCGGTTGGCTCCTGTCTTCTTCTTCCTCCTGCCAATTCCCTTTTCATTTACTTTCCCACTCTTCCTTTCGTTTCAATGAGCAAACAAAAGATGAAGAAGGAGAAGCCTAAAAGTTTCTTCGTTTTTTCTGCTCCAAAAAGTCTCTGTTTCCACACAAAGTCAATTTGGTAAAAAGGAGAGAGAAGATTCCATATGGTCTTTCTTTCCTTTCCATCCCTCTCACATATGGTTGGCTCCTCACTTTGGAACTGAGCACAACGATCGTTAAAAGCACATGTTGTGTTGGCCATAACTTTCAATTCCGTCTTCTTTCCATCTTCCTCATCCTCCCAGATTTTCCTTCAGCTTCTCGTTGCCCATATATACTTACAGTATCCCCCTCTCTCCCTGTCATTCACGGAAATGTGGGCGAATCTTTCTTGCCTCGTAATGGTTGGCGCCGCCGAAGCCCCGCCCACATTGCCATGTTTTGTTTTCTATGCCTCCATGAAGGCATGTTAGGATATGAACATTCTCTTTTCTTCTCTGATTGTTTGACTCATCAGTTTTTTCCTACAATTCTTCCCTCTCTCAAAGGTCATGACACCTCTTTTGGTTTCCCATACCTTCTGTTCCCTTTCTGTCATCCGATATTCTGTTAGTAATCATCCAAAATGGCCAACAGACATGTATCGTTTTGTAATGCTCCTAATAACCATATATCACACGTTACACTTCTGCTCGCCAGATCACCTTATTCGCTCGACGACGTCTGCTCGGTCGGGGGTATTGTAAAAGGAGAACTTTGCCGAGAGGCGAGAGAAGGGGGGCAACTGTCGGGGAAAGAGCATCGGAGATTCTCTTTGTAATAGAGTCGGTGAGCGGGGAAGTGCTGTGGTCCGCTATCTGACCGCATATTGCGCGGAACTTCTGATAAGTGCCGACAGTCGGCTCGACGTTCGGAGTTCTGAAAAGGAATCCGAATGGGCGGGTCGATTTCTATGCCTATATAAGATCCGAGCAGAATAATAAGATACTTTCATTTATAGGTCTGTTTTAAGATGATCTGAATTAGCTAGTGACAGATAGGTCTGTTTAGGTATCTATGAGTTTTTTTAAATTGCTTCAAGACATTCTTGATCAAACAAACTAGATTTTTTTCTGAAAATCGAAAAACGTTCATTTTACAAAAATTTCCATAACATGTTTCGAAGATTTCGAAAAATTCTTCCAACTCTATCCAAAACTTTTGTGTCTTCCTCGCTTTCGATTTTGTCTACAGTACTTACGTATAGTAGCTTCCACACTTCCGTAAAATAGAAGGGCTTCCTAACTTTCAAATTCGGGCCAACTTATCTCGGTTGCCGATAAAGATATTAACAATTTGTCAACTGATAAATTGTATGTCATAATATCAAAAACATTTTATCAGTTGGCACGTTGTTGATATCTCTTATAGGAGCTGAGATAATTGAGCTCAATCTTGACAGTGTAGGTGTCCTTGTATTACAGGTTTTACGGTATTCGGAAACTCAATCTTGCGCATCTGACGCAGTCAGAGTTTTGAAGATTTTTAAACTTGGATCTCATTTCTCTATTATCTTTCATAGAACCCTATCGTTGAACTGACAGCGGATCCTCTTTTTCGATTTTTTGTCGTACTGAAGCACTAGTTTTGCACTTTTCTGATATCCAAGAATTCATAAGTTAGCCTCTGCTAGCTAGATTCCTATTATCGATAACAATTCCTGTCTTAAATGAACTTTGTCCGACGGCGCTACCAGTTTTAGATGCAAACCGTCTAGAGATTTTATTTGGAATTCAATGTCGTCTACAAGTCTGAAAGCTTTTTGTTTCCATTTCCCTATCATCATTTCCCTTATTTTCGGTTTTTTTGGATGAGTCACAAGTTTTTCGAATATTGTGAAAGTTTACTACCATTCGAAGGAGACGAAGAAAAGGACCAAGCATGTGAGGGGGTTCAATGTAATTGTTTTTTGTGTTCTAGATCACAAGTAGGTCAACTCAATCGTCTTGCATTTAAATCCGAAACCCCATTACCGTAACCTTGTTCTTCTTCGTCTTCTCCATCAAATTTTCCCCATTACAACATCCACTCCCTGAACAGCCGCATACATCCATCCATCGCCATCCGGCTGCCGTTTGTGGGCGGGATCCCTCATATGTCATTCCTTCAGGGTCCTTCCATTCCCATCTTTACTTCTATCCATCCCCGCGGGTGCTGCTCATTCTCCCACTCCTTTCTTTCTTCGTCACTATTACACACCGTTTCGGATGCTTCCTTCTCCTTTGCTTCTTCTTCTTTTGCTGCTATCGTCGCCCATATTGCTCTTTTCACTTCTTTCGGGGGACCTAACATATGTGTCTGCCGTAATAAGAGAGAGAAAAAGAGAGAAAGGAGCACCAGACTCCAAATCAATCGATTCTTTTGTTTTCCAGAAATGTGAGTTGGAAGTCACATGGACTTGATCAGCCACAAGTCTATCAAATGGGGAGTGACTGACAAAAACTCCAACTAGAATCTCTATTCAGAATCAGAATCAGTATCAATTAACAGCCAATCCACCGTATACCCTTATTCCCATTTCTTTCTCCTCAAACGATTCTTCTTCTTTGTCGTCCCTGCCGTCCCCGTAAAAAGTTACCATACCAATACTGGTTTATTCTCTCTTCCCATCTTCTTCCCGAACGTCCTTCTTTTCTTCTCTGTCGATGATCATCATCATTATACTTTTCTTTTCAACCATCTTCTCCCAATCATTCTTTCATACCATTCCTTCTTCTGATTTCAGAATATAATGACAGACGTCGAAGACTTTGCTCAGCTCTTACAAAAGCTTCAGAATTCGAGCCCTGCACTTCCAGAAGGAACGTCTTCTACTCCGACGCCTTCTTCCTCAACTGGACTCCTTCCAAATGGAAAGAAGACCAAAGGGCGTGTTAAGATCAAGATGGAATACATCAATAACAAACTTCGCCGATACACTACTTTCAGCAAAAGGAAAACGGGAATTATGAAGAAAGTAAGTTGAAGACGTCCGGAGTAGGACCAGAATCGTTATTGATACTTCTTCAGGCTTTCGAATTATCAACACTCACGGGTACTCAAGTCATGCTTCTAGTCGCATCTGAAACTGGTCACGTCTACACATATGCAACCAAAAAACTCCAACCAATGATTTCATCTGAACCCGGAAAGGCTATGATCCAATCGTGTCTGAATGCTCCTGGCGACGAGGGATCCGATGTTCAACCCAGCCGAACGGAATTCACTTTCGATTCTGGTAACGGTGGAAATGGAATGCGTAAACGGAAGATGTTGAACGATGCGATGTCAGCCGAGTCGAGCAACAACAGCCCATCGGTGAGTTTAGGAAAACGAATCTTCCCTATTACAACGTGCGTCAGCCGACGGCCCGATAGAAGGAAAAGAAGAAGCAAATCGGCACTAAAATGGCCTCAAATATCCTTCGGGAGGGCCACGGGAAGGGGAAGATGGAGAGAAAGGGGCCATCGTTTTTAGTGTAATGTATTTCGTATTGGTGTGTACGACTTTGGTTACATCGCTTCACTAATGGACAGATTGAGAGAGAGTATGCTATCACTTATGACTAAACTGATTGCTCACTTTACATCACGGGGAGAATTAGGAGAAATGGGAAGAAACTGATAGTTTGAGAGGAAGGGGAAACAATGGGGAAGAGTTCTTTTTACTGACAACCGCTTGTCGGCACTGTTCTAGAATCACGGAACGAAAAAAAAATCACGGAACAAAAGTTTTGGCTAATCCACAAATTTCTACGATCTTTAATTTGATAAGTGGTGACCCGAATAGTACCTTAGCAATAATTTTACTTCGTCCAATATCCGAAAATATGTTAGAAAGGGGTATATCAAGTTCTTAAGATACGCTAGTTATGAGATTACATAGGACCTTAAGAACATCTGGGAGTTTAGTTCAAGGCTACATCGAGCAGTTATTGAGCTTTTCCCTATCTTTGGATGTTCCAGATGAAGGAAACATGACGTTTTAGCCTAAGCCTATAATTGAAAAAAGCTTCCCCAACCCAAATATATTATCAAATTTTCCGTAAAGTGAGAAATCCAAGGAAAACAGTTTTGTACCAAGATTCTCACTTACTCAGGCCGTGTCCATACTTCTTTGGCCCAAGACTATTCCAAGTTTTTGGACCATCAAGAGGGGAGACTAATTTTGGATTAGGAAAGATTTTTCAATTATAGGCTTAGGCTGAAACGCCATGTTTCCTTCATCTGGGACATTCGAAAAATGGTGGCAAGTTCAATAACTCTGGTCGATGTAGTCTGGAACCATACTCCAGAATGTACCCAAGAGGTCTTATATAACATATTAACTATTGAACCTTGAGAACTCAATCCATCTTTCAGATATACTTTCGAATACTGCTTGTCTACAGTAGTTCAAAGATTCCTTATTTTCAGATGGGTGGTTTCTCTCCATTCTTGCCATCAATGGCTCCGCTGTTCTCTTCATTCGGTGAGGACGACTACAATAATACCGAGAGTGGAGATGATTCGGATTCTGAGGAAGCTGCTAGTGATATCAAAGAGGAGGATCAGGGATCACCAACAATGATCAAGCAAGAAATGATTGAGACGGACAGTGTTACGGCTTCTCTTCAGCAGACGATAAAAGAGGCAATGAAACAAGCAGCCTCGAATAGACAGGCACTCAAAAAGACCAAGGTTTCATCTTCACCCACGAATCAAAAATTCATCAATCCGTTCCTTCTCCAAGGTAAAACATTATAACTAATTTTTCTCATATAAATATTTTATTTCCAGGCGGTGCCAATGCGGCAAACTTCCTCGCAGCTGCTGCCAAACAAGGCGATGATGCCACCAACCACTTTCTATCACAATTGAACTTTCAGCAACTGATCGAATCGGCTGGACTTGCCTCTTTAAGTGAATAATTATCCCTCCTTTTTTAGTATTGTTTAACTTCATGACACCCTTTCTTTCTTGTTCTCTTTAAACTCCTAAACAATTCCGTCTTGCAAAGACCACGATCTTGTCAACATCTGAAAATTTTTCCTCAACTTTTTTCTTTGTAGCTTTCAGCATAATCATTATCATTAACATTTCATCCAATCGTTTCTTGTCCCTGAATAAATGTAAAACAGAATATTTAAAAAAACAGTTCTACTTTTTTCAAAGGATTACATATTCATAAGGCTCCAAAAAGCCTGGTTAGAAATCACAGTCTTTTTGGAACCCTATAGAAGGAACGTAAAAACCATAGCCAGTATTCATTAAATTAATTCACATTCATTAATTAATCAAACATAAAAAATAGTCAATAGAATCAAAACTCCAGAATATGTAAAAAGAGGAGAAGAAGATTCCAAAACTGCAGTACCATCTTGTGAACCACGTCCGTTGCTTTCCGAACCTTGCCCTTCATAATCTTCTGGCTGCTGCACTAGCTTTTCTTTTTTGGGTTGCTCTTGTGTTCCATTATCTGGCTCATCATCTTCATTGGCACCATCTTTCTCAACGTCTTCTTTTCTATCATCTTCGCCATCGTAATCATCCTCATCCTCATTAATCACAGAACCATTTTCCGTAGTTGTTCTCTTTACAATTATATTCTCAGAGGTGGAGCTTTGAACCGTACTGTCTCTCAAAGTGGATTTCGCATTCTCCACAGTTGTCGTTCTTTCCGTTTTGGAGTGAATCGTCGTTTCTTGTTTTCTGTTATTCCCGGTCTGAGTATTTTGAATATGGGGCGCATCAGTTCTGATAGTGGTTGTAGTTGTTACCAGTGGAGTTGTTACTATCGGATTTAGTTTACCTGTTGGGTCTGGCTGATTGTTATTGGATTTTGAACTAACCGGCCTGAAATATAAGAAAATGTGAAATGTACATAACTTTTTTACTAACGTTTCATTACAAATTCCAGCATATACACAGAAAAAATCAGCCAAAACCTCAATCGATATCGCATCATTTTCCTTGCAGTCTGGTGAGTGATAATACATTATTCCGATCAGTTTCTGCTTTCCGTTTTCTTTTCTCAGAAGTCCTCCAGCAGAGTACTTCGAACAAGTAGGACGAGTGAAACATATCTTGTTATAATATTCTATAGTGTTATCACATTGTACGGTCTGAAAATATACTTTCTCCCCAAAAGATAAAATTATAAAAACCTGAGCTGGTCTTATACTCCTGACGTATCCTGTCTTGTTATCCACTCGGAGAGCGTGCAATTTGAGGTTGCTCTCTAGCTGAGGCATTCGTTTTTCTGAAACACTATTTTTAAAGGAAAGACTCCGGGCAAAAGGTTTTTTTTGTAATTGTTTGGCATCAAAATGTTCTTAAATGTATGCTTTTCCTAATGTTACTTCGAAATAGCTCGGAAAATATTCGAAATCTATGAAAACGCTGTAGAAAAGCTAGCACGCTCAGTTTTTGTTCAAGGCGGTCGTAGGAATCTCAATCCAAAGCCACTGTGTGCGCTATTTTTCACGAATTTTTTTTGCAGTTTCTGGTCGTTTTTCTTGTTAAAAAATTGAATTTTCAATCGAAAGCTTGATAAAGACAACAGAAAGACTCGTTGATATCTCACAAACGGCTGAAAAGCGAAAACAACTTGGACGAGAACTGAGCGCGCATGCATTTTCGACAACGTTTTCAGGGATTGCGGAATCCTCTTTTGTGAAAATCTTGGAGAATACGTTACCAGCAAGACAGCTGGGAATGACATTTGGAACGCCAGGCGGGGGGACATCTTCCGTCAACTCTAGAAGAATCACTCCAAATGCCATTTGATCAGGCTCACAAACTCCAAAGTAAACGGCCTGAATCATTAATAACTAGCCGTGTCAAATTAATGAAAAATTCACCGATTTCACAAAGCGATTGAACCCAGATGTACATTGAAACTTATCAGTGCATGGACTCATGAATACTTTTGTCTTTCTCATATACTCGACTGGTATCTCCATTACACTAAAATACAACTTGAACATAAATACCTTTTCCTATTTACTTACTTATTTTTACACTTTGACATGTCTACTTTTGTATCGTCTGGAACCCATCGAACAGTATTCCAGTCACCTTCTTTTCCATTCATTAACGCAAATGCTGCCACTACAACGTGCCGTTTTGAAATCAATGTTGAAGATGTCCAGATTTGACTGGTTGTATTCCCCGTGGGTGCGTTTTCCACTTTTAAGGTGACGGTCCATGGGCTCAACTCACTTTCCAGTTTAGAATCAGCTGAAAACAAATCATCCAGAACAATCATCGAAAATTATTTTTTACGATTAGATGGTATTCCACAAGTCTTTGCGTTTTCCTCATTTTCCTCAGAAGATAGTTTAATGAATTCACTTGACAACGTAATCGGTGTTGGGGGTGATTTTGATTTAGGAGTAAAGAGAGTCGATGTTCTAAAAATGAGATTGGGCAAGTAGATCAGATGAAAAACTAACTTTTTGCAAATTCCACTCAATTCACAAATTTTTTCCTTGTGCGACGCAACATAAGAGAACTTTTGTATTGTGCATTTATCTTGATAATAGCCCGAAAATGCAACCACCGTATTTCTGTCATTCGATTTTTTCAATAGACTAGCACCATACGCGTTCAAGCACATTTCCATATCTGCACATACAGTATTGCTGATTGAAGTGCTACAACGTTTAGAATGAATTGATGTATTGACCTGTAGAAGTAAACTTCCTATTTCTTGTAAAGGGAGACTGCGACAAAAAAAATTGTATAAGTTTTTGCATCAAAATGTTACCAAAGTTATGAATTTTACTGTTGTCACCTCATAAAAAAAACAGGACACAAATGGAAATTTTCAGTGGTCATTTTGGCAGAAATGACATATATCGAAAACCATCAAATTATTGGTCTCCATTAATTTCTTTATTCAAATGTTTCCGAAAATATAAAGGCCAAAAACCGCGAAAAGTTTTTTGAAAACTTCAGATTTTTTTTCGAACTTTTTCGTGGTAATCATGGAAATACATAACTTTGGTAGTATTTTAATGCAAAAATGACATGAAATTTTTTGGTCGACTTTTAATATTTTTCTCAAATTGGGTGTCCAATTGAACTACTTCTCGAAATTTGGAAGACCAAAAAATCAATCGTTGAACTCAGAATCTAAAAATATTTACCTTAGCGGACACAATTTTTATGACTGGCTTAAAATTTAAATGGGATGCTTGATGAGCCTGAAGATCTTCACCGTCATCGACCACGTCAGATGAATCTGGAATAGAGATACTAAAGATGCCTTCAACATCACAATAGTACCAGGGAGACAAACTGGGGTAAAATATGATGAATCATCGGGGATGTCTCTTCCCATTTCGATAAGAATGAGGCCACTGGAGAGTTTATCAGATTCGCATGATCCAATGTAACGCATCTATAATTAATGATTTTATCAACCAGCTGACTTATTTCATTCGCACCGATTTGACTGGAATTCCGGGCATCCAAGGGCATAGAAAATGGTTGCTGCATGCTTTTAAATCTACTGTGATTGAGTCAGTGGGAGCTTCCATCACTCTTCAAAAACTTATCGGATTGAAGAAACACAACTATTTGTCTTACCCATCCTTACAGGTTTTCAAATCAACTTCTGCTTCATCCATTTTCCATTTCCATGTTGCTCCATTGTCTTCTGTCTCCATTAAAGCCAATCCTGATGTCATTACGTGTCGCTTCGAAATCAAAGATGCAGAAACAAAAAATGGTTTGAGTTGTAAGCGAACACTCCATGGAGACAACTCGTCATTCGAAGGGCTTTTGGCTGAAAATGTTTCAGAAAATGTTTTTGTAATTTATTGTTTTAACTAACAGTCTATAGCTCTCCCACATTCCTTTGAACGTTCTTCGTCTTCTGTCTCACTCAATTTATCCGAAACGGAGAATGAGAGTAAACAAGAGAAAATTAAGATCGAGACCCTCATTCCATAGAAGTGAGAAAAAATCTTGAACTGAAAAAAAGAATCTGAATGACTGGACGTGGTTCATAAACCACGTTGCAGTCGAAAGCCAACAAGGTCCATCAGGAGTAATCGTATCTACACAACAGGGGGCACTTTTCACGCTGAGCTTTTTTAGGAAATTGTTTCACATAGCTTTGTTCCGTGACATTTCAAAGAAATAAAAGCCAATGATAAAATGAAAAACGTGGATCCACAGTATTCGCATGATGCGAATTATAGTGAATTTATTCCCATCAAAGGATAGAGAGAAAGTAGTCGAATCAGTATTAAATACAAAAAATAGCAACTTAAATCGGGATATACTAAAAACAAGGCCCCTAAAAAAAAGTAAAATCAGCCATTAAAAATTATTTTCAGCTTCTAAAATGTAGGCTTAGCCTTTAAAAAGCAGGCTTACGGTTAAAAAGCAGGCTTACCAATAATCGAAGGGCCCTCGTAATAGAAAGGCCCTCTGTGAATAATGACCCCTCTTCAAAATGTGTTTTGAAATCAAAAAATTCCGTAATTTTTCAATGGAAAATATTCCAGGAATTCCACAAGTCAATAGAAATTTGCTGAAATTCTATTTTTCGATGCAAATCTTGCTAAATTTTGGTTGGAATTGGCAGATTTTCATGAATTTTGAACGAAACTTCGTCGATTTTTTTGATGCAAAGTTTCGGAAAAAAACTAGCCAGAAAAATAGAAGGGCCCCTGTAATAGAAGGGCCCTCCGGAGGTACCTTGGAACAATAGAAGGGCCTGTTCTTCTAGTACCGGTTTTACGGAAATAAAAGTAGACTCAGTCCTTAAAAAGTAAGCTGAACCCTAAATTAATGTATGCGTAAAAACAAAGCTATATGAAAGTCAAATTAGAAGTTACTTCAGTTGTTAAAAACAAAACATCATATAAGTTTTTTGAAACTCAATCAATTTCGCGTCTCCTGAATCTTCACAGACGTGACGATGACACCCAGAAAAAAAACAATTTTTCCGTCAGAATTTTTTTGAAGATTGGCTTTGTGATGAAAAATGTTTGGTGTAGATTAAATATATACAGAAAAAAATTTGAAGCAGTTTGAAACACTTGCTCTTGAGATGTGCTCACTGGAGCATAAAAGGTATGGTTCTAGAGTTTCGCTATAAGTCGGCTCAAAATGATTGCAATTTGTTCAAATTTTGAGAGAATGTGTGTTTTTAATTGTTCTACAAATTACATACAAAACGTTGTATTTTGGGAACGAAAAATTTTGCTTGTTTGTTTTACTCGTTTTTGATACACAAAAATGAACAAATTGTAAAAATGTTTTTGTTGCCAAACAACAAAGTTTTTTATGTAGTTTGTAGAACAATTAAAGACACACATTCTCTCAAAATTTGAACAAATTGCAATCATTTTGAGCCGACTTATAGCCAAACTCTAGAACCATACCTTTTATGCTCCAGTGAGCACATCTCAAGAGCAAGTGTTCCAAACTGCTTCAAATTTTTTTCTGTATATATCTAATCTACACCAAACATTTTTCATCACAAAGCCAATCTTCAAAAAAATTCTGACGGAAAAATTGTTTTTTCTTCTGGAGTCATCGTCACGTCTTAGAAGATTCAGAAGACACAAAAAGTGATTGAGTTTCAAAAAACTTATATGACGTTTTGTTGGAAATACAGCTACAATTAACAAAAAAGTTTTCGATTATTGGACAAGTTTTAAAAAAGTTATGAACAAAAGTATAGAGGGACAATCACTAACGTTCGCCACTGTATGTTTTTTTCAGTTTAGAATATTCTAAAAACTATCCCAATAATTTTTTTTAATTTTCAAATTAGCCTTTAAAAGTATTAAAAAATCCCTATGAAATGCCTATTCAGAAAAAAAAAACAATTTCCCTTTTTTTCGAACATTTGGTGAACATTTGGTGATCGGAAACTCCAAAAACTACCCCAAGAATCATTTGAATTTACAATCAGAAATGCCGAAAAAAAAGAAAAAGTTAATTTTTAATTTTAAAAACGTGTAGTATATAACAACCATCGAAACTTCATCTAACGTGCTCCCGATTAGCCTAGTGGTTAACAGGGATGAATTTGAATCAACCATCGTTGGTTCGAGTTCTCCCCAGAGCCTAGTGGTTTTTGTCAGAGTACAGTAATCGGGGTTAATCGTGAACAAAATACGGGAAATGCCCCCTGGTGTGGGGATACGATCGCGTGTCCATCAGTAGAGCGCACAAACAGGCTAATTGGAATTATGTAAATTCGGTAATAGAAGCTCAGAAGTGCTCTAACTATATTTTAAAACCTTTTAGATTTTTAAAAAATTGAACGGAAGAACGGAAGCAACTGTGTCTGAAAACTTAATATTAACGAGCAACAATAACGAAAATAAAATGGACAATACTGTTGGAAAATGAGAAACAAAAATTCTAAGTTTGCTTCTATTGCGGCCAACATGTTAAGGTGAAATTCCTGGGTAATTATCAAATGTTGTGGAGCTGAATTAAAATTTGTGCCCAAATGTGTCGCAACTTTATTGATAAAATATTCAACACAGTGGTACGAAAAATACAGTTTACCCAGGAATTTCCTACCTCTAAATCACTTTAGGGGAACAAGTTCGAGGAAATTTGATGAAGAAATCGATTAAAGCTAATTTAAAATTTTGATAAAACTCAAAAATATCTTTAGAACCACAGTCAGTATTCATTAAATTAATTCACATTCATTAATTAATTCAACATAATATCGCCAATAGAATCAAAATAGCCAATAGAATTAAAACTCCAGAAAACATATACATCGAGAAAGACGGAGCAGCAGTACCATCTTGACCTTCTGAAAGCTGTACTAGCTTTTCCTTTTTGGGTTGCTCTTTTGTCGCCACTTTACAAATTCCAGCATAGACACAGAAAAGATCAGCCAAGACCTCAATTGATACCGCATTATTTTCCTTGCAGTCTGGTGAGTGATAATACATTATTCCGATCAGTTTCTGCTTTCCGTTTTCTTTTCTCAGAAGTCCTCCAGCAGAGTACTTCGAACAAGTAGGACGAGTGAAACATATCTTGTTGTAATATTTTCTAGTGTCATTACATTTTATGGTCTGAAAATATATTACCGTAAAACCTGTATTAGGAAACCCTTTCTACTGTTTAAAAGCTCCTCCGGAGGGCCCTACAATTAGAGGGGGCTTTTCTGTTTTTCTTCTTGTAAATGTTTATCAAAAAATTTGACGAATTCTCGTTCAATATTAAAAATCTATCAATTTTACCAACAAAAAAACTTTTTCAACAATTTTCTGTGGAAATATGAAATTTCCGGGATATTTTTCACCGAAAACGTACGGAAGTAATTATTTTGAATAAACAAATTTTGAGGAAAACCCTTTTATTACAGGGGGCCCTTTTATTTTTTTTTCCGTCCATTAAAGGTGCCCTTCTAATACAGGTTTCACGGTTTCTCCCCAAAAGATGAAATTATAAAAACCTGAGCTGGTCTTATACTCCTGACGTATCCTGTCTTGTTATCCACTCGGAGAGCGTGCAATTTGAGGTTGCTCTCTAGCTGAGGCATTCGTTTTTCTGAAACTTCTTTTTACTATCTTAAAATTCTGAAGATCTGAAATTTAAAAGTTTCGGAATTCAGAGATTCTGAGCTTCTAAAATTCTAAAGATCTGAAGTTCTCTAATGTCCAAATTCTGAAATTCAACATTCAGTCAATTCGAAATTCGAAGTCTCTGACATTCTCAGATTCAGAGATTCTTGGAATATGTTACCAGCAAGACAAATATGTTACCAGCAAGACAAATGGGAATGGTGTTTGGAAGACTACGCGGCGGGACATCTCCCCAAACTTCAAGAAGAATAACACCAAATGCCATTTGATCGGACTCACAAACTCCAAAATAGACGGCCTAAATTCCAATAATAACTATTTTAAAATAATGAAAAATTCACCGATTTCACAAAGCGATATAACCCAGTTGTACACTGATGCTGATCAATGCATGGACTCGTGAATACTTTTGTCTTTCTCATATACTCGACTGGTATCTCCATTACACTAAAATACAATTTATATTTTTTCATTATCTTTTCCCTGATTACTTACTTATTTCTACACTTTGACATGTCTACTTTTGTATCGTCTGGAACCCATCGAACAGTATTCCAGTCACCTTCTTTTCCATTCATTAACGCAAATGCTGCCACTACAACGTGCCGTTTTGAAATCAATGTTGAAGATGTCCAGATTTGACTGGTTGTATTCCCCGTGGGTGCGTTTTCCACTTTTAAGGTGACGGTCCATGGGCTCAACTCACTTTCCAGTTTAGAATCAGCTGAAAACAAATCATCCAGAACAATTATCAGGTTTCAATTTTTACGATTGGATGGTTTTCCACAAGTCTTTGCATTTTCCTCATTTTCCTCAGATGATAGTTTATTGAATTCATATGTCAACATGATCGGTGGGAATCTTGAATTAGGAGTGAACAGATCAGTCGATGTTCTAAAAATGAGATTGAACAAGTAGATCAGATGAAAAACTAACTTTTTGCAAATTCCACTCAATTCACATATTTTTTTCTTGTGCGTCGCAACAGGAATGAACGTTTGCCTGTTGCATTTATCCTCATAATACCCCGAAAATGCAACCACCGTATTTCTGTCATTCGATTTTTTCAGTAGGCCAGCGCCACGTGACGTCAAGCACACATCCAAATCTGCGCATATAATATTGCTAATTGAGGTGTTACAACTTTCAACACCGATCTTTTCCGAATTGATTGATGTATTGACCTGTAAAAATAAATTACTTCATTTATTGAACATTTTCCACAAATTGGATAGTTGAACTATTTAAGTAGAGAGGAGAGTTTTTAAGATGTCGACAAGTTTTTACGATTGGATGGTTTTCCACAAGTCTTTGCATTTTCCTCATTTTCCTCAGATGATAGTTTATTGAATTCATATGTCAACATGATCGGTGGGAATCTTGAATTAGGAGTGAACAGATCAGTCGATGTTCTAAAAATGAGATCTCCTCGAGGGAGCTTAAATGAACGAAATTTCGAAAAATTATTTTTCTCATGTTCCTTTCTTTGAACTTTGGAAGATTATAAAATCAATCATTGAAATCAGAATCTCAAAAACGTTACCTTAGCCGAGATTACGTTTATATCTGGTCAAATTTAAATTAGATGCTTGAGGAATTTGAAGATCTTCACCGTTATCGACCACATCAGATGAATCTGAAATCGAATTTTTAAAGATGTCTTCAAACATCATAAAACTACCAGCGAGACAAATTGGGGTGAAATGATATAAATCATCAGGGATATCTTTTTCCAATTCGATAAGAATGAGATCATTAATGAGTTCATAGAAAAATATGCATGATGATCCAATGAAATGAATCTATAATTAATGATTTTATCAATAAGTTGTTTTTTTTTCATTCGCACCGATTTGACTGGAATTCCAGGAATCCAAGGACACCGATAATGGATATTACATGCTTGAAAATCTACTTTGAGTGAGCCCTTGGGAACTTCCATCACTCTTTAAAAACTTATCGAATAGAGAGAAATAAAACACTTTTTCTTACCCATCCATACAGGTTTTAAAACTGACTTCTGATCTATCCGTTTCCCATGTATGTTCTCTCCATCGTCCTTTTATCAATTCTGTCTCTATTAGAGCCGGAAATGATGTCATTACGTGTCGCTTCGAAATCAAAGATGCAGAAACGAAGGATTGTTGGAGTCGTAAGCGAACAGTCCAAGGAGACAAATCGTCATTCAAATGGCCTTCGGCTGTAAATGTTTCAGAAGATTTTATTCAGCTTTTATTAAACTAACTGTCGAAAGCTCTGCCACATTCATTTGAACGTTCTTCGTCTTCTGTCTCACTCAATTTATCCGAAACGGAGAGGGATAAAAACAAGCAAGCGAGAATTAAGATTGAGATCCTCATTTCATACAAAGAGAGAAAAAATCTTGAACTGAAAAGAGAAATCGAATGACTCGATGTGGTTCATGAACCACGTTCCAGTCAAAAGCCAACATCGTCTATCGGTAGAGCGCACAAATAGGCTAGTTGACACTTTCGCAAATCCTGCTGTAACAGAAGCACAGAAATCCATAATTAGAAAAACTCGAAAAATATATTTAGAAGCATAGCCAGTATTCGTTAAGTTATTCACATTAATAAATAAATCAAACATTATAAATAGAAAATAGAATCAAAACTCCAGAATATGTAAAACGATAAGAAGAAAATAACCAGAAATTTTGTACCCTTGTATCATGGATTTTGTACTCCTAGATCACTTCAGGGAAAAATGCTCAAAAATGAAAAGGATTACTGTAGGATGAAATGTTTGATAATGAAAAGGATCGCTTCTATTTCGAAAATCAAACCTATGTTTTTAACAACTTCCCAGAAGATTATAACTGAATTTCAAAAAATGTGTGACAGATTTCATTGAATAAAAATCATAAGAAGAGAATGACGAAAACAGTGGCAAGAAGAAATTGAAGTGATTGTTTGGAAGATGTTTCAACCGGTTCTGTGATTCTGAAATAAAACAAAAGTTTTCAACAACGAAAGAGTTTTACTCGCGTTTTACAGATCCCAGCGAGGGAACAAAGCTCATCTTTAAAAAATCCAATTGACACATAATGATCATTCGTGCAGCCCGCTTCGAAAGAATACAAAACGGCAACGCCCGTTTCTCGTCCATCTATCTTTTTCACAAGAGTTCCTGCTCTTCCTTCAACACAAGATCCACGTGTCGCACAAACAGATTGAACAAATCTTCCGATGTTGGCTCCGCACTTTTGAATCTGAAAATTCCAGAATTTTAGCTCTACAATTGTGTTTTTTTATACTTTAGCAGGAATCGCAGTGATAAAGGCTTTTCCGTTTTTAACATCCAACGAATCAAAGTGAACGGCGTCTCCGATAAACAATGGTTTCTTTTCGGCTGTAAAAAAACTTTAAATTTCTGAATATGAATTTTTTACTACCTGGAAGGCAGACCGGAACAAAGAATGGCTCATTTTGTGGAACATTTGAACTGATTTCAAGAAGAAGTATTCCAAATGGCACCTCTCCCGGTTGACAGTTTCCCAGATACCATCCCTAATAATTTTTTCAGATATTTTATTTCTTTTCCATAATCCATTTACTAAAAACTAACTTGGATAACAGAACGTGCAATATGCATTCCGCACTGTTCCACGTCTTGACAAATGCTGATCCAAATTTTTAGTTTCTTCAGGGCCTTTTTAGGAATTGCCATTTTACTGTAACTTGTACTTGTTCACTTTTTTCCAATTCAAACCTACTTTTCCTGGCATGCCGCAAAATCTACTGTTGTTTCATCTGCCCATACCCATTGTTTAAATGTATTGTCCGTTTCTCTAATAGCCATAAATCCAGGAGCAATAACATGACGAGCAGAAACCAGAATAGAACTTCCATAATATTCCGTTCCGTTGTCTCTCCCACGGACATAGTTGATGGCCATTCCCCATGGTACTTTATCATCATGAGGGTTGGAACTTGGTTTCTCTGCTAAAATTCAAGAAGTTCCGAAAAAAAAACCTCGGACGCCCTACGAGTCAAAGATTTTCCACACATTTCAGCACGTTCTGCATCGAATTCCGCACTCAATTTACCACAGAAACCCGATGATACGATTGTGAAGAAAATTATCAGTTTTAGCATCGCTCTGGAAAATTTCAGCATTTTTTGTAGTCTAGACTTTGAACCTCACATGAAGATGTGGTTTGTAAAGATGACAGGTATGACTGAGCCAACTGATTGTTTGGAATACTGACTTATTTTTAACTCACCGAGTTTTAAAAAGTAGGAGAAATGTTGACGCGAATATTAAGAATGAGCATGAATAATGTTTCCTATGTAGATCAGTAACTTCTTCCGAGCTTTTTTTTCCAAATTTTTAGCCAACGTTGCCAAACTGACAGTTATCTGAGCCATCTGAATCCACTTGACCGTATCCATTCTGTCTTGATAAATTAACAAATCTTAATGTACCAGTTGGTATATGTCCCCTTCGGAGCTGAACCTTCTATCCTCCGCTTAAAAAAATCTCCGTAATCTCATAAATATTTTTTGTCACATTTATTAAGGATTTGAAAATTGGAAGTTTGATAATCCAAAACTTTCGAAGTTCATGATTCGGACCTTCAGAATTTAATACTTCCGAAAAAAAATTCAGTTCAGAAATACATAAGTGAAACCGAAAATTCAGAATTTCAAAAACTTAAATTTCACAATCTAAAGGTGTTTCTATTTTTCCGATATTCCGAGTGACTGAATTTATAAAATTTAGAAGACTTTTAGAATTTTCAGAATCCACAATTCAATTTTTGACTTTCCAAATTTTGAATTCACAACTTTCTGAACTTTTGGTTTTCCGGATTTCTGACTTTCCGAGTTTTTCTTTGAATATTGGGTAAATGAAATATTCGGAAGTTTCAGAATGGACAACCTCAGAAACTTGAAAGTTCAAAAACTTGAAAATTCAAATATTCAAAGACTCTAAGTTTTGAAGACGTTGGAAAATTGATGAGTAGAGAAAATTCGAATGTAGAGATTCTGAATTCGAAAACTCGACAATTTAAAATGTTGAGTTTTGTGAAGAAAGTCAGAACCTGAATATTTCGATAAGTTTAAGTTATTTGTAGATTATCATTAGTTTTATCCAATGTTGCCGAACCATACTGACAGTTGTCCTAGTCATTTGAAACCACTCTACCGTATCCATTCCATCTCGGAAAATCAACAAATGTTAATGTATACGGTAACATCCAACAACTACTCCCAATCTGATTTTATTTCCATTTGTACACATGTCTCATTTGTCACGAAATCCTGTTACCTTTTCTCTGATTTTTTCGGTTATGTTCCAATCGGCCACCTGTGTCCGTTTTGTTCCAAAAAAGAAGATTGTTTCTTTTTCTTCATAAAGGAGAAGAAGACGTTTCGGGTTTTGCGAAAGAGGCGACAAACCGAGAAGCTTGTAATCCGACAGGCGGCATGAAAAAAGGAAAAGAGAGAATGAAACCACCGATTCTTGCGTAACCGTGTTTGCGCCACATGAGGAAATGAGAGAGAGAGAGAGAGAGAGAGAGAGAGAGAGAGAGAGAGAGAGAGAGAATTCTAATTGAAGAGAATGGAAAAGCTGCAAAAGGTGTATTGACACAGAAGAAGACAGTTCGAAAAGCCAACCGGAACTGCCATCCAGAAGACGGAAGAAGCCACGAAGTCTGAGAGTAGTTATTCATATACATCTTCAGAAGAGACGACGGCTTCTGAATGTGTAACATGTGTCAAGTTGTTTGTCAACTGGACAACAACTCTTCTGTCACTTCCCAGGTTTTTTCTTGTGTAATCCAGCTGTAGTTTTGATTCTGATCTATGTTTCAGGTTGATTTTAATGTTATATCGGATTCTTTGAATTTTCTAAAATTGCAGCAAATTTTTTTTGGAAAAAAATTCAAACCCTTTCTGTAGAGGCGGTTAAATAGTGAATATGCATTTTTCAAGTATTATTCTCATACAAAAATTGAAATTGTGGACGAGAAACGCCGGTGGCACTAGCCGAAGGAAGGCTCCACAACGACAACAACCGTAACCTGAAAATACTTTCACGGCCACTGGCGTTGCTCTTCCACAGCTCCGATTTTTTTTGTACCAGAATAAAAATGTTCTTGTGAGTTTTCTAGCGCTCCACTAGAGAATCGGTTTATAAAAGAATAATTGTTTTAGGTTAGTGAATTTCCATTTTCAGATAAAAATTCTAATTTTCATCTTCCCTCATCAATTGTTCCAGTTACCTGGGACCAGCTACTTTTTGACACTAGGAAATGTTTGTTTGTAAAAATAATACTATGCAAATTTTCCAGTTCTTTTTTCTCATTTTGTTTTCAAAAATCAGTTTTTTTGGACACTCCCTGTGTCCATTTTTCCCGTTGTTTTCCATGCCCTTTTCTATGGAAATTTCAGTTTTTTGAATCTCTAATTCTCAAGTGATATAACATTCCCATCGTTACTTTAACATTACTCTATATCTGGATCACTGATAATAAGTCGTGTTAGTCATTATGAGGGCGTTGAAGGGCGTTTCGAATTCTGGAATTCTATTCTAGCAGACGGATTTCTGAAATGTTCTGGTGAGAAAGAGTTTCAAGAAATTTGTGAAGATTATCTGTCTCTCTAGAACTCTGGGATAAGACTTTTCTAATTTTTGGATGGAACTGCAGTAACCCAATATTGCCCTTCTTTTTAATGAGTGATTGTTGTTGAATGAGATCATTCAAATTTTTTCACTTGCTCGAGACAAGATGACTTAAGATAACTGAAGAGCTAAAAGCTGAAATGTTAAACATTTGATAACATTATTCTTTAGGTTTCTTGGAAACTAATTTTTATGAAACTATCATAACATCGTAAAATCTCCAATAGACGAGCCCCTTGACTGTCAAGTTTGGGCTCAATTATTTCATTCTCTGTAAAAGATATCAAATACGTGTTAATTGACGATTTTTCCTGATATTTTGACATATATATCATCAGTTGACAACTTTATCCTATCTTCTACAGGAATCGAGAAAAATTCGTTCAAAGTTAAAAGTTAGGGGGCCTTCTATTAGAGCTTTAACGATATCTAAAGTACAAACTGAGTTCATCACAGAGAACTTTGCTTCTTGTGTATGTCGTAAGCTTCGGAACTCAACAGTACGAAATGATCAAGGACTTAATTAGTCAAACTCCATTCATTTCTAGCTTCACCACTTCATTACACCCTCTCACGACCTTCCGACTCCTTACTCATTATTCAAGAATTTTGATCAGATGTCTTGAACAAAAAAGAGAGAAAAGGCTACAACAAGATTACAACACAATATAGTACATTCACGAAAGGGGTTTTCGAGGTTCAAACCCTCCTTCTTTTCATGCCTACAAATCTAATACAAATATGTATCGCTTCTTTATTCTACAACCCTTTTTTCCCAAAAAGCTTCTATGTCTACGACGATGCCACCAAAACCGGTATCTCTGACTCTCTGACGAACCCTCTTACTCTCTCGTTTCTTACCAATGCCATCTGGAAAACGAGGCGGAGGAAGGGGGAATCTCAAGTTCACACAGACATCCTCTCTTTCTACAGTCCCCACACAACCGACAAGCTTCTTCTTCTTCTCTCTTCATGTATCCGCCCCGTATAGTTGCCATTTATCCTCTCTTTTTCGTCTGCTTCTGCCAACCGATCGACTCATGATATCAGATATAGAGAGATGCCACCCCGTCGCGCATGTTTGTGTTGCGATATGAAGCAAAAAAGGAGAAAAGAGAAATGTTCGATGTTGCGTAACCGCTGTTTTATGTCATTGTTATCTAACACCCTAACACTTCATACCGATAAGTGATGTCGTATTCCGGTAATGACGTGGCAAATTTTAGGGGTTACTGTAGTCACTGTAGTTTCTGTAGTGTGAGGAGAGTTGTCAGTTGTCCTAAGTTCTGTTGGTCCGAAACTCTTTGCTAACCCTTGGCTTCAGCTCTCCAGAGCGAACTTTTTCTCGGATTTGTCACTTTTAAAACAATTCTTTTCAGTGAAGTCAGCTTTTTACGGTATTCTCTATAGTCACGGTGTTTTCTCCAGTTGAATTTGAAGCTTTCTTGTCGAGACTAACGCTAATGTTACTGTAGTTCACGCTTATTCGCGTTGGAGCGCATTTACACGACGTTTCGAAAATATCGACGTGTTACTGTAATCACTACATTTCACCCTCAAAAAATGTCTGATAAATTCTTCTACTAAATTCTGGAACCACTTTTCGAAAGTTCGAAACAGTTACCTTTGAAAACTCAAAAACGAATTGATATCTTATCACTGATTATAATGTGTTTTTTTATTGTGACTGCATTGTGGTAACATGAAAAACAATATACTATGACTAGGCACCACAACAAAATTTTCAAAATAGATTTTTCCCAGTTTTTATTGTTGGATTGTCTTCTCCTACTTTACAGAAGTCCATTCCCAAAATTTCAGCGAAAAATCTTCATTCAATCCCGAGTTACACACCATTTTGTATCAGACCTCAATGTACTGACTTTCTCCTCATTTTTTTGCGGTGCGCAGAAAAGTGGGCGGTGTTTAGAAGCTTGCAATACTGCGGCGCGGAAAATTCGTGAAGGAAATTAAAGAAAAAGCTATTAGACGCGAGAGAGACCCGAACCTCCGCCTGCGTCAGATCGGCGCGCGCACCCACTATCCAGTCGGCCACGGCTGCACTCGCGGTGGTAGCTTTAGAGGGAAAATATGAATGTGCGACTCTTCGCTGCCTGCTGCCTTCTTCCGGTGTTGCTTTCTTCCTATGTTTTAAAGAAATTGATCTGTGAATGATAAGGAAACAGACGTATAACACATTAAGGGCGTCGATAGAATTTTTTAATTATAATTGCTCTTAGTGGCAAATTTTGCGTAGAATCTTATGGTGAAAAGAAAATCGGTGGCGCTCACCTGTGTCACCTTCAAAACTTCCAAAAACTGAAAATTTTGAAAGTTTGGAATTTTCGGATGAGTATCAAAACTACTTAGATGTATCCAATCTTTCTGAAAATTGGCAGAAGTATACACAAGACTTAGTTTTACCATAATATGCAAAAAAAAATTGGGGTCATCGCTGAAATTTTTTATTTATTTTAGCTGGAACTTTGGCTGAAAATTGTGGAACAAGGGCGTCGTTAGAATTTTGATTTTATTTCAAAATCCAATCCCCCAGTTCATAAACTATCAGAATCCATTAAAAAATCTAATGGCGCGAACTTCCATCCAACACTTTTAGTCCACTTTGTCAGTCCCACTTCTATTTTTCGAAGTTTTCGAATCAAAATAATAAAGTTATCGAAGAACTGATAATTTCATTGGATTCAGCGTAGTCGATTACATAGGGACAAGTTCTCACCAAAAAAATAATGGGTTTCTAACGCCCGGTACAAGCCTTCAAAGATGGATTTCTGAAAAGGGGAGAAAAATTTGGTCGCCCCGCCCCCTTTCATTGCGGTGCCTAACTATGACCTTCCTCTTTTTTCTCTTCTTCTCATTTACTGTTAGTTCCATTTTAGAGAACTACATACTTCCTTTTCATGTTGTTTTCTTGAAAATGTCCAGTAGATTTGTTTTTATGAAACTTACCCAATTGATGTTTCATAGAATTACCAACAAAAATCCCGACTCCATGGCATTCTGCAAGTCTTCCAATTCTTGATAGGAACCCACCCAAATTTTCAACTTTTAGCTCAATTATCTCGATTCCTGTGAAAGATATCAAAAATTTGTCAACAGATAAAACACTTCGGATATTATGATAAACAATTTATCAGTTAAAAACTTTTTTGTATCTTTCACAGAAACAGAGATAAATTTACTCAAAGTTAGGTAGCGTTTTCTATTACTTTACCGTACTTTCTTTCACTTCGGTCTTTAGCTAGAAAAGAAAACTTCTGTCTGGATAAACGATAGCTTTCAAATATCGCATCTCCAGAATCCAATTTACCTTGAACGATAACTACTAGTACATAGTAGATGAAAGCTTAGGTAAACAGACCTTTCTCTTTAAATGCTGGAAAGTGAAAAGAGTCTTCCGGATCGAATATGTGCTGACAGGGAAAACAATTGAATCTCATTTTTCTTCTTTTTCTTCTTCTTCTTCTTCTTCTTGCTTTTTCTTTTCAGTCGTCATTCCTTTACTTTCACTTTGCCGTTCGTCTTCTGATGATCAATCAATTCACTTCTGCCCCCCGCACGCCCCCCTCCCACATCTTTTTGCATTGCGTCATCGTCACAAAATACCTGCTTTTGACGATGCAAAATTGCGGTTTTCTTTTCTTTTTTTTTTTGAGATCAGACTTTTCCAATCTTTTCCTACTTATTTTTCTAGGTGGATTTGTGCCAAACAAGAAGTTTCTGGTAATGGTGAACCTGAAATTATGGATGGTCAAAGTCTGAACCCTGTCTGAAAGGATTTGATCGAAATGGTTCCAATTTTCGGTGCTTTGAAATGAATCATCTGAAAAAGAGATTTAGAAGTTACATGCTTCATTTCGAAAGTTCATAATTTTGTAACTACTGAAAGGCATAACATTGACATTCAGAACATTTGAGTTAGCGGATAGAATGACTCCCATCTCCTAACTTTCAACTTTGAGAAAGTTTATCTCGGTTCCTGTGAAAGATATAAAAAGTGGATCACTGACAAAATATTTCTGTCATTATGATAAGCATTTGATCAGTTTACTACTTTTGGGTATCTTTCACAGAAAATGAGATAATTGATCTCAAAGTTGACGGCTTGCTAGAGTTATATCAAGCTGTTTACGTTTGACTTTTGGTAAATTATACCTTTCTGAACTCCAGGATTCTTTAATCTAAAACCTGATCTACGAGAATCTGCTCAAATCCCTGCATCTGAAAATGTCTATCGCTCCCATTTTAATCCCATTATGCCCTTTTATCTATTTTGGAGTATCGACACTGTTAGGAAAGGTATCTTTGCTGAGGAAATCGGCAGGATGGGGTTCAGTCATAGGTTTCCTGTCATATGAGTTTCGATCATCTGATATACAATTGCTCATCCCAAATTTTTGAGGAGACTATATTAAATTTCCTTGAATTCGCTTCCTGGCACTCTCGAATTTTAATCTCTGCCTCATCAGTTTCACTTCATCTTTCGTCATCGAGTGTTTTTGTTCCATCTTACGTAACAAGCTTCTTCTCTCTTCGTTCTTTTTCTCGAGAATCATCTCCATTGTCCTACTCTCTCCGATAGTACCAGTGACAAGCCGAAGTGGCTGTATGTTCATTTTCCGACTGGTTTTTCATTAAAAAGGAACGATGAAGTTACACACATGGGGCACCCTTTCCAGCCGCTTTGTTCCCCCATTACTGTTTTCGAATTTATCTTGGTCTTACCTTCCTTTTCAAATCATTCATTTCAATCTTCTCGTTTCAGGACTCTCTGGAGGTGCTGGGTTCCATCAGATGTTGAAGATATTATCAGTTTGCCTTTTGATAGGCACCGTCCAATCCGGCGGATATGCTGGAGGATCGAATGGCGGAGGAGGATCAGCAGTCCAATCAGTTCAAGGAGCTGGAGGATCTTTCGCATCTGGGTGAGTTTTTTTGGGATTTAAGGGTTAATCTAAAGAATCGAAATATTTCAGACCCGACTTCAACCCGATTCTTCTTCAAGGTCAACGTGGATACCCGGGAATTCGTGCTCGTTTGAATTCAAGAGCTTTTCAATATGCCAGTACTCTGGTCGCTGGACTCTTGAATACTGAAATCAAGAAAGCTAGAATTCCACCAATCTCTCAATGCATCCCAATGGTAAGTCACTTTTTTCTAGGAATCAAGGCTGTGCGAATCGCGGTCGCGGCCGATCGCGGCTCAGGAGGTTGTCGTAGGCTTATCAGCCCGTTATTTCAAAAATACGTTCAGCGAACCAGACACTGCCAGGGCTGCTAAGCAGCCGTATCCTACCTATCCCAGAAGTACCCTATCCAAAATGCCGGCCGTGGCACAGCTCGTAAAAACCTGAATATTTTCAAAAAAGATTTAATTACGAATTAGTCCATCATCTGGAACATCGCCAGATTTCGCTAGTTCTCCTCTTCAAAAAACTAAAAAAGTAAAACTTCACAAGTAGAATGTGTCCTATGCCCAAAAACTTTCCCCCCAATGAAACTGTAAAAACTGTTCCATTTTGTACCGTAGTACACTACTTTTCCTCTTCGTCCATTCTCTTGTTTTTTGCCTGTTTCTCACATTTCTGTTACTCATTTTACCGTAATAGTCTCTTTCTTCTTCTTCTTCTTCTCTTTTTCGTATACATTTCATGGTTACGTAATAAGACCTCGATACTCATGAAAAACAGGATATTCGGCTAAATTTTATCACCTAATCACCTCGTTTTCATTCATCATTTTCTCAATTAAATTGCATGAATCTACGTGAAATCTTCTCATCTCCTTTTTTTTGCGGCTTTTCGTATCGAACTGTAGTCTACGAAGGGAAAGAAGCTGAAGGGGCAATATAAGATTACGTAACAGGTCGAAGGGGTGGTGGGGAAAAACAAAATATAGAGAAGGGAAAAACTTGTTCCTTATAGGCTTCTCTCTTGATTTTTAATAACATTTTTAACTGGGTGAAGGAGGAGACAAAGAAGGAGATTATGGTTCAATGGCCGTCAAGATCACTGAAATTATTAAGAAGAACAGGGGGATTAAAGGAAGGGGGACAGGATATTTTTCGGATTGATCAATCGGATTCGGATTGATTTCGGATTGATCACAGTCGACTGTATTCATTCTGACGTAACGGTGTACAATGCTTATAAGCTATCGTGCTCGCTTTTATCTATGCTCGCTCTACCTTTGCCTGTGTGGCTCAGTCGGTAGCGGCGCCATTCTTTCAATTCTCGTCCCACGAGTTGGACTCTTCGAGATGAACAAAAATCCTACATAGTTTTTTTTAATGTCCCCCTACCTTTAAGACAAGTGTTTCACTGAAACATTTTGGAAACATACCATAAAACCTGTAAAAGAACGGCCCCCACACTGTCAAGTTTGAGCTCAAATGTCTCACTTCCTATGCAAGATATATTTTTTTTACCAACTGATGAAAGACATGTGATTTCATTATATACAATTCATCAGTAGGCAAATGTTTCATATCTTTTACAGGAACCCAAATTTAGCTCAAATTTAAAAACTAGGGGATCCTTCTGTTACAGGTTCTGCGGTATTTTTATCGAAACAATATCAATGACAAACACTATAAGAAAACTGATCATTACAGGTACAAGGATGTGTAAACATCTACAATTTGTACGTCTCCCGGTATAGATGTCCACAGAGAGTTGTTCTTTATCCAGCTCCACCAAACAGAATCGTCCTTCAAGTTCAGAATGTTGATCTTGGGTATGAACCCTTCTGCTTAAATCCCAACTAAAATTTATTTCAGAGTCACTGGAAACTTGGGTGGACAAGTGGTCGTTCTCCTTCCGATCGCTTTGTCTGGAATCGTTCAATTGAATATTCATCAAGCCACCATTACAGTTCAATTAGCAATTGAAAGAGGACCACGTGGTCCATACGTCCGTCTTCTGTCTTGTGACATGCAAATCGGATATGCTGATGCTTACATTGAGAATGGAGGATTAGTTGGAGATATTGTGAACAGTCAATTCAGAGTACGCTCATTTATTTCGTGCTGCTTGAAAGAAAGTCTTTAATTACAGAGTCAAATCTCAAACCAAGTTCGTCAAATGATCCCAGGACAAGTTTGCGGTCAACTTCCAAACATCATCAACGAGAAACTCAACTCAAAACTTGGAGCTCTTCCACAAACCATTGCTCTTCAGCAAATGATTTCATTGTTCGGAGGAGCTCTCGGGCTCGGAGGAAGCAGCGGAGGAGGTGGAAACGTAAGAGTCTCTTTTTTTAATTTCCAATATACCAATTGCATTTTCAGTGTCCATCAACCTGTCCAAAGCAGCCAGTGTTCATTCCATCAACCAACCCCCAACCAACACAAGTTGCTCCAGCTCAAGTTGCTCCATCGGTCCCAATTGCCGGAGGATCTGCTCCAGCACCACAGATTCCATCGACCGCATACACAGAGGGACAAAGAAAGGCAGCTGCCGTCAGAACTCTTCAACAACTTCAAGCTCTCCGTTATCCAAGAAGTGCCAATATCACTCAAAATTTGGTACTTCCACAAGGAATTGGAAGACAGAGAATGTATGCTGCAACAATCAGAGCTGCTGGTGTTGGACAATACCAATCACAACAGGTTGCCACTTACACTAATGTTGGAGCTAGACCAAGATATCCACCACCACCAACTGTGGCTGCTGGGCCAGTCGCTGTTCAACCACCACCAGATTGCTCTAAATGCTCTGCTGCTGGAGGTTCTTCTGATGATCCAGCTTCATTCCTTCGTCAAATTGCTGGACATCTCGACATGAGCAAACTCAATGATCTGTACCTTTCTCTCCAATACATTCAGTCTTATGCCACTTCAAACGACTACACTGTTGACTTGACTGGAGAATTCTCTCCATACGGACAAGGTGGAACTCCATTTGGACCATTCCCAACTCAATTCCCATATTATGGAGGACAAATGGCTGAATTCATTGTCACCGATTACACTGTGAACTCCCTATTCTACTGGCTTCACCGCAAACAGTTCTTATCATTCCGTATCGGTCCAGAGACTCCAAAGATCGGAGAGCTTTTGAAGACAACTTGCTCGGATGACGATGACGATTTGGAAGCCACATCAGTCGAACTGGATGAGGAAGAAGCAAAAAGAAGACGTCGATTGGCAAAGGAGAAGGCAAAGTACCGTTTGAGAAGAGGAGTTCATACAAACTCGACCATTGTTGTGTCTGTTCGTCCAAGCAGACACGTGGCTACTCACAATTCTGATCCAGAAATTATTGGAGCAACAAATGAAACTACAAGATTGAGATCCAAGAGAATGAGAGATTCCAGAAGAAGACGTCAAGAAGATACTGCTGGTTTGTTGATGATTCTTTCAAAATTATTCAGAAGAAATGTTTTCCAGGACTCGCCGACCTCGGAATCTGCTTCGGAGATATCCTTCCAGCCGTCCGCGAAAAGTATCCAAATAAGAAAATTGCCGTTCAAATCAGAACCGTTCGTGCTCCATCAGTTATTCTTTCTTCTGCTAAAGGAGGTATAAAAATCGTTGTATTGCAATTTGATTAACAAAAATTTTTAAAGGAATGGTCACTCTTGATCTGATCGCTGATGCTGACATTTACATCGATCAAACCAACACCAAGGTCGGAACGATCACAATTGCTGCGACTGTTGTTTTGACTGCCAGAATCGGCGGAGGAAGATTATCTGGAACTGCTGAAATCACACAACTTCATCTTTCTGATAGAACTGGATCGTTGGGTCTTCCACAGGATGCACTCGATAATTTGGGAAATCTTGGAAAGGAATTGTTGCAGAAGGTTTGTGATTAGAAAACAATCAGACAAGAATGAGTCTCTAGCAGAGATATCCGTATTCCGGATTTCGTGTTTTCGTTCCTGCCGGATACCGGAAATCCGTAAAAATATTTTTGTCCGAATTCCGAGAAAATGTATTTATTCTGAATTCCGCATTCTGGATTAGGAGAAAACTGTTTTATTCCGGATTTTCAAAAAATATGACAATCTGTGAAAATTATTTCCGACAAAGAATTGTTGTCTGTACTTCAGTTAAAAACGATACAGAAATAAAGGGCGAAGTGTGTATTTTAGAATTTTTCTGCAAATTGGAAATGTCTGAATTTCAGATTCCGGATTCCGTAAAACTTTTATTTGTCTGGATTCCCAGAAAATGTTTTTATTCCTAAAATCAGTGGTCTCCAGGAAACTGAATTCGTTTAATATTTCAGGTTGCTAACGATGGCCTCCAGAAGGGAATTGCCATTTCTATCCCAACAAATCTTCCTCTTCCAATTGGAATCATCAATCCAGATGTGCACATCGTCGAACACGGACTCCACATTGCCACAGACTTCACGATTTCTCCATCACTTCTCGGAGGTGGAGGTGGATGCTAGATACAATTATAATTCCTAATACTTCCCAATTCATCGTGTTCCTCTTCCCGGCCATTTTTTCTCGCATTCTCATTCTATGTTTTTTTGTTGATGATCCACTGTTCTTTTGCTTTAAAATAGTGTCCCTCACCAACTCATATTTTCTTATATTTCTGTAGCTGTATATAACGAGAAACTAAAATTCGAAAATAAGTTATTTTCTGCCCCTCATTTACTCTCTCTCTCTCTCTCAAATCTTCCTCAAAATTGCTCAATTCTTCTCTCTTTTTTTGTTTCTACTAATAATTGTACTATTAGTCGATTGCTCATTTTGCATTTTGGAATCGAATACCAAGAATCTTTCTACTTTTTTTTTGAATACTCCGACTAGCGATGAAATGACTTTTTGTGTTCTTTAATGATTTTCAAAAAAATAAAAACATTGAAATTATGTGTTACTATAGATGTTTTGTGATTAGAAGGAAGTACTAAAATCCGAAAAGTTCCCGGAATTTTAGTGGGATCTACGTCTTTTTTCGTATTCTCAAAAATTTGCTTGTGTGGCCTATCGGATTTTCGGACATGGAATTTTTGGAGTCTCAACGCCAGGGTTCGATTCCACCAGGCCGTAAACCTTTTTTGCTTTTGTTTAGAGCAAGAACTAGGTGTTCTAGAAGGTTATAGACTCATTTTTAAGCTTTTTTGAATGAATGGCAACTCTAGACTAATTTTAAAACTGTTCTAGTCCAATTTTAGGTTCCAATTTTTTTGCATTTTTTTTGGGTCTCACGAGTCTCTGATTTGTCAGAAAACAAATTCATTGAAAATAAAACGGTTCATTAGCATAAAAACAGTTTATTTTGCTGGCATAAGTCGACGTCTAGCAATTTTCTTCTTTGGACGGAGAACCTGGAATTATGATCAGAAACTGAATAAATGTAATGTTTTGAAAAACTAACCACAAACGAGCAAATCAGATTAGGAGCTACATTCAATACGGCAGCCGCATTGTCAAATTGTCCACAATAAAATGGAGCAGAGAATATGGTCACAAGACGCTTGTTACCGAAAAACTCGTAGCCATCTTGAACAACTTGATGAGCACGGACGACCATATCGATATCAAGAGTTTTGAGAGCTTTCCAGAGAGCACACTTTCCGAAAGTGACAGAAACGCCACGAGTATTTGGACTCCAATAGTTTGAAAAATTGGTTGGATCACTCCAAAGGATGTCGATGGCGAGACTATCCACGTCTGGATTGTAGATGGGACGAATGATGTTTCGGATATCTTGGAGAGAGGTTAGCTACAAAAAATTTCACTTGAGTTGTCAAAGAGCCCTCTCACCTTTTCAGATATTCCTCCATGCATGCAAAGGATCTTTCCACCGACAAGTGCAGCGAGCGGCATATGCGTGAATGCTGACTGAAATGCCTCCCAAACCGCCAAATTATTGTAACGACGTTGAATCTCGTCATAGAATCCGTATATTTTGTTGATATTCGGACATTCGTGATTCCCTCTCAATAAGAAAAAGTGATTTGGGAAAATTGCTTTGTAAGCGAAGAGCAGTAGAATAGTCTCCAGACAATATCTTCCACGATCCACATAGTCTCCGAGGAACAGATAATTGGCACGATGAGGAAATCCATTTTTGTCGAAGAGACGCAGAAGATCACAGAATTGTCCATGAATGTCACCGCAGATGTTGATTGGAGCAGATATCTCGATCAGGGTCGCCTGTTTATTGAAGACTGTTCTGAAAACTGTCAGATATGCAAATATCTTTCGCCTCTGAAGACTGACCCGACTTTCCCAGCAAAGTCAATACATTCTTCAACTGGAATAACCTGTGGTAACTGATAGTCCGGATGCTTGCCACTTTCCAATACACGCATCAAGATACTGTAGGCTTGACGAGTCTGGAAAACTGAAACAGCTTCGCAGTCAGTTGTAATCACTAACCAGTTCCTTCTCCTTCTCCTTATCCTCATCAGTGAGCATTGTCGTGCTTCTGGTTCGAGTAGAAACAAGGTTGGTGTTGCTAGCAGTCTCGGTGCACTCGGTTTTTTCCTTTTCTGAACATCTGATTCTTTGAACTCAAAGTTTTATTCGTGTGCTCACTTGTCGTAGGCATTTGCATTATTCTTTTCACTTGATAGAATATCTTTATGAACTTTTTGTCTCAAGAATGTGTACACTCCGCGGAGAAGATAAAAAAGAGCAGTCCACATGATAAGATCTGTGAATGGCGTTTAGAATTAAGTTGACACGTCATTTGTGGTATCACGGTGGGCTCGAAACGCTGGTGAGGATCTCAAGAATCTAGGTCAAAAGACAACCATAATAATATTGTGAAACCTGTAATAGAAGAGGTCCCATACTGTCAAGTTTGAGCTCATTTTTCTTGGCTTTTATGCCAGATATCAGAAATATGCCAACTGATAAAATATTGGTGATCACCGGTGATATTATGATGAACAATTTATCAGTTGAAGTTGTTTTTATATCTTTGACAAGAATCGAGATATATTGGCTCAAAGTTAAAAGCTAAGAAGCCCTTCTATAACATGTTTTACAGAAAGTCGTCTTCTCATTTGGAAAAAAAATCTAGAGTTGAGTTCTTGAATTCAGAGTTAAAACTTCTTACTGTATTCTTATTTGAAGAGTTTATTCAGAAAAGTTGATAACATCTTTTCAATATTCCTTCAGGTTCTTTCGGAATCTCTCAGAATCTCTGACGCGTTCGTAACCTCCCAGAAACCTCCTGGGATTGAGTTTAAGATTCTCGAGACATTCGAAGTCGTTCAAAAAGCTATATCAGAATTCGGAATCTGGAATTCGGAGCACACATTCCAAGATCCAGTACACATAATTTAGAACATGTAATCCAGATACCAGAATCCGGATTAAAGTTTTGAATTCAGAAATCCAAAATACGAAATCCGGAACTCAGAAGCCGGAATTCAGAATCTGTGTATAAGGGTCAGAATCTTAAAATTTAAAGTTTTAAAAGGGTTATTCATTTTGCGGAGCATTGTAATTATGCATAGTAACTTTTCTTAGGATCCTACTTCTTTTTTATTTCAATTATTTTCCGAACGATTCAAACAGTTTTTTCTACAAATATGTGGAACATTCTGAGTCATAACAACGTCCGCCAGCTACCGTCTGCTTCTATTCTTAGTCATAATGCCTGTCCAAAAAAGGGAAAAAAATTAGGCCGATGTATTGTTGATTTTAGTCATGTTAGTACCTTTGTAAATGACACACTTGAATAGGGCCGAAAAGAAAGGACCAAAAGGATACCGACTAAATATGCGTTTTCTTATTTGTTATCGGTAAAAGTTCAAAAAATAAATGCTCTGGTATTAGGTGATGACCCACAAGCTTATGCAAATAGCGGAGAACCTGCCTGTTCATAATTGGTTTATGAGAATAAAAAAGAAAATGAGAATTACTCAAAAAATGCAAAATTTAACTTTTTATGGGACAATCTTGAAATTCGACATTTTTTCGAAACATTTTTCTAACCGACCTACTTACAATTTCATACACTTTAAATTGACCGTTTCCTACTAAAATAAAGATTGTCCAACTTTTGAGCAGGGATGCTCTGATCGGGGCTTTCGAAACCCTACAACTGATTAACTTTCTGTTGTGTTTCTTATTATTATCAAGCGAACCCTTTATGCTCAAATTCAATGAGCCAATTTTGATTTTTTATTTCTGAGAAATTCCATACGGGTCCATAAGGTCCATAAGCTTCATTCTTCACCATGGCCACGAAAAGGTTTTTTACATTAATATTTTTCTGCTTTCTTGGAATATTTTTTGTGTTTTCTTGGAGCTCTTCTAATAAATAAATAAAATCTTTTCATCCCGTTCACTCCGATTTTTACGACTCTCCATTCTGAGATTCTGAATTTCCTTAGTACCCCATAATGAACATGTGGCTCTCAATATCTCCCTGGTTCCCATTACACACCCCACCAAACGAAGGTCGTTATTCTTCTCTTGGATAGAGAAAAAAGAGCGAATTGGAAAGTGCACCTGTCCCTTCAACGAAAAGTTCAATCGGAAATGAGAGATTGGGAAAAATAGTATACCGGGAGGAGGAAATTTGAATGTGCGGGTCGTGAAATATGAAAAAACGGAAAATGAAACTGGTACAAAAAAGGAGGAGCTGTGAAGAGAAGCGCCGGTGGCCGTGGCCGAAGGTTCCACAACAACAACTACCGTAACCTAAAAATATTAGTATTTTTAGCCTTTATTTTCTGTACAAGCATAATAATCGACTTGATAATATTTTTCAGTTGAACTTCAAGTTACCACTCTTTTTAAAAAATAGTTATAACTCAAACTATTTTGCTCCTAAATAGCGACAGAGCTACAGTACCCTACACATCCTAATTTCGCTCATTGATTCGCATTCACAATATCATTCAGTCATAAGAATCCAACGCGAGGGTTCTGTAACTCCATATGTTTACCGAAATGCCGACATTTCCCATGATATTCCTCAAGAAAACCAACAATTCTTCCAAATCTCAATTCAAACCAGAACCCAAACCCTTTTGCGTCTTCCACCAGAAGCTTCTTCTTCTCTCTCGATCCCGATCGGGGTCATTCCCGAAACTTGTGTGTCTGTACTCTCTTCCGATTCAGTAGTCATTGGTCACGGATTAATTCATGATGATCCATCACAACGAAAGCCAAAAGAAGAAGAAGAAACCAATTGAAAACGAGTGAGAAGTTGGAAGAACGTACGGACAAGAATGGGAGGAAGAGATGAAACGAACAAAAACGAGAAAGTGTCAAGTGTTTCTCGTTTTCTTGTTCTCTTGCCTTCGTTAATTGGGCTCAGATGGTTTTATTCAAAGAATGAAATGTTAAAAATGGTTCAGCTTTTTTTATTCGGTTTCTGAAACTTTTTAGATCATAGCTGTGATTATCGCGAAACTCTAACTCAAATTTCTGAACGGAAAATATATACGTAGCCGCCATTCAAGTGGCGCAAATGTACCCAGACTTAAGTTTGTAATTTTTGTTTATTGATCAGGTGTAATAAAACATTAGAGGGCAAGACATGAAAGACTCAGAAAATCACGAGGCCGATCTGAGTAGGGGAGGGAAAACGGGATAATTTAGATATTTGACACATGAAAAATGTAACCGGTAGAAGAAGAGAAAATATGGGAGCAAATATATCAATAACGAGTAACACTAGAAGAAGGTAAGGATTCAAACTCGGAAGGTAGGAGAAATCGGGTTACTGGGGAAGTGATGGCGTTCCACAGGGGAACATTTGAAGAAAAATAGTCAGAGGAGTAGGGCTGAACATTAATTAAGTTAACCTAGGTTAGGAAAGTAGGCGGAGCCATTTAAAAATTTAAAGAGAAGAAGTAGTGGAGCTTTTAGCCTACGATGTCGAATGGAGAACATATTGAGGATAGAGAGACGATCAAAATAGGAACTGTACTGGATATTACAACGCTGGAAAATACACTTAGAGAAAAATCTTAAGGGAGATTCTAGTTTTAGAGCAAGGCGAGAAGAAGGTGGAGGGGAATAAACTACAGAACAATATTCAATAATCGGGAGAACATAACATTTGAAACATAACATTGTACTGTCATAAAATTTTAGTCAAGCGTTGCACTGGGCTCAAACTTGAAATGCGAAAATTCAAATAATTCATCAGTAAACTGGCCAAGTCTCAAATTACTTGATCAAATTTGAGTTGAGTCATTGCTTGTCTAAGTTGCTTCCTCTTATGAAAATCTCATGTAAAATTATGTCGTTTATCTTTGGACAATCATAACAATACCTAGACTTGAGGAATTGCTTTGAAAACTTCAGTAGCTTTGAATCAAATGTAAAATTACATTTCTACCAAATTTCGTGCTTCCATGATACTTATGTTTAAAGATATACCCGTTTTTATCAGTCCGGGTGATTGTGCGCCACCTTGTAGTGGAATCTTCCGTTTTCACTCCCAGATTCCACGAAGTGAACAGAGAAATCAATGTATCAGGAAATGTTTCCGTGTATGCTCTTTTACCTTTTTTCCCATTCCTTCGTTCTGAATGATCCGCTTTGCTTGTGTCTTTCCTTCCCCTTTCTTTTTTTTTGCTACGCAATGTGTGCTGAGCACCAGTTCCGTCGTCCACTGCCACGTCAGAAAGCTCCTGGTGAGACTTGGACTCCATCCAAGGATCAAATAGTGTTGAACGGGAAGAGACGCAGAGAACAGACATCGGAAAGAACCTATCGGAAAGAAAAAAGAGACAGAAAAAAGAGGGTGGTGGTGATGGTGTAATATTTTACGATGGTCGTGGATATGTGTGCACCAGACGTCCGATGAGGGCAGCCGTCCAAAACTCCTATGCCATATTTTTTGTATCACGAATAAATCACATTCAAAGTTAGTTAGAGGGACTGGGAATGCTCCTGGTTACGACATCTCTCAAAGGTCGAAAAAATTTCTCATTTCGACAGGCTATTAGCCGAATTTCTATTAACATTGATATAGAAATATCGCCAGGTCTTTCATCTTAATACCGTAAACTCTCTGATAGAAAACCACCGTACATTGAGAGTTAATTTATCTCAATTTCTGTAACTGATATGAAAAAAAATGGTCAACTAACAAAATGAAATTTTAATTGTCTCTTTGATGTTCACAAGCAGCTTAAGTTCGAAAGAAACCACGACCGCGGCTGGCGGTGAGTCAGGCCGTGAGTAGGCTGCCGTGGACCAATTCAGCGACCCAGAAACCACTAGGAGAGCTAGGCCGCCGTACCCTACCTATCCCAGAAGTAATCTATCCAAAATGCTGCTACCAGCCATGGCACAGCCTTGCCAAAAAGCGAGCAGTTTCTTTTTAAAACTTCCTGGATCCATTTCGTTCCATCTTGGCATTATTTTTTCATGCTTCTCGAACACTGAAAAATTTAGTTTTACTAACAAACCACTTACCCAATTTCAAAGATAAAAATTTCAAATTTCAAATTTCGCCGTTAGATTCCGTTCTACATACTTCTTTACATTCCATATCCATTCACAGTACAGTATGGGCATGTAAGGAAGTATGCAGCTCGGCACAGCAGGGGTTTTTTGGTTGGAATAATAGCAGAATATCAGATGAATCAGAGAACGGTATAGAAGTCAGTGAAGAAGTTTAAAATTTGGAAGTCGTTTCTGGAATCTCAGATTTTAAGACAACCAAAGAACAAATTTTTGTGGGGAAAAAAGAATACAGTTCAAGCTTCCCTAGGTTCAGAGCGAGCTATCTTGCCAGTCTGGTTTCGATTTTTTGGAATACGGAAGACGTCGAAAAACACTATGCCTATCAGAATGCTTCTTACAGTCTTCAGGTGTAGTAACGAGAGAGATTTGTAAGGGATGGGGTGGGGTTGACCTAAGAAGAAAAGGTGCGCACTGAGCAAATATATGTGCACACACAGGCAAATTCGGTCTCTCTTCCTCTTCTTCTTATTCATGTCATTCCTCCGTCATCGCCGTCTTAACAGGCATTGCAAAAAGAGGGAAAAACATAGGGACGGACGGCACGATATATTTTAAAGAAAGAAAGGGAGAGAGACATAAGGAAAGAGAGGGTGATCGGAAGAAATGCGTCTCTTTCGGGGGTTGGTTTTGATGGGGACTGGCTGTTTCCCCGTCCCTTCTTCCCTTGCTTCTAGTCCCAAGACTCCGCCCCGTTTTTTTGGAAGGAGGCGTACCTTATGTCTTTCTTTCTTTTTTTCTCTTTGCAATGAGGAAGAGGAGGAGGATAGGGTTGTTGTACAGTGGAGTTGGAGCACCAGACGGAACGAGTTAACCGTTAGAGAGTTTGAGAGTCGAAGAGATTCAGACATCTCTGGGGGATTACTGTAATAATTTAAATCGACACTGGAGGTGAAATCTGAGAAGCGATCGCTAGTGTGGGAGGAAGAAAGAATAGGGTCAACTCTTGGTAATTAAGAAGATAGGTACTGAAACATGATATCTTGATAAAAACGGAATTGGAAGGCATTCTATTGGATGAAGAGCTTGCAAACTGTGAATCAGAATAGAAAGTTATCCGACTTTAAGACTTTCAGAATATGTGGAACCAGTCACTAAAACTTCTCCAAAAAATTAAGTGGGCTGAGCCGGGGATCGATCCCGGGACCTCTCGCACCCTAAGCGAGAATCATACCACTAGACCACTCAGCCTCGGTGTTCATGTATTTCTCATTCGCTAAACATTCACGCGGGAAATTCAAAATTCCTTTTTCGCTTTCCCTGAAGATCCTACTGTCAGCTAGCATGTAAAACAATATGAAAAGCAAGATCGGGAATATGGAAATGTAAAGAATGACAATGCTTTTCATCACATAATTACATACATTTGTTACAGTTTCCGGTTTTCAGGACAAAGATATTCAGGAGAAACCGCTTTCACTAAATTCCGATGTGTATAGTTTTGGATGCCGTGAAACCTGTAATAAAAGGACCCTCTAACTTCTAACTTTGAGTCATTTTTTCTTGGTTTCTTGGTAACTGACAAAACTTCAATATATTATAAACATTTCATTAGTTGACAGATTTTTTATATCTCTCATAGGAAACAAGATAACGGAGCTCAAACTTTACAGTGTGGAGTCCTTGTAATACAGGTTTTACGGTAGTTTGAACCAATTGGTACATGAAACAACATTTCTCGAGGGCCCAGTCATTCTTGCACATCTTTCATGCCATCGTTGTAAAAAATAGCTGAAATTTCAGTCGCATCTGAAAGCAATGATTACGGTAAATCCTGTAATGGAAGGGCCCCTAACTTTCAACTTTGAGCCAATTTTTCTCGGTTCCTAATATATTTTAAAAGTTGTCAATTGATAAATTGTTCATCATAATATCAGGAACATTTTGTCAGTTGACACATTTTCAATACCTTGAATATGAATTGAGATAATTGAGCTCAAACAGAGTTGGGGGGGGGGGGGCTTTCTATTGCATGTTTTACGGTAATGCGCTAACTTTAGCTTATCCAGACGCAATGGCCCCTCATGTCATCAAAGTTGCGACTCTGAGGATCCCAAAGCGATCTCTTCTGGTTTTTTTTCTTTCTCCAGGACGTCAATTCTACAGTATCCCACACCAACTCCAACAAGATCTTCCTAGAAAGACCGATCCCAGTTGTTGTTTCAATGAATATCCCCAGACATTCTTTATTTTGTGTTCACCTGACCAGTAGTAATTTATCATCAATCACTGATTTTTGGTGCCGAACACAGTTCCCTATCTCTATATTTCTCACTCCCATTTCCTCCCTCGCAATCGATCTTCTTTCTTTTTATTTCCCTCCGGAGCTTCTTCTTCTTCTTCTTCCGTGTGCACCCGAACGTGTTTTCATCCGTTCTATGTCTTCTATATCCGCCCTCTTTGATTCTCACTCACTATCTCTTAACGTATCTTCTCCGGGGGCGCTTCTCTTCGAAGACCTCCCGCCACTCTTCTTTGAAGGGACAATCTGTGAACTTTGGCAAACTGTCAAAGTGCCTAGAACTCTTGTCTATCAGTACTATCTCGTTTTTCTTGGACTGAGTAGTAGGAGGGTACTCGACTCTAGAGCACCTCTGTCGCAATGTGTAAAAAGAGATCTCAGAGAAAAGGAGCAACTCATATCTCTGTGTCTCTCCGTGTGGGAGGACTGTAAACCGTGAAGAGCGCCGAGTGCACATTTGTCCTCCATATCTTTATGCTCTCTCTGATCCATTTAGTCTCTCGTCGTGCTCACTTTTAGTCTCTCGTCGTGCTCACTTAGAGATCAAGAAAGATCAAGAGACGCAGAGTCAGAGAAAGTCTCCCGTTGCTCGCAAAAGACCGTCAATGGAGAGCCAGTTGAGCAAGAGAAGAATAAGAAGATGAAAAAGTCATTGAAAATACTTTTTTGACAAAGATTTGCAAAATTCTTATGGGTGTGGGAGGAAGAGATGAATCCCCAAATCTTCCAATATTTTGAAGTACAGAAAACATTTTATACAAGAATTTTACTGGAATTATAATGGAATCATACTGGAATTATACTGGAATTCCTCAGTTTCCTAATAGTTTTGAAAAATCAAACATTTGGTTCGATGTTTTCAGAAAAAAATATTACAATATATTTTGATGGATATGGCAAGATACTATGAGAATTAGGATTTTCAAATATCTTGGTGTTGGAAAGGTATTTAACTGAAAAGTATTGCCGGTGGCCGTAGTCCCAAAAGGACAACTACCGTAACCTAAATTTATTTCCGAGTTTTTTTTCTCGATTTCCGTATTTTGTCAGTCAATTTTTTTTTACTGTCAGAAATTTTAATTTTCCCACTTGTATGGGGGAAAAATAACAAAAAAAAATCGGCGAAAATCAGTAACCATCAAGAAAATAAATTCTGAAAGTAAGAATATTTTTAGGTTACGGTAGTTCTCGTTGTGGGACCTTCGGCCACGGCCGCCATCGTTTCACTTCCACAGCTCCGATTTTTTGTACCAGTATAATACAGAAAAGTTGAAATTTTTTGGAATTTGAGAAGAAGTTCAAAATATTGAAAATCTCAACTTCTTACATGCTGAAATGATTCCTGAACCTTACAGTTTCAACTTTTTAAACAACTGAAAATACACATTCTCCACGGTGAATTTTCCGGAACGCATTTTAAATAAAATAAGTTTTGCCGTTTTTTTGGTCGCATTCCACAAAACCGTAAGACTCGCCTGTTCGTTTTAAAGATTTCGCGTCGAGACCAAAGCCTGTGTGTTAGAGAGCATTAACAAGCATTTTACAAGACGTCCCGAAAAAAAACACCGTGTATTCTCTGAAATTGTGATTAAATTTTGATTTTTTCAGCTTAGTTATGGCTACGGAGCCAGTCCTAACTTTATGTGCTTCGAGCACCATAAACTCATAATCCGAGGTGTTCCAAATGTTTTGATTATTTGGGTCCTGAACTCCCAGAACGATGTTTCATTTCAACGCGTGAAAGTGTGGTTGCCGTTTTCGGTTGTCTCTACCTTCCAGATTCCACATTTTATCATCATCTAAAAGGTTCGAGCATCAAAGGGAAACAATGCCAGATGATAAGGAAAATAGGTATCATTCTATTCAAATTATCTGATTCATATTTTCAAAAACCTAGTTCGATTATCAATGATTGTGAATTGTTCGTCGTTGAAGCGGACAGTTTCAGCAGGATTCACGCAAAGAAAGATACAGATTCGGAGCCCAAATCTCTAATATTCGCAGCTGGAACACCCATTAATCGAGATGAATCTCTAGAACAATTGAGAGAATTTGTGACAAATTTAGGAAAGTCTGAAAAAAAGAAGAACGCAGAAAAACCAAAAAAGAAACAGGGTTACTTCATGGGGTTCTTGACACAGGATCAGGCTGAAAAGGTGGGTTTTCTAGTCTTCCTGTAATAGAAGGTCCCCCACACTGTCAAATTTGAGCTCAATTATCTCAATTCCCGCGCAAGATAGCAAAAGTGTGTCAACTAATAGAATGTTCCTATTATTATGGTAAACAATTTATCAGTCGACAACTTTTTGATGTCTTTGACAGGAACCAAGAAAAAATGGCCCAAAGTTAAAAGTTTGGGAGCTTATTACAGGTTTAACGGTGTCACATAGAATACAAAGCTCCAGATCATTTTTCCAATACAGACCGTAACCCGATCTACCTCTTTTTCCTTTTTTTCTCAAGCCCCCTGGGAAGTAATCTTTTACTCTAATTGCGCAATAATAAGCAAATTGATCCAACCAGACACTTCTCTTCATCTTCTTTCTATAAGGGGGAAGTTTGAAGAAGTCATTGCTTGCTCAACAATACAAATTTGCATAGTTGTTGAGAAAGGAAGAAGAGGTCAACAAGTAGATCATCCAAAATGAAGATGACTCTTGTTAAGACCAAATACGGTCATTCACAAATAACATAAAAGGAGAAGACACTGGGTTCCCAAGAAACGGGTCAAAAAAGGCGCCCCAGCGAATTTCACAAAAATTCTAAATTCGCTGCCGAACCTCGTTGGCTGAGTATCAAACTTTTAAACGATGAGCAAGAAACGCGCGCGTTGATAAATAGATCAAATCCGCGTCAACTTTGAAATTATTGAATTTTTTCTGTCCTAGGAGTTCGCTGGGGCGCCTTTTTGACCCATTTCTTGGGAACCCAGTGGAAGAATGATGAATTCAAATTTTTGGTCCACAGATGGTCTTGTAAAATCGATAATTCAATTTTTCAGGAAGTTGTGATCCCTGCTCAATTTGCTACCTACTACCGCATCGACGTTCAACTAGATTCTTCTAAACCACAAAAGGATTCAAATATTTCTTTGAATCTTTTCGTGTGTTATCTGAATTCCCGCAATCGATATCAGTAATTATTATGCATCCATTCCAAATCAACTTTAAGTTTCAATTTTCAGCCACTACCCAATCATCAAAAAAGAAGGACCCACTTCTCGAGCCCTCTTTCAACTCGGGCACTTCTCTATCACGAAAATATCGAATGAGCCGATTTTCTCGTCGATCAAATCCCTTTTGAAGCACTACACTCAATTCGTCTACATCGATTCGATTACTGAAACTGGTGGAATTGAAGTTTCAGTCTTCCCTAAATGAATTCATAGAACTTAATATTCAATTTTAATCGGCAATAAAGAATTTTAAAGAAAGAAAAATGATGAATTAAAGAAAACAGGAAAAGATAGCTGCACCCGTTACGATAACAACAAAACAAGAGGAACAAAATCTAACCTAAAAGAAGAGATAATAAAATGAACTATGAAAAAAAGACATTGAAAAAAAGACATGAAAATAGAAATCACGAAATATCAATTAGCTTTAAACTGCAAGTGGCGTTTCCTGCATGTGCACTTCGAGGAGTTTCCATGCGATAGCTGGATTGTATTCTTCGACGTCGCGGCACAGAACCCAGATGTGGTTGATACGTTTCGGGTTATCCTGAAAGATTTTTCATCAATTTTTATAAGGAAAATAGGAAAAAAAATCAAGGCGAATGAAAGGCCCCCCTAATTGAAGGGCCTTTGTAATAAAAGGGGCCTTCGGAGGTACCTTGGAGCAATAGAAGGGCCGGCCCTTCTAACACATGTTTTACGGTGAACGAAATGCCACTCGATTATTACCGAGATTTTCAACAAAAAAAGGTTCGAAAACATTCAGGACGGAATTGCGAATTCCGTTCCAAACATCGCTGCTTACAAAAATCAATATCTGATTTAAAAAAAAAACTAACCGGATCTCCTTCAACCACTTTTCCCTCGGCATTCTTCGTGACATTGATCATGTAAACTTGGAAGGAAATAATCAAGACAGGTCCTTGTTCCATCATTTTTCCAGTTGCCATTTCGACCTTGTTGATATCAATGATCCGAGAATCCTTCGTGCTCCAATGCATCTTCTGGTACTCTTTCACGACTGTCGACAACTGAGTGAATGCCTAAATGAAAATATAAAATTTATGAGTAATTAAAGAACAGGAACTTACTCGTTCATGGCACCACGACTGCAGAACTTCGAGATCAAAACGAATGAAAGCCTCCAAAATGTTTGGGATAATCTGAATTTAAAATTAGATGTGAAAGAGTTACAGTTAGCTTTCATAAGCTTTTACCTTGGTTTCACAGAATTTCAGCCATTCCTGCTTATCAAAATTAGCATCGATCTTGTGAATTTCCGTAAGAACTTCTGATACTTCATTTTGTCCAGCTAAAATATTTTTTTCAAATAATTTTCTTCAATGGAGACTTACAGAAAACACTTCCAATCCGTTCTGTAACACCTCTCATCATTCGAACGGCGATGTTGTCCGATTCCTCGTATTTGATTTTCCAATCAAGAAGTTCTGAAAACGAAAAGAATGTCCAGAATAACTTTATAAAAAACTCACTGTGGTAATAAGTATTGGATTCTGAGAAATTCTTCCATCCCGAGTACCATTTGGAGTCTTTGTGTAGCTGTACATCTGTTGCTGAGCTAAAATACTCAATTCATTTTTAAAATCAAGATTAAATACGACAGCTTACTCATTAGCTTCCACAACACGATCCTTATCCAATTCAAACCCATCCGTACGCTTTGTGAGAGTTTCTGGAAACTTTTTAGTTGGTACAAAAAAAATCGAAGCTCTGGAAGAGAAACACCTGTGGCCGTGGTCTCACAAAGACAACTACCGTCACCTATAAATATGTTTATTTTTATTATTTATTATTTTGTTTTTCACTGCTTTTCGTCGATTTTTCTCAAAAAAAAAAGTCAGAAAAAATTGGGCGAAAACGCACGAAAATCGAGAAATTAAATCCGGAAAATATGAGTTTTTTAGGTTACTGTAGCTGTCGTTGACGGGTTAATTCAGAAACTGACCTGGTCTGCTGTACATTCGAACATCGGCTATATTGTCAATTTCGTCTTTTACAGTTTTCATCGACTGAAAAATAAAATTATGTTGATGGAGTTCTCAAAACTCAAAACCTACTGTCGAGACGTGCTTATAAACTTCTGTATCTCCGACTTTTTCTGCCACTTTCTCCATCTGTTCAGCCGCTTTTCTTGCTTGTTTTAGCGCTTCTTCTCCTGCTTCAGTCATCTTCTTTCCTGCCTCCGTTTTTTGAATTTCTTGGATCATCTGAAATAAAGAATTTCATTATTTTGTCTAGATGAATAGAAAAATCACCTTTTTCATTTGCTCACTGAGTTCTTCGACTTTTTGTTTCACAATTTCTGAACTTTTCAAAGTCTCTTTCTCGACGAGCTCCTGAAAGTTTTGTAATAAACTGATTATTAAAAACTTTTGCTTTTACGAATTTTTTTCTTGCATCTTTCAAAGCATCTGATTCGTTCAATTCCTGCATTCTGGCTTTTAACTGTTGTTGATGCTCCTAAAATCAAAAGATTAGACTAGGATACCTGCAAGGACCGTACAAACCTGAAGTTCTTTGTTCTTCTGCATCTCATCTCGCACATTCTCAATAAGATTGTTTAGAAAACCACGTTTAGGCGCTGGATTACTGTAGTCTATAACAAAAACTTTCAAATTATTTGATTTGAACCTAAATCATACCTCGAAAGGTGACTATACTGGGCTGAAATTGCAATCGGACTCTATTTAATCGTACCCCATTGCTAAAAATTCTTGAGAGCATCTGTAAGATTCCAAATCAGTAAGAAACATCAAAATTCCCTAGTTTTCATGACTATTCGTTCATAAAACTCAAAAAAGCAGTCTAAATTTCGCAACGACACTCCGCTATCCCGCTTGCAAGTGATGCAATTTCTGTGGAAATGTCCCACTGAATTCAGGTTTTGCACGTAGATAGGGGGTACTGAACCCTCAAACGGTATTTTTTTTTCAGAAGACAGTTATGAAAATCACTTTTATTCAATTTTGAACAATATTTACAAAGAATTGCTAGACGGTATAAAAAAAGCATGTCATAAAATAGAACACAATAAAAAGCACATTCTACCAGAGTTTCAGAAGATGGAATACTAAAGCTAAGAAAATGAATTGGAAACCAGTAAAACAGGAAGGGTACACTTGGAACACATGTCCAAATATTAGAAACTGAAAATATACAAAAAGGATAGAAACAAGCAGGAATGATAAATGAAATTTTTTCAAAGTAGCCCAGAGAAGAGATTGCAGACTTTCAATCCATTGCCCCTGGTTCGTATTTCGCCCATGGATTGTCGTCGAGGAATTTTTCAATAACCTGAAAAACAAATTTCAAAATCATAAATGATTCATCAAAAACCAACCTCTTTGAGCGCATAGTTTGGAATAATCTCATTTTCTGTCAACGGTTTTCTGGTAACCGGGTCAAAGTGTCCTATTCTTCGTAGATGTTGCACAATTTCTTCTCTATCGTATGTGATGCCTGACGGTACAATCACTGGATCTTTCATCAGTTCCAATGTGATTTTTCCGCACATTATTTCAGGAATTTCACGATTTTGGCGTTTTTCCTGTGCCTGGAATCATGTATTGTTATTGAATATTATTATTGAAAATAGAAAACTGTCACTTCGTGCTGGCAGTAGAGAATCCGGATTCCGGATTACGAAAACATTTTTATTCCGAAATCCATTTTTCGAAAAAATTATTTAAGGAGTTTCTGCTTTACAGACTAATGAAGCAAAAGTTTACATACCGCCGAAGTGATTTCTGTAAGCCGCTTTTTCGCCATATCTGCTCTCTGCAACGCTTCCGGATTCTCGGCATTTTCCTGTCGATCTTTATCGATGAGACTCTCTAAATAAGTATGAAACTCGACATCTTGAATGATCCTTTTAGACTCTTCCTCTTCAAACTTTTGATGACGAGCTCTTTTGAGAGCATTCTCGATATCGGCTGCGTTCTTAAAACAGAATTAGATTAATAATCAGTCTTGATTATAAATGACTCACCGTTATCACTGCATTGTGGTATAGAGCTTTCGAGAGGCAGTTGATCGCGTCATTGTATCTTCTTCCTTTCAAGTAAACACTTCCCAGAAAGTACAATGGCTGAATACAATGTTTAAATATACAAATGACTGAAAATCACTTTTCTAACCTTCACTTCATTTGGACTCAACTCCAATGCTCTTTTGCAATCTTCTTCGGTCATTTTCAAATCATTCAACTAAATTAACAGTTTCGAAACAATGAATATACTTTCTCTATATACCTGATAATGGCACATAGCTCTATTTTGATAATATTTAGGTAATGGATTCATTTTTATCGCTTTTGTGTATTGTTCCACAGCATCATCGTACCTGCAATAGAAACACGGCTTTTGCACACTCAAAGAGCAATTTTACCTTTTGTTCATGTAGCACTTTTTTCCACTTGTGTTATACTGTTCGGCAGCAGTGGCCATTGCTGAAAAATGTCTTGAATTTGAGAAGAAACTAACTTTTTGATATCGATTTGAAAAACAAGCTGACTTCCTCATGCGCGTAAGCTTTGCTGCATTCCGTTCCTATGTCGCAGTTTGTGTTTGCAGAAAACTGCAAAAAGTTTCAGAAAAAGAAAACAATTATTTTAGAAAATTGCAGTTTTCCGGTGAATATTCAGACAAATACCCTTTGGGAGAAATATGAGTAATTCTAAACAGCTTATGAATATATTAAAATATTTCAGGGTATGATGCAAACCAGAAAGTCGTTCGGAAACCTGCCAAATGACAAGACTCTTCAACAGAAAAGACGGAGCTTAGAGATTCCGAATGTGCAGAAAATATATCCGGATCTTCAGGAAACGACAAGCTATGCTACCACAATACATACATCAGAAAAACAAGACGAAGAGGACGTTTATGAGACTGAGAATGACTCGAGCTTCGCTAGTTCACAAGCGTCCGAAGATGCTTCTTACTCGTCAGAAACGAAGGACGTGTGGAAATATGCTATGATAATCGGAGTAGTTTCATTAGCGATAGTTATTGGATTGGTGATAACTAATGGAAAACAAGAAAAGGTGTTTTGCCTCTCATTATTAGTTCTTATTCGAAACTTAAATTTTATTACAGACGTCGTACGAAAACTACATTGAATCCATCCGATCCATCCTCAACACACAGTTCTCTTCAGTTTCCAAAGAAAACCGAAACCTTCTGCGACATATCGGACAACGATTGTTTCTAGAACCAGAAAATCAAGCGCCCCTTGTGGTACTTGTTGGAGGAAAATCGGCGAAAGAATTCTCTGAAGCTGTGAATCGCGTTATTCAAGAATCTAAGCATGAAAAGCTTGATTCATCAAAAATTAAATCGATTCGAATCGAAAGCGAAACAAACAGAGCTGATTTTCATGAGAATCTCCGAGAAAGTAAGTTAGCCAAATACATGATAATTTATTTTGTATAAAAACAAATATATATTCGAATATGTCAATATTTATCATAAAATTTGAACCTTAAATTTCAGTTCTGGGTCCTTCTCTTTCGTCTCAATCCTCACCTAGAACAGCTGTTGTCCTCGATGTTGATCTCCTGAGATGGGATGCCGTACTCGTTCTTCATGCTTTTTCTGACCACGAAAAGTATCCTGTACCAAAAACTGTTCTGTTTCTCACTGTTTCCGATGCTAATGTGTCAGCAGAAACGAACACGAAAACGTGTGATGAAGAAATGAATAAGTGAGTCTGCTTACAAATTTTTCTGATCTACCTCCTCCCAACCCGCCAAACTTTTTTTCAGTTTCCTGACGACCCGTTGGATCGAAAACGGCGGCACTTCGGACAACATTCCGCCTATTATTGCACGAATTTCTTATTTTCTTTGTGTTTGAATTTTTTAAATAGTCTCTCCGGTATTTTCATCTTCCTCCGAAAAAAACGGGTGTGCTGATTTCTACTTGTAAATGTAAACAGTTTTTGGCTCTTTATGATTATAATAGTATTTCGAGAAAACAGAGGTATTTTGAGAATAAGATGGTATTTTGAGAATTGAATAGTGTTTTGCCTAATTTGCAGAGTTTTGATCATTTTTCACAGAATTAAGATCGTACTTTCGAAAATTATATTTTGATAAACCGACAACTGCCGAGATGTTTCCATGACTATATTTACAGACCGTATTCGTCAAGTGATGAAGAGAAAATTCAAAAATAGGTAAAAACATTGTAAAAAAGAAAGGCGAAATTGTCTTGAACTATAGCTAACAGATCAGATTTCGAAAGTACAAGCTTAATTCTGTGAAAAATGATCAAAACTCAGCAAATTAGGCAAAACACTATTCAATTCTCAAAATATCATCTTATTCTCAAAATACCACGATTTTCTCAAAATACCATTGTAATCATACAGAGCCCAGTTTTTTCTACGAGTAAACTACACTGAGTAAATTGTTCGAGTCTATTGAAATTTGGTTTGCATTTATCCAAAATTACTGATATAGAAGACAGATTTTCCTTCTTTTTTTGTTCAATCTCTTTTTTGCTTCCTCCTTTGATTTATAATATCTGTAGCAGGATGCCTCGGCATACGCATACGGTCAAAAGGGGGGAAAACCGAGCGGTAGCGGAAGAGGAAATCACCGAGCTGGAGTTACAAATGGTCACATACGAAGGTAATTGTGCTAAATGCTTATTCGTTCAAAGGTTCTGTTTTCAGAAAAAGCTCTCGAGAACAATGAATACACTGGCTTCAAATTTCCACAGATTCTGCATTTTCCAGTACCTAACAAAGTCGTTGAGGTATTTTGTTTCCTGAAAATCAAAAAAATGTATCAATTCAGATGGAGGCAATAGACGAGAATCCGTTTTCCTCGAAAAAATCTGCCTTCTTTATGAAACGTCGTATCGGGAGGCCAGAACCGGAAGACGAAGAAGAAGAACGTCAAGATGAGTCTAGTGACGATTCGGAGTCTGGAACCGAAGAAGAGAAACGGGACCAGCAAGATTGGCATTTCTGGGAATGCTTCTACTTCGCTTTTAGGCAGTTGCTTTTCTCACGAACTTGGATTCTACTTCTTCAGTTTGCGGCAGCAAATTATTTCGGTGACCGACTGAGAACAGACGGATTCAATTTGGCTGACAGAATTATTGGTTAGTTTTGAATATATTTCATCTCAAGTCAAAAAAACTTTAACGACTCTCAAATTCCAGAGCCGGGCAAGTCCGTTCTTGGTGATCTTGTCGTTCGTCGTGCGCTACTTGGTCTACGTCGCTGGGATGCCCAACAGTTCCTTTTCGTTGCGGATAACCACTACATCTTTGAACATTCTCTTGCGTTCTTTCCTGGTTATCCAGAAGTAATCAAGTACGATTTAACATAGTATTTTTTTTCTTACAACTCGTTTTAAGCATTTTTCGCATCGGAATCCATGAGTATATGAAGGGATCTCTCGGTTGGTCATTTCCGCCTTGGGTGATCACTGGAATCTTGTCAGTCGCGGTCAATTTGTTCTTTTTCCACGCAGCTGGTTTGGCTTTGTTCATGGCGGTTACTATGATGACCAGGAATGTAAAACAAGCTCTTCTCGCGGTTTCCATCTTCGCTTACAATCCTGCTTCAATCTTCTTCACGTCCGCATATTCTGAATCCGTGGGTGTTGTATATTTCAAACCTTTGACAATTCTGTTTCAGCTGTTCTTTGCTCTAACGATTACTGGCTTCAACTTCATGTTGTACGCGGTTCGCGCAACATCATACTCTCAACGTGTGATCGGAACATTGAGTGGAACAGTGATCTTTGGGTTATCAGCTGTCGTTCGTTCCAATGGATTACTCAATGTTATATTCGTCGTTTGGTATTGGGCGGCGATTCTTCTGTGGGAGCCTGAAAAGCCTGTTCCTGACTGTCATTTAATGATTGAGTCGCTGGCAGGATCCAAAAATGACCGCTACCGCCGTGAAGGACAAGCAAGACTTCGGGCATTCGAGAGAAAACGAAAGCAAACACGGAAAGTGTTCAGATGGACGGATCCTAGATTTTCTCGATGTTCTCTCGTTTTCATCACTCTTGTATTCATCGTTATTGTTTCTATTGCCTCCTTTGGTCCATACGTTTTCATGTCAAATTCAGCGGCCGAGGAGTTTTGTGAAGCGACTCCACGTCAGAAAGAACTTGTTGCGACTGTTAAGAAACAGATTCGTATGTCTCCGAAAATTATCACGATAGCGGATGCTTGGGAAAAAGCGGCCTGGTGCAGGTGCGACATCATAATCTCTGCGAAACATTTTTAAGAAATTCCTTCTTTTTTTCAGAAAACCAAAGCTGTTCGGAATTGTTCGACAATACTACGGAGAAATTCAAGCAAAGTATTGGAATGTCGGACTATTTGGATATTGGAGAATCAAAAAAATTCCCTGCTTCTTGATGATGCTTCCTGCTGCAATTCTCACAGTTCTAGCCATCATATCGGCATGGGTCCATGTGTTCGAAACAAAACGGTAAACCTCTCACTATCAGTACTGTCAAAAAATATAAATCAATTTCAGATGGAATAACATCTGGGTTCTACTAATTCGTAGTGATCATTTGCTCCACCTCGCCCCGCAGGCTATTATCATGTTATGCACAGCGGTTTTCGTCATCAACGCTGAAGTTTTCACTAGGCTGATTTTCTCTTCCAGTCCTTTGCTCTACATCTTCATTGCACAATATATTGACAAACTGACTCAAGGAGTGAGGCAAATGAATGAAGAACTGCATGAATCTATAATCATTTCAGAATACTATGGGTAACCGTCTCTGGCACTATACTTCCTCTCCGGGCATTCTTCCCTTCTTTGTATTTCGACGAGTCTGGGAAGAAGGATGGAAAGGGAAAGCTCTCTACATCTACATTCTCGGGTACTTCATTTTCGGAACAATGGCACATGCCGCATGGTTACCATTCACCTAATCAATAATCAATCTTATCTGTACATTGTTGTTCTTGTGCCTTTCTTTCTCTCATATCATTCAAGAGTTTCATATTTTATCTAGTCTATAACTGGTCTATAATAACTCCAACTCCTTTATTATTGGTTGTTCTCGAAAGTATTTAGCTTTACTTATGTTTGATTCATAACCTGATTCATTGTGATACTAATTTTTCTATGTCAAACTTCCACTAATTTAACCGGTTTATTTCAATGAGCTTTAAACAGAATAAATTGATTGATTGAAAAAAAAATCGTAGAGTATCTATTGCTGATTAGCTCAAAATCGTATCTCTCGAAGTGTTATCTCCAAATGAATTCTCAGAAAACTTGAAAGGCATAATGAAAAATCTTCAGGTAAATCGAAAATGACGGAGGAAGCTAATCTGTTCCTTTCCAAACTTGTTCTCCAGGGTGAATCGATTTTAGCTGAAATATTTCGATTGTCCAGTTTCGTCCCAAAAGATTTCCGAGATCCAACAAAATCCACCAAATTTCGAAGCATCGTTCAACTCGATTTCAAATATTTGAGCAAAAAGGAACAAATCGAAAAGGATTTAGAAAAGAATCTGCGTCTTCAATCTCATTTTTATTCAAGTTTCCAACCCGTTCTAATCGCTTTTGAGCAATTGTTTTCTTCAATTGCTGAGTTTGTACAGACATTCACTAAATATGCAAAAGATTTTTATAATGTAGAAAAAACGGATGTCAATAGAACTGCCGAACTAGAGGTAACCATATGTGGAAGTGAAATAATACTAACTGTTATTTTTCAGGCTTATTGTTTGTATATATCTGGCCTTCTCCTAATCTACCTCGATATGTATCTACCTGGGCCAATCCGAGAACGAATTTATATCGCAATATATCGAAAAAGCGATGTAAGAGAAAACGCAGAGTTCTTAGTGGATTTTCTAAAAGAAGTTTCTGCAAGCAACGATTCAATGATATCGTTAGTTAGAGCTTCTGAAAAATCAAAACGACCCAGGCTATCTTCCAGAAGGATTCCACTTCCCGAGAAATTCATTCGCTCCACTTTTCATACTATCGAAGTGATGGAAGAGTCATCTTTACCAACACCTAAGACTCATTTGATGTATGTGGCCCTCCAGTTTGACCGTCAAACTCTATCGAATGATTCAGCAAGAATGACTAAAATCGTTAACTCGATTTTTAGAGAGACATGGGTTTGTTTTAGAAAAAAAACACAATTAAATTGTTTTCTGAGGTTTCAGGTTCTAAACTTAGGTTTTGGAGCAATATGTAACGTTTTCGATGGTTGGTACAACTACAAGTCAGCTTGGAATGCACTCAACGCCACGATTACCCAGCAAGAAGCGTATCGACTACTGGAGAAACACCAGAAAGTGGTAGTAGACACTCATTTTCCAAAGGTATGCCTTATTTATCAAAACCATAAATTAACATTGAACATTAGTAACCGAGTAAAACCGAGTATCAATCAACTTGAATCCTGCGCTTCGGAAAGTATTTCTTGGGTCGGAGAATCTGTTCAAAAAATATGATTTCTGATTTCTGAACATTTGAAATAGCTGAAACGAGCAAACTAAATCTTCGTTAACTGTCATGACAGCAGCAGCATTGTCGAATTGTCCACAGTAAAAAGGAGCAGAAAATACAGTAACCAGGCGACGTTGCCCGAAAAACTCATATCCGTCTTGCACGACCTGTAATATTGGTTCAAGAATCAAACCAGCTGTATGATCAGATGATTACCTGATGGGCTCTAACGACCAAGTCGATATTCAATGAGTTCAATACTTTCCTCAATGCATCAGTTCCAAATGTATATGAAACTTCTCTCTGGTTTGGATTCCATCCTTTTGCATTGTTTGAAGGGTCACTCCATAATATATCTATCTCGGTTTGATCATGACTCGGCTGGTAATTAGGACGACGAAATGCTCTGAGTTTATCCAGAGAGGAAAGCTAAACAAAACTTCATGTAGAAATATGTGAAAGGAATTTTACCCTTGGAGAAATGCCACCGTGCATACAGAGAATTCTTTGTCCAATAACTGCGGTCATAGGCATAGTTGAGAAAGTATCTTGAAAATCCTCCCACATTTTACTCCCTTTTTTATCGTATCGCTTCGAACATTCTTCATAGAATCCGTAGACTTTATTGATAGATGGACATTCGTGATTTCCTCGGAGAAGGAAGAAGTGGTTGGGGAAAATCAGTTTATAACAAAAAAGAAGAAGAATATTCTCAAGACTATGACGACCTCTATCCACATAATCTCCCAAGAATAGGTAGTTAGCACGATGTGGATAACCTGCTTTGTCGAACATTCTAAGAACATCTGAAACCACACACGGATCTTTTAGATAGTTTCGAATAGATTACCAGAAAATTGTCCATGAGTATCTCCACAAATGTTGATTGGCCCGTCGATCTCGACACATGACGGTTGCGACATGAAAACTAACCTGAAAAGAGTTTCGGTACCGTATTCTTGTGGCTACGCGTAGCTACACACTTTATACAATCCAACAGAGTAGTAATCTCAGCCGGCTGAACCACCGATGTCAAGGTTTTGTCTCCACCTCGGCCGCATTCCAAAAGCTTGAATAGCAAGTTATAAGCCAAACGAGCTTGTATTTCATCGATAATTGAGTTGTCGTATGCCATATTACTACGGCAGCTTTTCAATGAAACCACTGAAAAAAAGCAGAGTCATGAATATACTTTTTTCGAAATTTACATTCTGACGCTTCTGCCGAAAGTTTCGTTTTCTTCTTCCCATCTGATAGGGAAGCATTTACCAGATCTGAAACATTGTACCGAGTAGCCATTAGTAGACAAAACAATTAGGCTAATTTTGGTTAGGCTAAGATTTATACAGTAGTAAACTATAGGATTCACTCACTCTCATTATTGCTAGGCATTTTTTGATCCAATCTGTAATTCTCGATACAAAGTTTTACTTTGATTTACATACATTTGGATGTCTGCTCGATTCTGGCTGTACTGGTTAACTAGAGGTGACCGGGCTCGAACGAGGAATCATCACGTACTTTGTTAAACATGTCAGCATTAAGGCACCAATCGTATCAAACAATCAAATTTATCATTTTTAGGTCATCAATGAAATGGTCCAGTTCAACCATCACCTTCAACAGATAACTGCGTATAATCGGTCTTTGAAATGGCTCTATCTTCATTCTCGTCCATCGCAAAAAACGACTCGCCCTCTAAAAAATCGTCCAATCACTGATGATCAGCTGTTCAAATGGCTTCTGGATGTCTCTAGATTCGAGCTCTTGGCTCTAAACCTTTACAAGACCACTATTGAGAATCGAGAGACAGAAGGGAATCGAAGAAAACAAAAAATAAGAACAAGTTTGAATCAGCTGGCGGAATTTTTCGAGCATGGTTTTGTGAAAATGGGAGAAACCCAAAAGAATAATTTTGTAAAATGGGTTCGCAGTTTGAGCGAAACAGTTGAGAAGATTGATTTGAATGATGCTAGAGAAGGTGTGGAAACAGTTCAACAGATCACACGAAGAGTTAAACAAGTAAGGGAAAATAGGGAATTTGTAGTTCAATTCTTAAAAATTGCAGGTTGGAGAACTACTGGGTCTTTCTATAAATATGACATTGAAGGAATGTCTCTCAACTCTGGATTCAGATCTACGATCTCTTCTCTCTGTTCTTTCCCTCTCTGATTCGATTGTTCCTGATTTATATGCCAAAATGGAAGGGACATATTTATGGCCATTGATATCTCAGCTAACTCCACGTATCCAGAAAAATCTTGTTGATACCTCAAACACTGACGTTGTTCGGCAAATCTTCACAAAGCTATCCATTTCGTGTTGGATTCTGAAATTGAAGCTCTCCGAGTTCTCCGATCGAGACAACGTGGCGAATCGAATTGCAAATACTTACTCGTATTCGCTTGAAAAACATCTGAAAACAGTTCTCCAATCAGTTCCTCAGCACATGTTTGAGATTATGTACAAAGTGATAATGCCGGGGTTGGGCAAGAAGTTTGAGCCTTATATTGACAAAACAGAGGTAAGCTTATGATGCTTCTGGCACTGAAAACATCATTGTTTTCAGCTTCGAGAGATTGGCGATTTCATATCAAGTTCAAAATTGGTGGAAACGACGAGTCTAATTGCAAGCACAAGTATGGGAATATCAAGGATGATGTTAACTAGAGTCGGAACGATTGAAATTAATCCGAAGGTTTCCTATTCTATTTTTGTTTTATATTTGAAAACAAATTTACTAGTTTAGGAATTGTTAGAAGAAGGGATGATTCGACAACTGTATAAGGAATTGAAGAAATTATTGTCAAACTCATCAGCAACAGCGTCAATCGGTTCGTTTCGGGAGCTAGATTGAACTTCCAAAATTGAAAACACTGAAAATTACTCTTTTTTCAGAAAGTCTTCTCAAAACCTGCGAGAGTGTGGAAACTCTGCGATCTTCGTTCTTTTACATCTGCGATTATATGAATTTGAATGGAGAACGTATTTGGAGCGTGGCCATGGATGACTACTTCAGTCGGATATCCGAAGAACGAGCATTTGCGAAAAGTTCTGGAGAGCTTGATAAAAATGAGATTGCTGCTCTGTTTATTCGATTGACAAATCCAAAGTAAGACTTTGTTTTCTTCCATTTCGGATCAAAAATTTCAAATTTTTTCAGAGTTTCGCGGTACTGTGAAAGCACATTGAGCTGGATGGATTTGAAACTGAGCAAGAACATTTTGCACTTTGATATTTTTTATCAAATTGAGAACATAATTCCATTCCATGTTCTCACAAGTATCGAGACTAATGTTACAGTAGAACTGGAGAAATTGCTCAATGGTAAGATAAAAACAACATTAAGTGCAATATGTTTTGAATTTAGAATACATATCATCGGCTCGCCAGCTTGGTGTCAGTTACAATCTACAAAATGCTGTATCTCATCAAAATTCGTATCAATTTTTCTCGGGTGCCACTTATGAACAGCTTGTGAAAACTATCCAACCACAGTCTCCAGCGCTAGGATCGATTTTGGCACAGGTTTGGAGTTTTCTTCTTCTTAAATTTTTTTTTCTAATATTGTGCAATTTCAGATCGGCCAATATGTTCTCATTCTTCGAACCATTTGCAATGCAAAACAACTTGCAAATCGTCACCGAGATGATGTTGTTCAAAGAGATTTGTTAGAAATTAACAAGTTGGAATAGACTACTGCTAGAGAAATCAAAAGAATTTTATTTTCAGATCGTTAACTCAGGGTCCTAAAGATCTACCAGCGGAAATGGGAACCATTCTGAAATTGATGATGCAGTATTCGATATATAATCCAGAACGTATGGTTTTCCGACTGAAGGATGAGCCGTCGCCAATTTTCCTTATTGCTCTTATCCAATGTCTGTTACCTAAAATTGGAGGTAAATCTCATTTTAGAAAATAGTTGTGTCCAATCCTCATTGATTTAAGATCACTACTTCGTGTGCCCAGTGCAATTGGAGTTTGGCATTCGTCTAGTTCTACGCCAATCTCGTCTTCTCCCCTACTTCCTTCCTATAATCCATGAGCAACTTCCAGCATGCACTCGCCCCAAAAAGAGAATCGAGGACGTTGATCGTTTCCTTAAGAGGATTGTTGAGAATCTTTGAAGATTGACTTATATCTTGCCTGCTGTGATATTCGAATGTTCCATAGTTCACATTTCAGGTTTAATGCATGTATTTAATTACTTTTTGAAATACCGTAAAACCTCTAATAGAACGACACCCGGATCGTCCACTTTGAGCCTATATATCTCATTTACTGTGAAAGATATCAAAAAGTGGCTAACTAGTAAAATGTTGCTGATATCCTGATAAACATTTTACTAAACCACTTTTTGATATCTTTCAAAAGAAGTAAGATATATAGGCTCAAAGTGGACGATCCGGGTGTCGTTCTATTAGAGGTTTTACGGTAAAATAAAATATTGATATTTATTTGAGCTCTAAAAAGTAATAAAATCGCTTCCGAGGTTGGGATATTTACAATGGCAAGAAACACACATAATAGGTTTAGGAACATGTAGTTCGATAAGGGAAATTCGATCTGAAAAGAGTTGGAAGTCTATGCAGAAGAAGCACGTCTAGATGCGGAATAATTGTTGGGACTTGGAAAATCGGGATCTGAAAATGATCCAGTTAAAAAAGTCACAAATAAATTGAACTTACCAATCATCCCTGCTTGAATCAGCGAGCTTCTTCTTTCCTTTAACCTCGCATATGACTGTTCAAAATGGATCAATCGAACAACCAAATAGGAACAATAGAAGATTGCAATAATGAGAAAGAGCATGCAAAAGACGAACAAAACGAGTTGCAATGCAATATTCGGTTCATCGTCATCGATTTTAGCTCCTTCATCTCTCCATGCTTGATGTTCGGATGGAGAATGTGGAGATTTGGATGACGCGAAAACTGTCGAAACACCGAAAACGGCGAGGAACAATACAGTAAGACCACGAGCCAGTAGAGAAGGGTATATCAGAGTGTGGGCGTGTTTTTGAACTCCAATTATCAGCATTACACATGTGAGACCGAAAAAGAGCATCAGTCCAACGAGGCATATTTCGAATGCGGTCAATTCCTGAAATTTTTCAAAATTGTGTGAAGTGAAAGCATAGATTTCTTTGATACTGTTTGATTCTTTTAAGCACTATTCACTATACAGGGTGGCTAAGAATTACCCGGACTGAAGTTTGTAATAGCAAAAAGTTTGACTAGGGAAGGTTGTAATCGGGGAGTGGAACTTCGGTATGAGACCTATATCATTCGAAAGCTGAGAATGAGAAATTTTCAAACATGTATTCAGATTTTGCTGAGGAGCTACCAGTTTCGAGAAAATCAAGTTTCAAATTTGGCTCAAATTTGACTCTTAAGGGCGCCGCGCCTCCCCTCTTTCTTATATAGATGGGGGAAGGGAAAGAACCAGACAGCAGTGGTGTAGTGGCGAGGAGGGATGATGAACCAGACAGCAGTGGTGTAGTGGCGAGGAGGGATGAGAATATGGAATAATAAAGGAAAAGTACGAAATTGGAAGACCTGAACAAAATCACATCACGATAGAACTTATCTGATACTTCTAGGAACCCCCAACCAACGTTTTAGTTCATTTCATCGAGTGCCAGCAAGCCACGCGAGGAGATGCTTTGCGGCGGCGGTGTGCCCCATATGCCCCGTATATGCCCCATACCGGCGTCCTTTCCCTGTACCCAATTCATCGGCGCGTCCTCCGTCGCCCATCCATTATGCGTATGCGCGCCCAGGACCTGTGTCAGCAAAATCAAAATACATATTTGAAAATGTCTCATTCTCAGCTTTCGAATGTTATAGCTCTCATACCGAAGTTCCACCCCCCGATTAGAACCTTCCCTAGTGAGTAAATCCTTGCACTGGGCTCTAATTCGAAGTGCGAAAATTCAAATAATTCATTAGTAAACTGGCAAAGTTTCAAATTATTTCATAAGCTTTAAGCTGAGTTATCGCTTGCCAAATTTTCTTTATCTCATGAAAATCACAAGAAAAATTACGCCTTTCATATTTGGACAATCATAACAGTTACCTGAACTTGTGGAATCGCTTTGAAAATTTTAAAAGCTTTGAATCAAACTCGAAATTATATTTCTACCCATTTTAGTGCTTCCAACGTACTTATGTCTAAAGATATAACCGTTTAATTGTGCTCCACCTTGTATAATATCAGTGATAACATTTTTTTTCATTTTTGTAAACTACAGTAATCCTCAAACTAAAGTTATCAAATATCACTTCGAAAAGTTTCTAGTTTCTCTCTGATAAGCAACATTCCAATGTCGTTTCTCTGATCTCTGATTAGTAATTTTTCTTCTTTTTCTTTCTTGAGCCACCTGATCTTTTCTGAACTTTTCCTTTATATTCTTTTGAGATCATACATTATGATACTTGTGAGTTCAATGATGAATATGTACCTCAGGTTTTTGATGAACTATGTTGTACATTGCGATTGTTCCAATGAGGGTACAGAAGGCCAATTCTATAGAGGCGAGAAGTCTCATTCCTGAAAAAGATTAATGGAACTAGAAAACTTTAAGATTAGAAACATATCATATTCTGACATGTCTAGTGGAAAATAGTCAACTTTGGAGTCCTAAAAAAGTAATCCCGAATTATTCGTCTTGTCTGAAAATTTCAGGCTGTACTCCACAACAATTAAACATAGTTTCCAAAATTAATTTCTTACAATTTCCAAAAAGGAAGCTCTATTTTAGTTTCTTTTTTTTTAAGTGTTGGGTACAATTTATTTATTTTTTGATTTATTGTCCGGTACTATTTTTTGCATTAAATGACTCAAAATTACACTATTCGAATATTCAACAAATTAAATTGTTCAAGTTTCGGAGAAAAAATCGTTGTTTTTAAAACTCACCGGATGGTAATGAGCAGCAACAACATCTCCATTTGACTGAGTCTGGATTGAAATCCATTTCTGAAAAAATAGTTAGTTTTTTTTTTTTTTGAAAAGAGCAAAGTTTGGGACGAAGGAAAATAAACCGAGAAGAGAATGAATTAAAATTTGAGATGCCCTGAAGGGAAGTACTTCTTTTCTATGAATCATTTATCGAAATAATAAAAAATGAAATGAAAAGAAAGCGGAAAGAAGAGTATGGGGAGAAACATTGGAAAACAAAAACCTAGGAGCAGAGACTGAAACTGGAAAAGAAACTGGAAAAGAATATGAACCTTCCTTGTTTTTTGAATCGACAATGGAATATTTTCGAAAATTTGTTGGGTTTTCTCTTGCATTCCTGTTTTTTCTTGTTTTTTGTGCTGTTCACGGAGCATAAAACCACAAAAAGGAGCACCTCCTTGGGCTTTTTGTTCACTCTGAAAAATAATTAGAGACAAGCAAAAAAAATAGATGTTTTTCTCCTCTTTTTTATGTTTTTGTCTGGTATTTTTCAAATGACGGGAACACAAACAAGGATAAGGAAACAGATTTTAAGAGATAAAAGATAATGGGGATATAATGATGAAGGCGATTAAAATGTTATGAAGCAGGATATAAAAGAAGTAGTATGGAAAATATTCAAGCGTTTTATATGAATTATTTTGGTTCAAAGGAAATAGGTTCAAAGGAATAAAAGGAAGAACGACCTAATGGTGTTGCCTTGAATTTTTACTAAAATTTCAGAGATAATCTAACTAGGGGAAGCTACAGTGAATAGGCGGAGCTTAGGTCTGGTAGCGAATTCCTTAAAGGTGCATTCAAAGGAGCACGTATTTTCATAATTATTTCCTGGCTTATTTTTTTCGATGAACTATTCTGATTTTTCAATATATATCATTGTATTAATGCATTTTTTACTGACTTTTTTTCCGAATTTTCGTTTTAAAAAGTTCAAAATAGATCAAATTTATCGAAAAAATTCAATTCCTGCAAATTGCGATTTGACTGATTTCTGTGAAAAAAAAACAGTTCAAAATCGATGAAATGCATCGAAAAATAGGAACAAATAAGGCCAGAGAATAATTATGAAAATGCATGCTCCTTTAAATGCGCCTTCAAGGATTTCGCTACCGGATCTAAGCTCCGCCCACTTTCAATTCTTCTGCTGCGCCTTAGAATTAGGCCAAAGTAATACAAACTAATGTCTGTATCCTAGTTTTTGCACAACCCAATGCTCTCCCGGGTCTCCTTCAGAAGCATATCCATTCAAGATAATTGACCAACGGAAGACGTGGGAGGAAAAAAGAAAACCATAAAACTTTTTGGCTCTAGTCCAACTTCTATTTTTTTCTTTTTTCTTTTTTCTTTTTTTTTGAAAAAAAGCGAAGAGAAGTTCAGTGCAAAAATTGAAAGAACTATAGAGAAAAAGGTGAGAGAAACTCTGAATGAATATTTTATAAAAAAAAGGGTGGGAAACGGGAGAATGAAGGTCCGGAAAACTTTCTTTTTGGTGGGTGGAGAAGAGAAGAAAAGTTGCGAATTGTGAGGTGTGAAGAAGAAGAGATTATTAGTGAAACCAGTTGTTTTCAGGAGACTTGATGGGTTGTTGTAATGAGATAGATAAAGTACTCGTCAATAGAGATTTTCTTTGTCGTTCAGAACAGTTAATTGGGTTGTATTGAGCATTATTCTCCCATTTGAAGTGTTAAGACTTCCTAGGTGTTGTAGAATGTTATATATGTTCTCCCTGAGGGAAGAGACCAAAAAGCTATCATAACAGAGTGGGATATTTTGATGAATTGAAAACCGAAGAAAAAGTGACAGAATATGCCCACGAACTCATGTTGGTCAGGAGTTCTGAAGGTGATGATCATTTGTTTCTTCTCGAAAATTGAAAAATATACGAAATTTGAGATGTCCAGAAAAGAAGTGTCAACTTTGAAACCGATGCTTCAACTTTCAAAGACCGAACTTAGAATATCAAGAATTGAGGTTTATTTTCTATTTTTGACATACATCAACAGTAAAAAGCTGTATTTTCGTTTAATGAATTACAGACAACAATTCAGAAAAAAATTTCTTGGATCCTTTATGGAAAAGTTGAATAAGCTGGCTGAAACTGCGGAGGAATAGTTTTGGACAACGAATACAAATATGATTTTTTGAGATTTAAAGGATTTGGAAATGGTTGTTTTGTGGTGTACGAGTTATAACAAGTAGCAGTTTTTTCAGAAATATTTCAAAAATTCAAGAGTCGGAGATTCTGTGATGCTGGGATTTTGATTTTCTGAGATTCTGAAGTTCCTAGTTTCCTAATCAATACTCTTGGAACTTAAGACTAAATATATATTGAAAAAAGTTGTTTTGCAACGGACCATGTTTCAAACAGACATATTAGAACCGATCTTTGACAATTTGCAAGCGTAGAGACCTAATAGAAAGACTTTGGTTGAAATATGTTGTTTGTAATGAAACATTTATGTACTTTTACAGAAAAAGTATCACAGAAATTTGTTGGAACTCAATATTTTTCTTTAAAAATCGCTGACTTGCCCTTTTAATATAGGTTTTCCAGTACTTAAAAAGTAAAACTAACTGTAGTGACCACTGGAAAAATGTCTCAATGCGGCGACCAATGAAAAACGTAATGAAACTTTTGGCTCTATCTCTCCTTTTCTCTGTCGAAGGTTCTCAGTCAGTCCAGACGATGAAAAGATAAATTGATTGGGAAATGAGTCGAGTCATCCGACATGTAATAACAGGTGTGTGTCCAGTGAAGATAAAAACGAAGAAGAACGAGGGTGTTGAAAATCTAGAGAAATGGAGAAAATGAGTGGGAGCTTTTTGAAATGTATGAAAGAAAAAAAAGAATGACAGAGAAACAACCACCAAGTCAGTTGGTTAGAATGTGATGTGCTCTTTGAGTTTTGGGTTTCGATCTTAATCAAATTTTATTGGATTTTTGAAAATTTTGAATTTAGTTCGAAGGCTGCCAGATCGACCTTTTTTTTCCTTTGAAAAAACTGGAAGTGTTGAATAATAACAGGCAACCACGAACATCCCGAATAACAATTTCCAAGCAATATTACATTTCATTCAAAGTCATGGGACTTTTCAGCTCAATTAAAAATAGATCATAACAAGGAAGAAAAAAATTCCACGAAGTAGAAATCAAAAAGACGACTTCTATTCTTTTCCTTTTAAAGAAGGAAAATGTGCAAGTGTAATTCAATTTGACGGGTACAAAAAAGGAGGGAAGATTTGAGAATCTGGCTCCCTGAACAAAGAAAAAAGGGGAAAGAGCCAAGAAAGGAAAAAGAAAAGATAGATTAGGTAGGTATATCCCAAAGAAGAAGAGAAGAAAGACACCGGAAACGGACCTTATGCGAATAGTCCAACTGAATTATTCAGAAGACATGGGGGAGTATGAGAAGACGTCAGAATGCTAGGAGAACGGTGGAAGGTGTAACATATGAGTTCGAGATTGGGTAAAGATTATGACGTCTTCGTATAGACATTTTTGAGCAATCGGTATAATTTGTAACAACTTCCGTCCTTAATTTGTTTTTCTCCCAATTTCTGATCCCTGAATTTATGATTTGGAAAATACAAAACCGGAAGAAATTTTGGAACTTTATAAATTCTATAATATAAAATTTCGGAAATGGAAAGTTAATAGAAACTCGGAATGTTATTAATTCAAGAATTCAGGCAACCGAAATTTCAGAAATCGAGAGGTTGATAAATTCGGGATTCCCAAAAATTAGAAAACCGGCAAAGCCAATTTGAGAAAAAATCCCCAATTTCTCAATTTCTGACTTTTTAAACTTTTGAATTTCTGGATTTCCCAATTTCCAATGTTCTGAAACTCTCAGCTTTTTGAGTTAAGACATTTTCGACATTTCCGGATTTTCGAAAGTTGCTAGATTTTTTATTTTCCGAACTTCCGAATTTCTGAATTTCGGAAAATCGGATTTTGAGAATTTCAGAATTTTTGATATTTGGAATATCGGAAGTTCGGAATTTTCGATTTGTCAAATTTGTGAAATTTCGATTTCTTATCCGAATCTCCGAATTTCGTAGTTTTAGAATTCACGAATTTAAAAATTTTTCGAATGTTAGAATTTTGAAAATAAGAAATTCAGAAGTTCTGGTTTCATAGATTATGTTGCAAAGCTCAAAAAGATGATTGGTCTAAAACTGCATGCAGAACTATAGACATGTTCTACCTTCTTCGCTCAGCCACATATGATCCACGTTTGAGCCTCCGGCCCTAACTCAATATATTCAATGTATCCGGATAGTTCGAAAACGCCACACATGACGCACTTTGTCCATGTTGCACAAGCTAGCTGGACATGCAAGCCGCCCATGACGCCTACGCTTTCTGATAGTACTTGTATATTTCTACAGTTGGAAACAAGGAGACGTCTTTAATAAATAATTATTTTATTGAATCATTAAAACAAGTAAGAAAGTGCAGTGATAGTTGCAAACACTCCTCCAAAGACGATTCCTCCACTTGTCACCGAAGTTGCCTCTTCCGATGGATTTCCACCTTCCTTTCCTGGTAGAATTTCCGATTCCATCTCTCTAGGGCGATCCTGTCCTTCTTCCGGCATTTCCTGTCGGTTCTCCATATCAGTTCCATTTCGACGAGGACCTTCTTCCATGTGCTTTCCAGTAGTGGGGCGAGGATGAGGGACACCCGTAGTTCCCTCAGCAGCCGAAGTAGCAGCGACAAGCAGGAGCACGACGAATACCACCAGAGTTCTCATGATCGGTTGATGTGATCAAGTGATTCCAACTGAGCACTCTCTCTTCTTTTATGCTGAAAATAACCCGGTCAGCATGCTGAGGCAGTAAAACAGGGTGTCAGATAATCAGAACAACATTTTTTTTCTTTTTTTCAATCAGGAAGGCTGGACACTGGGAAAGAAGAGAAACAGGAGATTGTGAAATTCATTTAACATTATGGAAAAAATATGTCGTTAAATTTCAAAATATGATTTTATTTTTGTGATTTTTTAAGATATCGTAAAACCTGTAACAAAGTTTGAGCTCCGTTATCTCGGTTCATATGAGATATATATATATATTTATTTATTTATTTAAAAAAAATTACGGACCATCTTTTGGGAGATTCAAAAGATTCACGTGGCTCACAAAAATTTTTGAAATTTCAGTACTTTGATGTGAAAATTAAAACTTTTGAAATTCACTACTTGTTATATATCTAAATTGGTCAGCTAATGAAATATATTTGATATTTTTATAAACACATTATCAGTGACCAACTTTTTTGTCTTTGACAGGAACCGAGCAAAAATGGCTCAAAGTTAAAAGTTAGAGAGTCCCAGGTACTACGGTAGTTTATGATCAACAGTGTTTGAATGATAAGGATTTATTTTGAAAACAAAGAATTTAAGCTGAGACTTTGACAACACGCTTGCGGAAGACCTTGCGGTGTTTACGAACAGCAACTGAGCGAGCTGGGCATGAACAATAAGCAGCATCTCCTCCTGGAGATCCAGCGTTTCCTGGGGCTCCTGGTGTTCCTGGAGCACCGGCTTGTCCTGGCTGTCCTGGGGCTCCTGGGGCTCCTGCTGGTCCTGCTGCTCCTGCTCCACCAGATTCTCCTGGTTGTCCTGGTCCTCCAGCTGGTCCTTGTGGTCCTGTGGTCCAGAAGGTCCTGGAAGTCCATGGCTACGTTGTCCTCCACGTCTTGGGCTTCCTGGTGCTCCTGGTGCTCCTGCACGTCCTGGAGCTCCGGCATCTCCTGCTGGTCCTGGTCCACCTCCATAAGCGTCTTGTCCTGGGGCTCCAGCTGGTCCTGGGGCTTTTCGAGCTCCTGGAGCTCCGGCTGGTCCTGGCGCACCAGCTGGGCAAGTGATGCATGGTCCTGGTCCCGTAACAATTCCGATAGCAACTCCATTGGCTCCTGGTTTTCCAGCAATTCCTTGGTGTCCTGGTTCTTCTTGAGCGCCTGGTTGTCCAGGTGGTCCTGGTGGTCCGGCTGGGCATCCTTGAGATTGAGCTCCGCAGTTGAATTGGGCTTGTCTCTTATTGACTCCACGCTTGATTCTTCCGAAGACATCAGTTGGCTTGATCATTGAATTCCATGCTTGTTGTTCGTTGAACTGAAAAAAAAGTAAAATTAAAAATATGGAATGTATCCCAAACAAACCTTAAACCAAGTCATGGTATCCATAACCTCATCATAGAATGCGTTGATATCATTGAAGATGTATCCAACAGTGAACAGGAATGCAACAACTGCAACTCCACTGCCAACACTGGCGATTGTTACCAAAGTTTTGGCCATTTTGTACCGAATGGTGACTTTTTATTCATTTCAACAGAATTTTATACTCCCTTATTTTTTCTTCCGTCTTCTGTCCAAGTACATCCGATAAGTTTTGCATCCGTTTTACTACAAGGAAACGAAATGAGTAAATGATACGGTGTAATAGAAGAAAAGAATAAGAAGGTTCATTGACCTTCAAGATTAGAAGTATTATCAACAAAAAGGAGGATTCTGGCAACATCGTTCAACTTTTGCGTTTTTGCATTTTGATTACTTTATAGTTCAAACTTGTGACTCTAGTCTCTAAATCATTGTACTTTTTGGTAAACTGCTCGGCGCCAATCGGAGTATGACGTTTTGTTTAACACAACGGACTCCACCTCCCCTTTCAATGATCATAAACATGAATAAATATTCCTGAATAAGAGAAACAATTGGCAACATTCTCTTATCACCAACAACTGATAAAAACCTGTGCTTTCATTTTGTATGCAAAACTTCGATAAGGCGCGCAACTCTTATATTTAATCTGTGCTCCAAACGATCTCTACAGTCTCCAAAAATATGTTGCATGTAGACAAACCGGACAGTCTTCAGGCTGAAAAGATTCATATAACGGCTAGTGGATTGGAAGAATGGAGATGTTATACTTTTATCCTAAGGTGAGCATAATTCTGAGAACATCTGGGTGGCTAGGATACTTAAATCCTCAAAGTCAAGTCATAGGCTAGTACAAAATCGGAGCTGTGGAAGAGAAACGCCGGTGGCCGCCGAAGTTCCCACAACGACAAGTACAGTAACCTAAAAAATTGCGGGATATATTTTCTCGCTTTTCACTGATTTTCTGTGCTGTTATTTTTTCTCAAACAAGTCTGTAGATTATAAATGATTGATTGAAAAAATAATTGACTTAAAACGTACGAAAATCGAGAAAATAAACCCAGAAAACTAATGTTTAGGTTACGGTAGTTGTCGTTGTGGGACTTTCGGCCACTGCCACCGGCGTTTCTATTCCATAGCTCCGATTTTTGTACATATTGGGATCAGGATTTTCACTGAAAGCTCGAAGTGCCTGTTTCCCAAAAAGCTACCAAACGGAAAATATTCTGTTTATCACATGTTTTATTCTGTCTATGCATTAACTTTCTACCATAAAGCGGCAATTTCAGATTACATTATGACCGTGGGACATACGCTTCGTTTTGTGTCATTCAAGCTGATTCTTTGGGAAACATAGACTTTGCAAGAGATGCTCCGATTCGAGGAATGTATCATGGTATAAAAGTTGAGTCAGTTCAACGAATACATTTTTACTTCAGATGTTGACCCAATGGGTTTGTTCCTATCAATTGAACCAACGCAAAAAGTACGACATGGGCACTTTTTCAAGACATACGATCCAAATACTTTCTATTATACGCTACAGTAAGTGTTCTTTTCGTTTCATTTTAACTGTCAGTCACTCTAATTTTCAGACTTTTGAATGATTCAGAAGAAATATTGGATGAAATTCATTTGAAGAAACACTGGAAACATCCTCTTGTTCAACAAATAAATGTAGCTGAAAGTGGTTTATATGGGACCCTTTTCAAACCACCTGGAGATGGACCATTCCCGACTGTTGTCTTTATTCCTGGTTCAAATGGAATGTTAGAAAGTGGATACGCAGCTGTTCTAGCTTCTGAAGGATTTGCGACCTTTACATTTGTGTATTATGCATATAAGAAAGATTTGCCAAGATCTATTCCAGAAGTTGACATTGAATTTTTCGCAGTGAGATTGTTAAATGACACGTTGAGAAATATGCGAATGCTTTTTAGAAACCAATTGAATACGTCCAGAGCTTGCCGTACTGTTCTAAGAAAATAGGACTGGTTGGACAATCATTTGGAGGACTTACAGCTAATTTTCTATCCACCAAATATCATCAAGTGTCTGCAGTTGTCGCTTTGAACTGTTCAGCTGCATATTGTAGAGACATTGCTGTGATGAGAGAAAATGGGAAACCAATGGAAGTTCAGTTATTGGATGAAGGAATGTCAGATTTCATAAATGGAGTACTCCGACAGAAACCTGCATTTAATGATCTTTATAGCAAACTGACACCGACGACAAGCATTCCGTGGTGGAGGGCATCAAAAGATACGGTATATCGAATTGTGGTGAGCTCGGAAGATAGTTACAGTATTGATCAATAAGCTATACAAAAAAAGTATTTTCAGTTGATTTTCGGCCAATTTGACCGTTTTCAGGAGTCTGCAGCTCGGTTGTCAAGCTTCCGATTATTTTGAAAATTTTGAAAATGTAAAACAGACCCAGATTGAAAACTTTGCTTTCACAGAATTTTTTGAAAATCCCTAGTTTTTCATCTATTTGCCGATTTCTGAAAGACTCCTGTTTTTCAAGTTCTCAGTACAAAAATGGGATCCGCGTCACATCGATACCGTAGTAATGCCGGCTAATGGATAGATTTCCGACTACAAACACGATTCCAGGGTTTCCAAATATGATTTTTCTGATACAACATTTTCTGAAAATCGAAGAATTTTTATTCTTTTTAGAGCATCAAATTTAGGATTCTTGCAATTTTCAGAATGTGTTCTATCAGAAAAACATACTTGAAAACTCTAAGATTGCTTTTGTATTCTGAAATTCGTTTATTCGCCTGCATTACCACAGTTTCGAACCGGTTTCGAAATAACTGACATTAAGACTATCTCATTAGGACTAACTCTTGCGGGTTTTTTACCATTTTCTTTTCCCGGTTACCATCACTCCTTATTTCTTCAAATCCTTCGAATGAACGAAATATATGAAAACTGGTTTCAAAGTGACGCGGAGCCTATAAATGGGCCAATATAAAGGAGTGCCATTCAGAAATCGGCAAATATGTAGCTGAAAAACTAGGGATTTTCATGAAATTCTGCGAATGCAAAGTTTCTCATCTCCAAAGTTCCAAGTTTTCAACTCAAAAGTTTTCAAAGTGATAAGAAATTGACAAAATCCGAGCTCCAGACTCCTGAAAATGGTCAAAATGAACCAATAACAACAGAAAAACATGATTTTGTATATCTTATTGACCGGTACTGTATTTAATTGAAGATGTCCTCTATTTTCAGCAATGTTATGATGACATGTTAGTGGATGGAGTACCTTCCAGGGATAACATTTGCAAGAATCTGAAAGAAACTGGACATTCTGTGGAGGTAACCTAAACCACAAAAATCCAGAATAATTGTGATTTCAGTCCGAACTGGTGCCCGGTGGTCATTTTCTCTACTTCCCCTATTTTCCACATCACGGGATCATCTACAATGCTCAAATCAATTTGATGTGGGGATTCGGAGGGGAGTGTTATCAACATTCAAAGTCTCAGGAGACGACATGGGCGAAGAATGTGGAGTTCTTCAGAAAACATCTGGGAAGAGGAACAAAGATTCCCGATTGGAATAGGGAAACCAGAGTCAGTCTTCCCAATTCTGAATCAATTGCACAAAGTAAACTTTGAACCAAATGAACATTTTAAATAAAGAAGATTTACAGAAATACAGGTTATCCAGATATATACAGAATACATAAGGTGCATTGTTAGAACTAAATTGCTTACTATTAGGGAATTATTGGAACAGGAAGGTTCAAACAGAGCTGGGATTATATATTAGATTAGGTATAGTTAGAGGACAGAGAGGGGGGCAGATGGAAGAGATCATTTGTTATCCGATAATCTGGATTTGGCTGGAACTCAATTTTGCATGTCGAGAACCTCCAGAATGAGAGTGTTCCATTCGACGACGTCATCATCTGCCATTCTCATTTTTGCGTACTCCTTTGCCTTTTCGTACATAGCTTCGATTTTCGATGCGATCCAGCCACAGTCCGTACAGTGTTCTCTCTTTCCGTTACTGCTTTGATAATCTGGAAAAAAAACATTTGAAGTTTTTAAGAAACAAAAAATTTTAACTTACGTTGAATTCGTCCAAGGAAGTCCTCGATTTTCATGAGATCCATCTCATCATAGAATGTCATCTTGAAACGGCAAGAAGCTGTTGGTAAGAGAAGATTGGTTATGAAGGGAGCAGAAGACAACTACTTCTGATTTGTTTCGTCTATTGATTTTCGCTAAAGTATGCTCCTGGAAAGAATTTAAACAAGGGGTGCATCTCACACGGGTCTCACCACGGTTAATCTAGATCATTATGTAAGACTCATTCATTATAAGAGGAGGGATAATAGGTGGACACACATGTCATAATGGGATCTAAAGATATCTACCGTAAAAACAATTTATCAGTTTAAAACTTTCTGATGTCTTTCACAGGAACCGAGAAAATTTGGCTCAAACTTAAAAGTTATAGAGCTCAAACTTAAAAGTTATAGAACCCTTCTATTACAGATTTAAGGGGATTGGGGATCAACACGTTTTATCTAGGTTACAATTTAAGATTCAGGACTGTTCATTCACAAAAGTTTGTACGGAGACCGGATTCCAAGAAAATTTTTTTCCGTATTCTGCATTCCGAATTTTGGGAAAAATGGTTTTTTTTTCCAGATTACATTTTCCACATTCTGTTTTTTTTTATTTTTCCGGATTTAGAGAAAATTATTTATTCCGTTTCTGTAATTCCGGACATCTCTGGTAGACCCATGTCGTGATTGGTTCTACCAGATTTCTAGCAGGTGTCCTAGTTCCGGATTCCGGATTCCGATAAATAAAAATTGTCCTGGTTCCGTATACCAGGCTCCGTATTCCGGATTTCTAAAAATTAATTTCGTTGTGGGTTCCGGATTCCGGATTTTATGAAATTTTGTTTTTTTCGAATTCCGAATTCCAAGAAAATCATTTCATTCGGATTCCGTTTTTCTAAAAGCCCATTCTGGGCATCTCGGATTTCTAGGTCATTCGGAGTCATTTGTAGAAAATCTGAGATTCAAAAAAATAAGAGAAAACACAGTTTTCTAAAAACACTTCATTTCAATACAATAAAACATCATCTCTCTGAGCACACGAACTTGTTCAATCATCTAGTGAAGCAAATAGGCAGCTGGTCCTCCGTTCTCCCAATCATATGGAGCACTTTCGTTCGATCCAACAGCACCGTAGGCCTGACGCATCATCTGAAACAAAATCGAAATTAGATTTAAAAAAGTATTAAAGTTAACAGACTCCGTAGATTGCTTGGTAGTTTGGTGCATCATAATATTTCATCTGATCCACCATACGCATAATATCCTGGAATTGATGTGGACATGGTGGCGGGAACAATGTAGCAAGATTGTTGCGGATTCCTTGTTTCGCCTGTCCAACTTGATTCATGTCATTGATGTGTTGCCAGGGGAGAGCTCCGTAGGACAATTCAACCTGCATGTACATCCAGGTTTCCAAGTCATCCTTGCTGAAAGTTTCAGTTTTTTTCAGAAGCAAACAACTATTCACTACCGGCAGAGCTCTCTTTGCAAGTGACAACTGATTGGGGCGTACTTGACAGTACCACGGAATCCAGCAGCTTGACGTGGCTTTCTGATGGTTCCCTGAAATCAAAGTTTCAAACAATTAGACAGCATCACAACTCACATCGTTTCCAGTGAATTTTCTGCACATCCCAAAATCGAGAATGTACACTTTGCGGATTTCGTTCAACTCTGGACGGCCAATCGTGTAGTTGCCAGGTTTCACATCACGATGAAGATATCCAATGTTGTGAAGATCTTCCAAAGCTTCCAGCGATTGGATTCCAATTCCGATCGAACAACCCATTGTCATGTGTCCACCGGGACCCGCCTTGTTCAAGTCTTGCAGCGACTTTCCGACAAGAGTCATGACGACATAGTTGAAGTTTCCAAAGCGTCCCTTGTCCTCAATCTTGCAGAAATGACGATTTCCACGTTTCGACAGCTCGTTGAGCACCGACACTTCCAGTTTGAGCACCTGAATTTGCTCATTGCATCCTTCAACTTTCATAGCATATTTTCCGGTCGCATCGAAGACACGATAGACGGCACCGAACCCTCCTTCTCCCAATTTCTTTTCAATGCTCCATCTCTCGACCTGCAATCCAGGAAATGAGCTCTAAACTTCTTCATCCGAATTTCCATACCTGTTGTCCAGGGTTAAGCTGAATAAGCTCTTGGGCCATTTCGAACGTTCGTGCAGTGCCGATTGGTTTTTCTAAGCAATTCCGAACTTACAAGGATTGAAACGCCTTTATGATTTTGGTAATTAGTTGGAAAATTGGGCGGAGAATAGATCTAGAACATGATAAACGGAAAAAAAATATGCAGGAGGCCACGTTTTCAGGATCCACGGACCAAAATCAATTACGCTTCGTGAACGGGAACGCCATCCATTAAGGACGCCCATGACAATCAGTTCACTTCCTATACTGTATTGGACTTGTTTGTTGTTATGTTTGACATAATATAAAAAAGAGAACTTTATTTGACACCGCATACAAAAATGAGCGGGAGGGAGAAAAAACACGTAAAAATGCTCTACCAATATTTCTACAACGAATAAATAAATAGGGGCAAAAATGTGGGTGATTCTGAAACTACATTCTAAACTGAGAAACAAAAAAGAAAGGGGACGTTCATCTTATAAGGCACAAAGGATACAAATACACATTGTTTATGAGAACATTAAGAGAAACAGTGAAAGGGGAAAAACCATCAGTAAAATATTTTAATTGTAGAATTTCTTTCCACTTTTGGCATGATCCTTGAGAAGTTGGCATGGGGTGAACTGAGCAGACTCATAAGCTCCAGCGAACTTTTCCATAGAAGCAACCAACTTATCAGCTCCGTAGAGATCGACGAAGCGGAATGGACCTCCCCAGAATGGTGGGAATCCAATACCGAATACTGAAGCAATGTCTCCATCAGATGGCGAAGCGAGTACTCCTTCTTCAAGACACAAGAGGGCTTCGTTGACGAATCGGGAGACAAGACGAAGTTGGCGATCTTCTGGTGATGACCTGAAAATAGATTTAATAACGCATGTGCTCTCAAGTTCAAAAACTCACACTGTGGCATTCGGCGTCAACTTGTACTTCTGAAGCAACTTCGTAGCTTCCTCGTTCACCTTCTTGCTTCCCTTCTTTCCATCGCCATAAACGAAGATTCCCTTTCCGGTTTTGCGTCCCTTATGACCAGCATTCACCAGCTCAGACAACAAATCAGCAGATCCTCCACGAACACGTGGGCCCAGAGCCTTTCCGAGGAATTGAGCGACGTGCTCAGCAACATCAAGTCCGACCTCATCGGCCAAGGTGGCTGCTCCAACTGGGAATCCGAATTTAGTGGTAAGTTTGTCGAGTTCAGCTGGATCGACACCTTCTTGTAGGAGTCGAACAACTTCAGACATCATTGGTCCGAGACAACGAACAACGAAGAATCCGGGGCAATCCTTGACGACAACGACAAGTTTTCCTTGCTTAAGACCAAGTTGAGCAGCTGTTGCAAGGGTTTCCTTCGAAGTTCCTTCGTGGGTAATGATTTCCAACAATTGCATCTTTTCCACTGGTGAGAAATAATGCATTCCAATTACCTACAAAAAAGTCTTATAAATTTCGTAATCAAATTCGTAAGATGCACCTTATCTGGTCTCGATGAAGCAGCAGCAATATCCTTAATTGGGAGAGCAGAAGTATTTGAAGCGATGATTGTGTTTGGTCCAACCACGCTCTCGATCTGCTTGATAACCTTGTGCTTGAGTTGAAGATCCTCGAATACGGCTTCGATGACAAGATCAGCGTTCTTCATTGCAGCATAATCGACAGTCGGGACAAGGTGATTGTAGATGCGTTCTTTCTCCAACTTGTTGATCTTTCTTCTTTTGACTTGTCCATTCAAATGTGTAGCAATTTGATTTTGTCCTCGTTCAACTCCTGCTGGATTAGCATCAAGAAGCACGGTACGGACACCTTTGTCAATAGTGACGTTAGCGATACCAGCACCCATAAGTCCGGCTCCAACAACAGCGACCTCATTCACTGGCAGACCTTGGCCATACTTGTTCTTTTTGGCATCTGTTGATCCGTCGAAAAGTCCGATCAACGCTTTGGATTGGAAGGTTTGAGAAAGTTCTCCGAAAGCCTGAATCAATATAAAATTATTTTCTGTCACCCCGGGAAGAAATTTAGCTCACCTTTGCTTCAGCTTCATATCCCTTTCTTGGATCTACATAGGCAGTGCGAACGACATCGAGAATCTTGAGTGGGGCTGGATAGTTTCCAGCGGTCAATTTCATCAGTTTATCCTTAGCCATTTTGAGAACAACATTATCGAGGAACAATGAGTTGGTCATTACAGCTTGGGTGGCCTTATGGATGAATCCTTTGTCTCTGTTAACCTTTAGCTTTCCCTCGGCAAGGTCTTTCGCCGTTTTTACAGCCACTTCTTCCAAATACTTGTGCGTGTTTTCAGCAGCAGGTCCAAGTCCATCTCCAAGTGGTTGGATTACATGATCGACGATTCCGATTTTCTTAGCCTTATCAGCTTTGATTTTCTTTCCAGTTAAAGTCAGGTCGAGCACGTTTTGAACAGTAGTAAGTTTTGGAAGTCTCTGAGTTCCTCCGGCTCCTGGCAACAGACCAAGCATCACTTCTGGAACTGCCAATTGTGTCTTCTTATCGTTAACAGCAATACGGTAGTGGCAAGCGAGAGCCAACTCGAGTCCTCCACCCATACAACTTCCCATGATAGCTGCGACTACTGGCTTCTGGCTCTTCTCGATCCTGAAGAACTGTTCTTGACCATCGCGGGAGAGAGCTTCGATTCCAGCAGCACTCTTCTCAGCCTTCAGCATCTGAATATCAGCTCCAGCAACAAAACTGTTTGGCTTTCCAGACATGACAACAATCGATTTGACGCTTTCATCGGCTTGAAGCTGAAAAATTCGAGAATTATGTTATGAAGAACTTATTCATTTAAAAAAACTTACTTTGTCAAAAGTTGCCTTCATATCGGCAGATAGAGCTTTGTTGAGCACATTCTCTTTCGTGTTCGGCAAATCAATCTTCACAACGGCCACTTCTCCTTGTTTTTCAACGCGAAGAGTACTCTGCATAGCTGGTGATGACTGCGAGAACAGACGGAATGTAACGTGCGTGCGAAGCGTCGACGACGACTGATGGACAAGACGCGACAACATTTCCTATAAAACGAAAGAAAATGACCCTTTTTTATTACCTAGGTGGGGTTCGAGAAAGCAGTTGGTTTCTCTGATAAAGATGAGGTATTTTTTGTTGCACGTACTTTTTATCACTTCTTCTGCTGGATATCGAGAAGTGATTGGGGAAGTGCTTCGAGGCGAACCTGAAGAGAACAACTATTTTTTTGTACATACATTTTTTGATGTCAGCTGTGAAATGTGAGCCACGCAAGCGGAATTGAGGTTAACAAAAGTTTTTCACGGAACGTTGAAAAAAATAATTTGTAATTAGGGTCAACTTCTTTGATAGGCTCTGACCATAATTATGTCTGTTAAAAATGGTGATATCATATCGATATATTTTTCTCATCACAGTTCGAGTTACTAAATTGCTCATTGATGAGTTCTTTCCTAAAAGTATTTTTAAAAGTTAATAAATTTTATGTTGATTCTGATTGTAAAAACTACTACAAAACAAAAATAAAGGAACAGCCGAAGTGATACGGCGATGAAAGGAAGAGAAAAAGAGTAAACAAAGAAGAAAAGTGTAGCGAAAAACGACGAGAGATAGACATGGGCGGGCTGGAAGGTGGCCCAAGTTACTTGGCTTTTTGATAAAGAGGAACATTATTTATCTAGAACTAAAAGAACGGGAGAACAAACTGATCATGAGAACAAACGTAAGTATAAGGTGCCAACAACTAACATGGTAGATCAATGACTGAATTTTGAAATTTGTAATTTTTGAACTACGGTTATTGGACCAACATTTAGCTTTTTTAAACAAACTTCTGAGAGGTTTGAAATGTTCATCCTTGTTTAAATTTCACTGCCATCATCTTTAATGAAAGAAAGGTAAAAGTACATCTAATCAAAAAAAGAAACTACTGATAAAAAATTAAACGAATTGGGGAAGAGAGAACAAAAGCAGTCAAAGAAATCATGGATAGTGAAAGAAAAGGAGACAGAGGTCAGAAAAGGGAGTCGACTACAAGATAAGAAAGAACCTCTTTGGCTACAGACAAGATGATGTAGAGGACAGAGGGGGCAAAGTGCAAAGTACGCGCCTGTCTTGAGAGAATGAGTTAACTGGGTTAGAAGAGAAATATCCATTTTACGTTCCCTTGACGGCACGAATAATAAAACAAAGCAACAAAAATGCAAAACGTTTATCTAAAAAACCAACAGAACAAAAACCTAGAGAAAATTTTTAATGTACAAAAAAGGTCACTGATTTAAGAAATTCGAAGAGAACTAGGCCGCAAGGAACTGTCCAACACGCCGGTTTCTGTTGGCATACTGCTCGTTGAGCTTCTCCTTCAATTCCTCTTGTTGCTTTGTCATCTTCGCTAATTCCACAACTTCTTCTGAAGCGGCGAACATCTGCGGGAACGAAAACGCAAAGTCTTTCGACATAAAGACATATGCAATCTTCTTATCTTCCTCCTTCCACATTGCTTTTTTGTATTGATGATCCAGTTTCGTGTTCCATGTAATGTCTCCCATTTGAACTTCTGTTCGCACATCTCGTACTGGTAGATCGTAGATTTTTGTCAAGTACTCTCGAATATCATGACGAGACATCCGGGGATCGACCTGAACAAGGAAGCTTAAACAGGAATCAAAAACTGAAGGAAGAAAAACGCCTACTTCAAATTTGACACAATTTCTAGGCAATTTATTTCTGCCAACACTTGGTGATTCGATGACAGCCATCCAGAAATCCGGGAGGAAAACACGTCGCTGTGGATTTCCAGGTTGCCAAAGACGTGCTAGCCTGCTTGTCATTCTACAACAACTAGAACAATGAAGTGTGTTTTGCTAGATGATTACAGTAAGGAAAGGAATCAAACCTCATAAATTAGGCACGAAACAGTGTCAAAATTAAACAAGCATTTATTATAAATATTGGCTCTACAACAAGGAAAGAATGAAAAAACCCAACAATGCAAAAAGGAAAAAAGACGTCTTAAAATATACTCGATTACTTGTCAAGCCGGCAAATCGGTGTATTGTAAACGACATCCAAATCGATTTTGCTTCCGAATAGATCACGAATGTTGTTGATTCCGTACTTGATCATTGTTGGACGCTCCAAGGATAGACCATATCCAGCGACGTTGACATCTGCTGGCAGTCCCATCGGAAGAAGCATTTCAGGGCGGAACATTCCAGAGTTTCCAATCTAAAGATTAAATTATTAATTATAACGAAAAGTTACTCGATTTCTCACCTCAACCCATTTCGCAAGACCTTGATGGTATGCAAAAATCTCCATGCTCGGTTCAGTGTATGGGTTATAAGTTGGCTTGAAACGAAGATTGGTGATTCCTAGCTTCTTGAAAAACTCTGTGAAGACACCAATGAGATGGGCCAGACTGAGATTCTTCTCAGCAATCACGCCTTCGACTTGATGGAACTCAGCCAAATGTGTTGCATCTAGTGTCTCGTTACGGAAGACACGATCAATGGAGAACAGTTTCGATGGGCGGAATCCCTTAAAAATGAAAATCAAACATTGTATAGCTGTTTAGTATGTGAAAAATGTATTGTACGTAGACAAGAGACATTCGGAACGTAGTCTGAAATCACCTCTACGTACAAGAATCTATTTTCCCTGGTCGGAAACCGTCATAACTATTCAAGTTGATCCGGGGCAAAGACCGGGCTGATAGTGAGACGCGAACCAGCAACCCCGCGCTTCCAAACGCGAGTGTTCCCAGCTGCGCCACGCGCGCATCAAGAACACGGACAACCAACTGCGTTAAAAAGAGGAGAAGAGAAAGAGGGGAAGAGAAACGCGTTGGGCATGCCGGTTGCATCTATTTGAAAAGTTTTTTTTCTCGCTTACCTCTTGCGCGAGTTGATACAGTTGACGGGCTGAGACCGCTGTGGTGTGAGTACGAAGAACATTTTTCTGGGCTTCTTCGATTTTCCAGTCATAGTTGTACCCAGCTGATCCATACCCTCCCTGCGAATGCACAGTTTTCACACGTTCGAGGTAGTCTTCAGGGAATTTAGTGCTGAGAGCTGGATCTGTAAAAAATCTCCTCAATTGCACAACTTTTAATATTCAACTAACCAGACACAAAGAAGGTATCGTGAGCATCTCTAGCTGGATGTTGTTGCGGCTGGAAAAGTGCATCGAAATTCCAGAATGAAGACTCGACGTATCGGTTTGTAGCCATTTCAGAGAAGCCCATTGAGAAGAAAATTTGACGGAACTCCGATCGGACTTTCATCAATGGATGGAGATGTCCCGAAGATGGAACAACTCCCAGTGATTCGAAATTGTACTTCTTGAATTGCTTGTCTTTCCATGATCCTCTGAAATTCTGATATTGTTTAAATACACAGAACGAAGCTCCTACGATGCGATCATTTCCGGAGTTAAATCTGCTTCTTGTTTCGCAAGATTTGTGGTGAACGATTCGCCTTTTGAAACCAGGAGCCCTTTGATATTGCTGGAAATTAGGAATTAATAGAGCGGCGAGTCGTTAAAAAACCAACACTTCACTGATGAGCTTTCTCTTCTTCAGCTCTTTTTTCTGATTCTCATCCACATCCTCTCCGAGTCTCAACGATTCCAAGAATTTCCTGGTCGAATCGACGACGTCGGTACTTTTCCGTACAACAAGTCCTTTGTCCACAGATACCCATTTGGCCTGCATTGCTTTTGCCATTCCAATTTTTCCAAATGGTTGTTTCTGAAGTAATACGAATTTTCATATTTTGAGATTTAAATAAGTTTACCATGATATCGGCTTGAGCTGCTCCTTCAGTTCCAACAAACTGGAAAACTAGAAACTCGGGTGATCCCTCGTTTGCAAATTGAACTCCTTCGTTTGTCAGCTCTAGGCGCTTCTCAGTGACATCTTTGGTGGCAAGAACTCCTTCATTAGCCAGCAAGCTTTTGATTGCACCAATCAACTTCTGATGATCGACTTTCCATTGCTGAGCGAGTTCGATTGAGTTGAACTCAGTTGAACTTGCGAGGAGATCCAAAATTTGCTGTGGAAAATTATCCGTTGAGCGAGAAACAGTGTCCGCAGTCATTCTGAAACCGATATTTATTTTCAGAGGTAAATACATTTATGAAGTGCAATATGAAGTGATGAAACGCTTGACGTGAAAATGAGTTAGAATATATCTAAGAACTCTTACTCGTAAGAAGACAAATGATGAAACCAGCGCTCCAAGTGCTCTCTCCCTTTTAAATCTTTCTCTTTGACTGCGGATCTTGTTGAGAAATCGACCGAAGACGGTTGCGCGAATCTTTAAATGCTTCTGTTTCAATTCTTGAAATTTTATAAGCTCACAAAACACAAAACACAAAACTCAATATTTAGTTCAAACACTCATGCTAAAGTTCAAAAAAATCACCCTTCTATGTATGGCTGATCTTGAAGAATTTGATTGAGACGATCCAGATCATTCATCCGATGTTAACTGAATACTGTTTTTTATGAGTTAAATTAACGTGAAAGGAGGAAAAAATGAATGTTCAACATTTGAGTCAGCTGTAGAATAGCTATCATGTGGATGTTAACTGTTGTTGCAATTTCTCAGATAGGGTTTTCTTTTCAGTGGCGAGAATATGTAATTCTTATGGGTCGAGACCCGTTTTTTCAAATATAATTCTACTAGAAATCTTTCGATTGCTATCGTGTCCAGGAGCACATCGACACAATTGCCACCGGAGGTGTGGTTTTCGAACGCGAAAAGTGATGTCATATACAGTGTATTAACAGAACAAACTGGGAAACTAATTTTCTATGCTCTCCACTACACAGCAGGAGAGTGTTTAAGAAACGATTTGTAACTAAAATATATTTTCTTATTCCAATTGTTATTATTCAAGGACTCCAGCGGATTGTTCATTCAAGACAATATAAAGTCTTCCTGTTGTCGGGAACCACTGTGCAACAATATTAACTACTTTAGATTATTGGTACGAAGGGGAGTTATGGGGTATTCCCGAGACTCCACCGATTCCGAGGAAGGGGTTGTCTCCGAGGAACCGATTCCGAGGAAATCGGGGCGGAGTTTACTTTGCAACTGCGGCACTGCAAAAATTGAAACTCCGCCCCGATTTCCTCGGAATCGGTTCCTCGGAGACAACCCCTTCCTCGGAATCGGTGGAGTGTCGTATTCCCTTGACCATTGATTTAGATAAGTTTTTCAGAAAAACAAAAAAGGGAATGAGAATAACAATCTCGACCAGCAGTTGATTTCTGACGCAGTTTTTCTCATATTCTGTGTCATTCTAAGCATGATTATCATTATTGCCGAACTACTCTATCGAAAGGTTGTATTTTCTAAACTTTTCTTTCGGGAAAAAACTAAAGCTTATGAAAATTTCAGCCGATGATTGGACGAATCGAAAAGAAGTCTTATAAAAAGAGAAACATCGCCGAGCTGAATAAATTAACTAATTTGAGTAAATAAACTGAAAAAAAAACTCAATCGTGTTGAAATAAAATAATAGTCTCGTAAATCGACACAAGCCAGGCTCTTCCGTGCAGGGTCTCGAGCGCGTTGACTCGCATGCGCCTTTAAACGCAATGTACGCGAAAAACGCTATCCAGCGCTGATGAATCGATCTGTGAATTTTTCTGTAAATTCTGTATTCCTTTGTTGTCTTTCTCTGTTTAAATTTATAAATAAATGATCTGAATGTTTCGTTCTTGCTGAGAATCTTGTCAAAACATTACATTTTATAGAAAAACTCAAGTTCTTCGAAAAATGCTACCGTTTGTGTTCAACGCAGATGACGACGGAAAGAGGGTCCAAAACGAGGAGGTATTTAAAGGGTTGATAGAAACGTTGTTGGAAAACTTCCAATGTGTAAAATTAGGTTTTCTGAAAGACGAGAACAGTATTACAGGCTAACTATGATCCTAACGCCCAGCGACAACAGATGGAGGATTATTACAAGCAATACGAACAACAGAGGGTTTGTAGCTAGAAAATCATCGATATGTAATTTCCAATCTATCTATAAAATTCAAAATCAGGTTGTCAATGCGTATCAAAGCTCTTCCGGGAGACCAGACCTGGCTGCTATGCAAGCCCGTCTAGCAGAAACTGAGCAGGCGATTCAGCGGCTGAATCAGGAGAAAGAGTAAGGATATTGGGAAATATGACTTTATTGTTTTTCGCGGTTTCTGTATCAAAATAAGAACTCGGCTCTGGCTTCTCATGATTTCTCGAATCATTGCTTCAACTTTGAAAAATCTAGGCAGAACATGTACCAACTTGCACCACCAGCCATTCAACATCAAGTGCTTCCTGATTTCAATAGACCTCCACCTGGATTTCCACATTTGGCTCTCCCACCACAATCGGGAGAAAACCAGGGATCATCTCGGTCAAGTAACGATAAAAAACGGTCTCGTTCGCCATCTTGGGCTCGGGAAGCTCGCCGGTCTCGTTCTCGGAGTCGTGAACGTCGTGGTGGACGTAGTAGGAGTCGATCTGGATCGCGCCGTAAGAATAGTCGAGATCGAAGGGACGACCGCAGCAGTCGCCGAAGAAGAGGTCCTATTATGTATCAACTGAGCTGAACTGGCTGAATTTATTCTTCGAAAGTTCTGGAGATTAATTCTCGATGAGATTGTAGATCGAAGTCACTCGCGTAGCCGTTCTCCACCGTCTTCGGCCAATGGTTCGCATTATCGTTCATCGTCCCATCGTCATTCCAGAAGGCGAAGATCCAGAAGCTCCAGTAGAGATAGGGTATGTGATCCAAAAAAAAAAGTGAAAACGAACATCCGCGAATAAAAACTGTATTTCTTGAAATCCCATGAAAGATATAGAAACTGTATTGTTTTTTTAAGCTAGCCGATTAGTTTTGTCGACTTGGCAAGTTTTGTTAGATATACTGATATTAAATTTCCGAATTTCAGATTGGTGCTGATGGTTCCTTCTCTCAAAAGGTTTCCAATGGGTTTTCATATAAGAATCTTTCAAAAAAAAGTTGTGGTCACAACTGAAAATATACTTTTACAGGACTGGAACTCACGGCGCAGTAACACTTCGAACAACGACCGGTATTCGGAATGGAATCCTGGGAATCCATCGAACAAACTTGCAATCATGAATATGCCTAATGACGTTGATAATACAAAAGTAATTGTATTCCCGAAAAACTAGGCATATGAAAAACTGAGTTTCAGATTACACTATCACTTGGGAAATGCGGATATCTACCTCAAGATGTACGCACCATGACGAAATTTGATAAAAACTCCAAACAAATTCGCACTTTTGCATTTGTTGAGTTTTCGAATCTAGAAACGGCAGAACAGTGGATGGCTGATTATCAGGTTTGTGCCTGCTTATTGTCTATATTTCTATTTTCACCATTTAAGGGTTGGTTAACACTGGACGATGGCAGAACTTTGGCTGTAGAATACGCGAAAGGCGATCCAGCCGCTGGTGGTGGAAACAAAGGTGATGATTGGATTTGTGCACATGTATGCTAAAGTTTTCAGACATCCTTCCTATAATTTTTTTTTCAGTGTTCTATGAACAATTTTGTGAAACGTCAGACATGTTTCAAATGTGAAATTTCAAAAGAACAGTCAATGGAACTCGAGAAACTTGGTGCTCATATGGTTGGAATGGCTCCCTGCGATAGTTCGTCACACAGAGTATTTTTGAAATAACTTCAATGTTTACAGCTCTTCTTATACGAGGACTACCCGATGGAATCACAAATAGCCTGATCTTTGATAGTCTTGGAGCATTAGTCTGCCTCAGCTCCATTAGCATGATCAAGTTGTCCGATTCGAAACGATTTGCCTATCTTCAAATGAAAAGCACGGAGGAGGCAAAGATGCTGCTAAATCTGACATACAAGTCACCAATTCGGATCAAAGAAAAAGATGGTAACAAGCAGAATAGAAATGTTTCGTCAATCACGAATTTTCAGTTCAAGTTTCTTGGTGCCGGGATTCGATGTCAAAGCTAATTCAACAACAAATGACGATGTTGACAGCAGGACCCGGGAAGAATGCTGTATACAATGGGGTTGCTCAAGGAAATAGTATGAACTCAATCACAAATCAAAATCTTATTCTCTCTGTTTTCAGTGACAGGCGCTGAAATCGCAGCAGCTGCCCTTTCGAAAGCCCATGCAGTACGACAGGCTAGTCATCAAGTTGGACAGATTGTATTCTATTTTCATTTAAATCGAGTAATTTTATAATTCTTACAGATGACTGGATTTCCTGCAACTGGTGCTGTAGTGATCCCTCCGAACTTCAATGTTCCTCCGCCGAATATGGCACATCCACCTCCTGTACAGCCGTCACAGCCTGAACATCAGAATGGGGTCATTGGAACAGTGCAAACTCCTAAAGGATCGATGCCCAAATATTGTGAGATCTATAAAAACCTTCTGATAGTTTATTAAAAGTTTCAGTGCCTCCGAATCCGTTGACTTTCGTTCATGATCCGAACGTTGGGTACTACGTGGATCCAGTAACTAAGTTCTGTTACGACTCTTCGACTGGATACTATTTCAACAATGCAACTGGCCAATGGTGCACATGGGATCTCACCCTCCAAACGTACTTCCCTGTAGAAACTGCACCAGAAGCAGACTCAACAAAACCACAAGAAGATCCTGCTAAACCTGTAGAGGAAGAAGCTCCTAAAACGGCACAGGATCTCGCAAAAGATATGGCGAAATGGGCGAAGAAACAGGAGAAGGATAAGAAGAAAGTTCAGATTTCTCTTAAAGGAAAAGAATCAAAAGGACTAGAGATCAAAAACGTTTTTGCGCAAGGTAGGAAAGAAAGATTCTATTATAAGTTCGAATAGTTCTATTTCAGAGAAGCGTCGTAAGGTTGAGCAACCATCAGCCTTTAACGACGACTTTGAGGAAGAAGAAGAAGAAGAGGTTCAGAGTCGTAAATCAGAGGAAGCACCATCGTCTTCTTCGTCCAACACTCCATACGCTTTACGAAAGCCAAATCTTCAAGATGTTCGAGACGCAATGGAAAGAGCCCTCTATGATGAAGCGAAGAAGACGTGTCTGCTGTGTAAACGAGCTTTCTCTGATGTGGAAGTTCTCAGAAAGCATGTTGAAAAAAGTGATCTACATCGAGTAAGTTGTCATCAGTTGTTTTTTGGTTCCCCAATATACGGTGTACCTTTCAGGTTAATCTTGAAGCAAAACGGGCAGAATGGGGACGTGAAACTGCTGCAAAGTTGGAACAGGAGGAAGGTGCTCCTGCACTGGATCTACCGAAAATTGTGTATCGGGACAGAGCAAAAGAAAGACGTCGTCAATTCGGAGTGGATTCTACTGGATATGCGTTCGATGTGATGGGTGGTCAGCCTGGATCTTCAACCGGGAAAAATGAAGAAGCTATTCGTCGAGAAAGTGAAGAGGCCTCAAAGCGTCCTCTTGATGATACTAACATAGGAAATCGCTTGTTGAAAAGTATGGGATGGAAAGAAGGACAAGGGGTTGGAAAGCATGGGCAAGGTTTGTATAATTTAGATATTACAGTCAATATTTTTTTCTAGGAATAGTCAATCCGATACAAGCAGAAAGATTTGTTCAAGGAGCTGGACTGGGCGCTGCCGGGTCCAAAATGAAACATGGTGCCGAAGCTAGCCATAAAGAAAAAACGAGACAAGCTCTTTATAGCCGATATCACGATGCCTGATAACCTCCAACTTGGGATCCCAAGCCTTAATATTTAATTGATTACTGTTTATACCGTGAAGCTACCGTGAAGCATTTGTTTTCCGTTACTGCTCGTGAATAAACAATAATTTAATTTCGTAGCCTTAACTTTCTTCCAGGCTTCGATGAGGTTCAGCGAATTCCGAATAAAAGATTTTCCCGGGAAAAGTGGACGAAGCCTAAATTGCGAGCTGCATACGGTTCGCCGGAGTTTTTCTCATTGCCAATATGCAAATGTGAGCTTTTCTCGGAACCCGTGGTTCCACCGACTGGATTCCAATTTTTACACCAATCCCTCTAGTCTCGACAGCAAATTTTCTATACGCGGAAGTTCGATAACACTTTCAAGAAACAAGTAAGCGGGACGGAAGAATTCGGTCCAGGAAACGACAACTATGAACGTTCTGTGTTCTGTTTAGCTTCTTTTATATAATGTAAATGTTCAACAGATTGGTAGAAATTATTTTATTATCCACCTCAACAATAACAATCAAACAGAGAAAATATTTACTTTCCCTTGTTCTTTCCTTGGTCCTCAACGACGACGTTCGGGAGGTTGAATCCCTGAAATAACGAGGATTTGATATACATTTTTTCAGTTCGGTAACGCCTCGACATACCGAACTCGAAAACTCTTTCCAGAGCTTCGGAAACTTTGAAGAAAGCGGAATTCGCTTTCACGAACTCAGACGCTTACAAAGATCCTTCAAAAATTTAAGATAACTCACAGCGGCCTTGAGCATGTCATTGGTGTCAGAGTCGACCTTGATGGAGACAAGTTGGGATGGATCGACAGTAGAGATTTCTGGCATGTAGTTATCTCTGCGCTCACGCTCCTCCTCTTGAAGCTTGATGGAGATACCTCTGACTGGTCCTCTCTCGATACGTCTCATCAAATGGGTGATGTATCTGTAAAATTATAAAAATAGAAATACTTTACACCAAGATTAGATCCAGAGGTTTTTCAGAAAATAGTCTATAAAAATAGGAGCATACCCGGCGATCTTGTTTCTGAGTGGCTTGCTTCCGATGATGGCAACCTCGTCGCAAACGCGCTTGTTGTTGTGGAAGTCATTGGTCATGCGAGTGTAGTACTTCTCGATGAGGACACGGGAAGCCTTCTTGACGGTCTTGGTACGAACGCGAGACATGTTTAACCGAAGTTTCTGAAAAATTGAAATTGAGGAAAAATTCACAGAAATCAAAACGCAAAACGGGGAGCTGAACGGCTTCACTAAAAATATAAGTTTGGATTATTGAAAAATGTTGATTTTCCTCATAACAATAACATTGAGAAAAGCTGAAATCGTGTGAAAATTCTTTGGGAGAAGTAAAAAAAGACGGCAAAACGAGAGATGAGTACGGTAACACTTGTTTCGTGTGTGTCGCTGTCCACTCGAGACCTACTGCCGGAAAAAGCGTGCGCCTTGAAAAAAGGGTGGGAGAAAAGAACCGAAAAAAACCTAGAAATCAAGAAAATCTTGATGATTTGCGATAAAAATTTAAAATTATTGATGAATTAAATAATCACTGATTGGAATATGCTGCAATATACAGAACGCAATACAAGCGCCAATAGTCAGAATAATTGGCTTCTGAAACAAGAGATGCAAGATAATTTTACATTTTTATTTCAAACGAGAACATTCAGCATTGATGATTTAAATACACCATCTATGAAAAACAAAGGGCGCTACCTTAGTTGGGGGGGGGGCAGCCAAATTTTTTGAATTTAGCGCCAAAATGCGGGTGTCCCAGAGGAAGGGAAACAAGGGGTTTTGCCTAAGCCTATTATCTTCCTTATTAATAAAACGCTAGAGGCGTCTGTCCGTCCTCGTGTCCGTCTTTTGAAGAAATTGAAAAATACATATATATTTATGTGACCCTTTTATTTAGAAAAAGTGAGAAACGAAGCGACGAACATTTGAAAAAAATAGATTGAATCGCGTCGAAGGTTTTTTCTGAATTTTTGGCTGAATTTTTTTCAAAATGTTTTGTTTTTGTTTTAAATAACATGCTTAGGCAAAAACCCCTTGTTTCCCTTCCTTCGGGACACCCGCATTTTGGCTCCAAATTCAAAAAAATTTGGGTGCCCCCCCAACTAAGGTAGTGCCAAACAAAAAAAAAGATTATTCAAATTTTATTCTCCTTCTGTTTCATATAGACTTCTTATTTCGTTTTGCTTTTTCTGAATCAAACTCATAATAATCATATGCAATTTTCTTATCCGGAGCAGGATCAACCATTTTCTGCATCTCGAAAGATCGATTCGGGCAAGGACAATATGATGCATCGAGACCTGGTTCTCCCTGTGTTCCAATCTGAAAATTGTAACTTTGAAAAGCTATCCAGAACGATGTATTTCTACCCTTCCGATCATTCCTTGGTATCCATTTGGTCCATTTTTACCAGGTTTTCCTCTGATGCCAATAGAACCAGGTGGTGCTGAATGAATCGGTTATAAACACATCATATCCCAACTATCACCTGTAACTATCCGACCAGGCATTCCAGGTTGCCCTGTTAGACCAGGAGGACCGATTGGCCCTTTCGGCCCTTTAGTGTTCATCATTTTCATGACAATAAGACCGGGCTCTCCTGTTATCCCATCATCACCCTGCTCTCCTGGAGAACCATTTCTACCAGCATCACCCACTAATCCCATCATTCCAGATTCCCCATTTTCTCCAGGTAATCCCACTAGTCCAGGTGGTCCTCGAATTCCTTCCGATCCCTCCATTCCTGGTTCACCTGGTGGACCAACTGGACACAGAATACAGTTTTGAGTTAACAATTTCATATAATTAAAATCTTTGCCATGTAGACCATCTATCCCAGGCTCTCCATCCATACCTGGTCTTCCTGGTAAGCCAGGAGGACCTGAAGGGCATTCAGGAGGTTTTATAGATGGATGAGCTGCATAAGGGGATGGAAATGGTGCGAGATACTCCATTTCACTATGTCGTCGGAACTTTTTTGGACTTTTCCTGAAAAATGATATAGAGGTTGGAAAGGAAATGAATAAAAATACCGTTTTTCTCGGGAGCTCATAGAAATCATCAGTGTTTGCATGTCGTTCCATGTTTCTCTTTCATATTCCTGAACAAAGAAAACTATTATTCTGGTATGAAAACTCGGAGCTGCAGAAGAGAAACGCCGGTGGCCGGAGGTCCCACAACGAAAACTACCGTAACCGAAAAATGTTTATTTTCTTCTACCAGCTTGTTTGTCGCGCCTCCGGCGCTTCGGCTGAGAACGCATTAAAATCGAAAACGAAAAACTCTTAAAATAAAAGTATGTTTAATTTACTGTAGTTGTCGTTGTGAGGACTTCGGCCACGACCAGCAGATTCTCTCTTAAACCGAGCCGATTTTTATGTACGAGAATAATATCATAAAACTATTAATAGAGCTACCTCAAAATCTCGAATAGCTTCTTCGGATAATCTCCGAGTTTCCTGTATTTGGATGAAGAAATATAGAAAAACAACAATCAACAAAGAGAATACAGTTAATATTAATGTCTGAATTGACCAGCAGATACTAGAATGTTTCATCATTCTAAAACTGACCAAAAGGTACTGTCGGGGAACACCTGGTAATGTAAGAAGTCTTTTTGGGTGTGTCTAATTGTCGTGTTACTTCTCGCTTCGCGTATTCTTTTGACTGGATTTTCACGGATCTCTTTCGTGTTGAGAAACACTATATTCTTACAAATTACAACTTCTTTTGTAGACCTCTAGACAAATTGACCATTTAGCTGAAAGCAGACATGCGGAAACCTAATCGGGAAAGAAGCTTTTTCTAGGCGGCAGATGTTCAAAAATCATGAAATATTTCTGAGCTCATTTATCTCGATTCCTGTGAAAGATGTGAAAAATTTGTCATCTAATGAAATATTGGTGATTTTACGATAAATGATTTGTCAGTTGACAATTTTTTTGAAAAAAAAAATTTTGTCTTAGGAATCGAGATGATTGAGCTCGAAGTTGACAGTTTGGGAGAGCTACAGTAATCCTGTCATAGTCAGTTGGGTCAAGGATTTGAAACGCAAAGTTATGAGGATAGAAAAAGTACACGTGGAGCTGGAAATCTCTCTAATTTTGGAATCAATTTTCCCTATTTCGGAATCAAACACTTCGAGAGGAAGGCTGATCTATCCGTGTTGCAAAAATAGCTATGGCGGTTAGTCAGAATCTCAGAACCTCAAAAGTCAAACCTTTACTTTCCAGACTAAAAAGAATAAAAAGGAGTCGTCCCAAATGGGAACTGTCGAGAAGTCATCAAACAACGATGCATCGGTTACCGACGACATCAGAGGAGCCGAGTATTATCACGGTATGGTGCCACGTCAAGATGCGGAAGGGTTCTTAAAGCGAGAAGGAGACTTCTTGGTTCGAAAGACAGAGCAGACGCCAGGAAAAGTTGTGTTGGCTCTCTCGGTGCGGGTGAATGATGAATTGTGTCGTCATTTTATGCTCAATATGGATCCAGCAACGAACAAGTTCTATTTTGAGTTCACTCATCAGGAGAGTACTATCCCGGATCTCATAAATTGGCATATGTGAGTTAAAGTTGAGAGCTTTAGTTTATACTATAATTTTTAGGACCACCAAGACTCCTATATCCGCTGCCTCGGGTGCTAAGATCCGTCGTCCGATGGAACGTTCTCCTTGGCTTATCAACCACGACAGTATCGTTGCGAACAAGAAATTGGGAGAAGGTGCGTTTGGTGACGTCTTCATTGCGGAGCTGGATCAAGGAGGTAAACAAGAAGTGGCTGTGAAGACAATGCGTGCAGAAGCTACACGGGAGGCACGTCTTCGTTTCATGAAAGAAGCCCGTCTGATGAGAAAATACCAACATAAACATGTCGTCAAATTGATTGGAGTGGCAATTCATGAGCATCCTCTGATGATTGTCATGGAATACTGTCCAAATGGTTCACTTTTGAGTCATTTGAAGAAAAACAAGGTGTCAGCGGCGGATAAATTGAGATTCACCACGGAGGCTGCAGATGGAATTGCATATCTGGAAAGATCGAAATGCATTCATCGAGATATTGCAGCCAGAAATTGTCTCTTGTCTGCCAAAAATGTTAGTTTGTGAATTCAGTTATTGAAATTCCTATTTTTTCCAGGAGCTCAAAATCTCCGACTTTGGAATGTCTGATAACAAGGATGAAATCAAAGACGAGGCTCTCGAAAAAGTGCCTGTCAAATGGTTGGCACCAGAAACTCTTCAAGAGAAGGTGTTCACTCACAAAACGGACATCTGGACATTTGGAGTTCTCGTTTGGGAGATTTATGCTGATGGAGCTGAACCGTATCCAGGATTGACGAAAATTCAAACTCGCGCCAAATTAGTGGTCAGTGACTACAGGATGAAGATGCCTGATGGAACACCCGCAACAGTTTCCGAGATTGTCACGGGCACTTGTTGGCAGAAGAATCCGGAGAAAAGGTCTACGATGGATGCTATTCATAAGAAGTTGAGAGAGTTTTATGAGAAGAAATAGAACTGAAAACTTTATCTGAATCTTTTTTAGTATAGAATAAAGTCTTTTGACGTACTGAATTTTTGATATGGAAATGATAAACTGCCTTTCTCTAGATTTTCTAGATTTTCTAATTTCTGAATTTTTGAATGTCACAGGTTCAGAATTTCCGAATTTCCATATTTGAGAACTTCTCCATTTTCGACCATCCGAATCCTCGGATCTTTGAACATGAAATTTTGAAAAAGTTAGAATTTTCGAAATTTTGAAGTTCCAAATTTTTGAAGCAGTGGCTTTTGAATTCAACAAATTCTCAATTTCGGGATTTTGGAACTGTCCAATATCGGACTTTTCGAAATATTGAATCATTCTTAATTTCCGAATTTTCGAATTTTTGAATTCCTGAATTTTCGTGGAACGGAAAACTGAAATAACGGAAAAATCATTCAAATTTCTAAACTTCTAAATTTTCGAATCTCCAAATGTCTCAAACACTGAATTCTCAAATATTGAAATTGTAAAGAGGCTGAACGTCGGTAGCGGAAGACGTTCAGCTTCTTCATTTATTGACTCTAACTTCATGAGTAGAATCATTCATTTAGAGAACATAATTAATTAAAACAAAAGATAGGAGAATCACCGACCAAGAATGTTCGGTAGCAGGGGGCTAAATACAGACTCTTATCAGCAGAATCCGGGAGCACATAGAAACTTCTAGAAACGGTTTGACGTCATTAGGGACGATGACGTACGGGCATGACAAAATTCTGAGAACCTGGATTTTTGTTTCGAACTTAAAACATCCAAGTTTTTCAAAATTTTGAATATTCCGAATATCCCAACTTTCGAATTTCTCAAAAACTAATATTCTGAGATTCTGATTCACAAATTTATAAATTTCAGAGTTTTTGAATTTTTGGTTTCCCGAAATTCTGAACTTCCAGGTTTTCGAATTTCTCGATTACTGAACTTCTGAATTTCCATATTTACGAAATTATGAGTTACTGAATTTGAAAATATTCGAACTTGTGAAATATTGAACTTCGGAACTTCCGAATTTGATAATTCTCATTCAAAAAATTTCATAATATTCGAATTTCTGAAACACAGAAATTCTGAAAATCGGGATTTTCGGAACTTGGTATTTCCATGTTTCCGAAATTTAAAATTTTGGAATTTCCTCAAAACTAATTTTCTCAGATTCTGATTCACAAATTTGTAAGCTTCCGAATTTTTGAATTTTTGTTTTCAGGAAACTCGGAAATGGCAAAAGTTCAAATTTCTCGATTACTGAATTTCTGAATTTCCGTATTTCAGAAATCATGAGTTACCGAATTATAAATTTTCTAATTTTCCAAATCATTGAATTTCGGAATTTCCGAATTCAAGAACTCGTGTTCGGATTTTTTCGCATCTTCATTTCCCCTGGTTATGTTTGAAAAAAATTTTCAAAATAATATTACGGGTATTGCGAACGAGAGCCAGAATGTTTAGCCCTGAACGGGCCTAAATCGACTGGTCTCTTTAAAAAGCTGAAAACATTGACATTTAAAGAAAAAATTCGTTATTTTCTTATTCATCTGTGGATTTGCACCTGTTAATAAATCTAATCTTTATCATTATCATTATCATCCGAGTTCCCTTTTCTCTCCTCATTTCTTCCATCATCTTTTCTTTCTTTCGTTCCCCCCAACCAGCTTATGATGTACTATGTGTCAGTTGTTCATTCTTCCTTCTCTCTTCCTTCAGCCTTTGCCTCTAGAAGTGGGCGTGGCTTTGAGCTTCTTTGTGTGTCTGGGACACCAATTCATTCGCTACTCTTTCCTCTGATTCTCGAGTTTCCAGTACAGTTGAGAAAGGGCTTTTTGTCCAAATGTGCCGATGACTTTTCTGGCCCTGATATCACTTATCACCTCGCCACTAACTTTCGACCTTCAAATCAATGGACCATCACAGAATCCCGCTTCTATCATTCTGAGTACACCATCTAAAAATTTGTCACTATCGTTTCATGGTGGACATATTTATGCAGATTCTATTCCTGTTTCGGCTATCACTGAAAATGAAACGACATCTTTCTCCCTAAAATGCATATCCCATATTTCTCTGCATTTTCAAAGTCCGCATGCAAATTCACTGGTATATTCTCCAACTATATGCTCTGCTCCAAATATTGGTAAGTTTTTACATTTTGTAAATATTCTGATGTTTCTATTTTTAAAAAACCAAAAATAACACTAAACCGGAAATGAGTAATAGTAGGTGATACGTTTCGAAACTTTGTTACTCATTGTATGAAATACGAGACCTTAAAAACGTTCGTTTGATCTCAAATTGATACTCCAAACCGGCAATTAGCTCTGTGACTAAAAAACGACTTTTCTTGTCTTTTTTTCTGTAGAAAACCGGCATGTTCATCAGAATGAGTTGACGATGAATTTAAAATGATTCTTCCCTTCATCAATTGTTTATTACTGAACAAACATGAAAATAGAACATGAACAACACGAAAGAAAACAGAGCCCAGAAAAGATGCTCCAAAAGAGTACTCTTTTGCTCATTTCCGGTGGTGCCGACCAAAAAGAGCCAACGAGAATCTAAAGTGCTCTTTTTGTTGATGTGCTTTGAGGCAACGGATGCTCCGACTCTTCTGGAAAACGATTATTTTTTTAGTGGAAAAGAAGAACGAACACAAAAAGACAAAGTTTTTTTCAATTCCAGATTTATGAGATTGCTTTTCCTGGCAGATTGGTTTCTTGAATCTTCCTGAAGATTTTTTTGGAGTTCTTCACTTGAACAACTTTTTGCAGAAAATATGAAAAACGGGGGGAGAGGAAGAGAAGGTGAAAGAAGAAAAAATCATGTTGGTATCGAATTTCTAGGAGTGAAAAGAGCGATAATCAAAAACTTTTGTGTGACCTACCAGGGAGAAAATACCGTATTTGCTCTGATAGAATGCCACCCAAATCGTCAACTTTGAGCCCACATATCTCATTTTCTGTAAATGATATGAACAATATGTCAACCGATATATTATTTATCATAATATCAACATTACATGATCAGTTAACAAAATTTTCTGTCACAGGAGCTGATATAATTGAGCTCAAAATTTACAGTTTGGGTGGGTGGGCTTCTATTGGGTTAAATACGGTAATGGTTATTCAGAAATGCCACATCCGATTCTTCAGAGCCCAAAAGTGAAGTCTAAAGTATTTGCACTTCAAAGTTATTGTCAAACTTCAATAGGTCTGGAGCGAACTTTTATACTTTATAAAGGTTCCCTGAAAATCGTACAAGCTCGACCTGATCTATCGGAATTTCGTACCCATGACATCCTTAAACCTTTCACTGAGACACATAATTTTTTTCCTACTAATTAGCCATGTTGTGAAGTGTCGAGACACATGTCATCTACCCCATCTACCCCCATCATATTTCTGTGTTTATACTTGCACTTGTCTTTGGCGGGGACACATTTTGTAAATTCTGTTCTTTTCATCTTTTACGAGCCATTTGTTAAGTCAGTGAGAAATTTCATGAGCCGAAAGCATAATATTGTTTACAGGACTGACTGTCAATGAGACCGCTCTGAAAGGATGTATGTTCGATATCACTCAATCAAATTCGATCTTAACCCAGAGGATATGCGGGTAAGTCAAGAAAAAAATGACTGAAAAATAAGTGGGCTGAGCCGGGGATCGATCCCGGGACCTCTCGCACCCTAAGCGAGAATCATACCACTAGACCATACTTGTAATCCGGGCCTTTGCCGGGCCTTCGCGGGCCTTGCCATGACTTCTTTCAGAATCAATGTTTTCGAACCAATTCAATCAGGCACGATAGAGCTTCACGAGTACTACAAAACGGTATTATTTAGAATACTGTATCTTGTCTATGAACAGAGTTACAGAGCAAAAGGAGCAAAAAAGGGAGGCCCGCCCCGGGCCTGCCGGGCCCTGCGAGAAAAGCCACTTTATGATCTGTAACTTTGTTCATAGATAAGATACAGTATTCCAAATAATACCGTTTTTTAGTACTCGTGGAACTCTATCTTATCTGATTTAGTTGGTTCGAAAATATTGATTCTGAAAGAAATTATGACAGGGCCCGCGAACGCCCGGCAAAGGCCCGGATTACAAGTATGCACTAGACCACTCATCCACGAATGTTACTCTTGTTAAGTTCCATTTTGTTTTCTGCTTTTCTTAACGTGTAAAATAGCACCAAACAGTACGGGGAAGGTATTCAATTTATCAGAATTGTAACACGTGTGTCTCATCACATAGAAACCATGAATAATGGGCGGTCTCGTTTGCACTCAATCATCGTCTCGTCCAGTCGGCAACTCTTCTTTTCTTCATCTCATTTTTCCTCCCTTCTTCCAACATCTTGAAGCAATTTCTCTGCACTCTCTTCATATCACCCACTATTTCTCCCCATTATTATGATCCCAAAAGCCTGCGCCTTCTCGCTATCACACACTATTTTAATATGCTTTAAAGTCAGTGATGACAAGGGAGAATCAAAAATTGAGAGAGATTTTTCTGGGATAAGAGATTAGTAGGAAAGTTGTAGAGATTTAGACAGAGAATGGGATAGGACCACCAGAGCCAGAATTTGATACTTTGTGGCCGATAAAATTGGCACATTCGGAAAAGAATTTATGGGGTGCCAGTGGTAGAAGAAGCGCGGCAAAAGTTGTTTGTGAAGAGGAAGAAGAAGAAGAAAAATAGGAGGAGGAAAAAATAATGTGGTCAGTGGAAAATAACTTAGAAACGAAACGACGAATACTATAGGTAATAGAGAGAACACTTCATTCAAAAGATGAAAGGAACCTTTCCTTCGAATTTCAAAGAGAACAAATTTAAGAAAGGGAATTTGAAGAATAGTTTAGATGTGCTGACAGCATTTCTAAGAGTCTCAGAACATCAGAGTATAGAATATCGGAACATCTAGAGCCTAAACTCTCCCGATGGATAAAAATTTAAATACCGTAAACCTGTATTAGCTGGGGTCCCTCTCGGAGGGCCTTTCTATCAGAGAGTGTCCTTCTATTGAAGGGGCCCTTCTAATACAGGTTTTACTGTATCTCGGCTATGGGCTCGTAACTTCTGGTCAGAAGTATATCGGTGTTCGGTTTTCGTACGAAGATTGGCCAGTTTCTGATCGAAACTTGCCCAAAAACGGCTGTAAAGCGGGTAACGGTCAGATTTCGCCCGGAAGCTGGAAGTTGAACCAAGATTGGTTGGCAGTAGCTGTCTTATCTGGAATCTGATCAATTTCCGACCAAAAGTTCCTGATAAGCTGTCAGTATTTCTAGAACAGATAATTTTACAGAATCGACTCCAAAAATGCTGCAAAAAACCCAGAAAAGGGGCCAATATACGTTGCGGAGCCAGTTGAAGTATGCTCCTCCAAAACTCCTTTTTCCATGTCAGCTTACTAAATTTTCAGCTAAATGAAGGAGGATCTATGCCTTTACAATGGAAAAATGTCTACTTCATGCCCAGCAATCAGGATGAGAACGTTTCACATACTGACATATTCTTTACGGTTCGAGCTTGAATCTTTTTTTTTGATGAGATTCTATTTTTTGAGATTGTGGAAAGTGCGAAACATGGTGAAATTCGGATAGATGATGTGGTGACAAGTTCCTTCACATATGCTCAATTGTTGGCAAGACGAGTCATTTATAAGCATGATGGAACTGAAAGCAGAGAAGATCGACTGTCGTTTCAGGTTTTTCGATGTTTCCAAATTCACCTTTAAACTGAATTTTTAGATTGAATTCTCTACAAAAAACAAAGAATTTGCATCTGCTGAATCGAAGACGTATACTCTGAGAATACGAATAAATGGAGTGAACGATGCACCAGAACTTGTCAAAAGAACAAACGACGATAAACTTCTGATTGCTTCTCGTGGCAGTCGAGTGATGACGAATGAGATTCTGATACTGACCGATGCGGATGATAGACCGGAGAAAGTGAGAGTACAAGTTGTTGAATCGAATGGAGTTCATATTGAAGTACATGGTCAAAAAGTGAACGAATTTAGTCATAAACAATTGATAGAAGAGATGGTTTCGTTGGTGGACGAAGGGACTGATTTGGGAAGTGGACGGATACGGTAGGATGCTTTAATTGTTTGAGCTCTAGTATGGACGAAAAATGATTTTCAGATTGATTGCAAGAGATGGAGAAGCGAGAAGTGGTGTTGTAATTTTGGAAACACAGAGTACCAAAGTGGACGTCAAATTGGTTCATAATACAGGTCTGAAGCTACTTCACCATTCAAATTCTCTGATAACAAATAGGTTTGTTCTTCTCGCTTCTTTTTTCCCAAAACATAACATCGAAAAAATTCCAGAAATCTCTCATTCGAAGCATCAATCAAAGATATGATAGTTTCGTATCGAATTGTGGATATGCCAGATACAGGAGTTGTTGAATGTCTTCAGGAGAATGAAGACAAGTTCAGTATGTGCACCACGTTCACTCAATCGCAAGTGAACGAGGAGCAAGTCAGATTCAAGCACACAAGTCAGAGCTCATCACCAAGTGATATGTTCAGTTTCCAGGTAATTTTTTGTTGTTGATTAAACAGAATTATACAGAAATAGGTTTTTTCAGGTTGAAGCCGGAGAATTTGCTTCAATGGTGCACGTCTTCCGAATCGATTTTATCCCAATGAACATAAAAGTTTTCACTCGAGAGCCCTTCGTTCTCAATGGAACTCTAACCATGTCAATCAGTCGACAGAACCTTTTTTCGTGGACTTTTCCAAAAAGTTTTTCTGCTCATTACTTGGTATATCATATCGATGAGCCACCGAAACTTGGAACACTTTCAAGAAGACTGTCAGGTGGAAAACAAAGAAGAATCGGAGTTTCTTCGAATTTCACTCAACAAGATATTGATGAAGGATCGATTGGCTACAAACTACACTATCAGCAATATTCCATCGTCAACGATTTCTTCGTTTTTCGAGTTGTCTCTCCAGCTGTTTCATCTCCCCTTCTCAGATTTGATGTGAGTTTTTTTTTTCGAAGAATGCGATTAATTTGAAACAAATTTCAGATTGTCTATGTACCAAAAGAATCGTCAATTCGACTGGTCAATAAAACAATTGTTGTCAAAGAAGGCGAAATTGCATCGGTAATTTTTTCTTCTAGCTATTATTCTGGTGCAAAAAGTACTACAACGACACCTACAGTAACCCAAAACATTGTTATTTTCTCGTTTTCACTTTTCTCGCTAAATCCATTTTCCCCCTTCGAAAAATCCACATGACTGAGGACATTTTTTCCCTTTTCCGGCAAAACTTTTAGACCTTCTTTCAGCTATTTTTGCTTATTCTTTTTCGATTTTCTCATGTTTTTTGTCTGTAAATCAATGAAACGGCGTTCGCGAAGATTACTGATTACTGTAGAAATCTGATTTACTGTAGAAATCTGATCTACTGAAATCTTCACAGCTTTTTTTTACACATGTTGACATCATTTGTATTTTGTAAAGAAACTACAGTAATCTACAGTAATCTTGACGAACATCGTCCTGTCGAATTGCAATTTGCAAACAGAAAAACCGAAAAAAAAAACAAAAAAGAATCCTCAAAAATAGCTGAAAAGGCTAAAAATGCCTAAAAATTTCACCAAAAAAAATCAAAGAGACATAGTTTTTAATAGAAAATATCTGGTAAAAAAGAACCTGGCCACCGCCATTTCTCTTCCACAACTCCAATTTTTTTCGCACCCTGTAATATTTTATATCAATCATGTTCATTATTTTAGATCACATCTGATTTCTTATCACTTTCCACTCCCGATGAATTCGACTTCATTTTCCGAGTCGTTTCTCCTACTCTCCATGGACAAATACGTCTCCAAATCGGTGAAATTCTGAAGAAAGGTTCTAATTTCACCAGTGACGACATCTCAAAACACCGACTGACCTATTCTCATTCTGGAGATGAAACTCGCTCCGATGAATGCCGTCTTCTAGCAATTTCTCGTCACAATCCAATGAGACAAGTCCCTCTGACACTGAGCTTTTCGATCATTCTCTTGAATGACAATGCTCCGAAGTTGTCCCAAAATGTGACCGTTTATGTAAGAATTTTTCAGTTGTAAACATTTTTTCATTCTGACCACTTGCAGATGGTCGAACGAGGCGAACGAGTTCTTCACCCATTCCTTCTTCCTTGGATCGACGAAGATGTTGATGCATCTGCGTTGCTATTCGATTTCACGCAAAACAAAGATGCTGCTATTCTATCTACAGTATCTCCTTATCTCCCACTGACTTCATTCACACAACATGATATTGATGAAGGAAAAGTTATGATAAGACATTTAGGACATCATGGAGAGTTTTATATTGGGTAAGATATCGGTTCACTGAAATTAGGAAAGTACTTTAATTTTCAGATACACAGTAAGCGACGGTGCTCATCGTGTTGAAGGGAAAATGCACGTTCTCGCTGCCAAACCAGATGTCTGGGTGGAAAAATCGGAAGTCGCTTTGATTTGTGGATCACGCTTCCCTCAAACCATCCGACTCTCGTCCAATAATTTGACAGTGTTGACTAATTTGGATGTTCGATTGGAAGATATTGTTTACTCCACTAATTCGTCCCGATTTTCTGTCGGTACGCAAAGAAAGTCAGCGAGAGGATTCAGTCAAAAAGAGATTGACAACGAATCTGTTTGGTATTCTGTACCGAATCAAAATGCTGTTGAGAAACTGAAAGTTGCAGTGGCGGATAGAAATTTAGAAGTCGAAGTGAGTTTTTAAAAAGGGACGCCGACCAAATATTTTATTGCATTGAAAATTTTTTGAGAATTATGTATTTTCCTGATATTATTACGAAAAAATCCAGAATCCCCGAATAGGGACAAGGAATTGAATTTCCACGCAGTGAGAAACCTAGTTGGCGGGCCGGCTCTCTGAACTCAAATCCTCGTCGCAATTCGGAGATTCCGGGTGTTCTCTTAATTAACATATATTGGAAACGGTTTGAAATACAAGTTATGGATCAGAAAAATATATCGTTTCAGCTCCGAGTCCGTTGTGAAAATTCTCGTGATTCGTTTACCTACCAACAACATCGAATGCTCCGTGTACCAGTTGGTGGAGCAGTTCTCATCGACAAAACACTTTTGGAAATTCCAATGATTGATGCAGAGCCACCTATCATTTATCAAGTGGTTAAACATCCTAACTTTGGATATTTGTCTTTGGATTACGGTAGACACTTTTTGGTTTTTGTTATTTTTAACTTTTAACCTTTCAGAGAAAAGTTTCTCGTCTCGAGTATCAAGATTCACAGACAAAGACGTATCATCTGAAAGTGTACAGTATGTTCATAACAATGCAGATCATTCAAACGATTCAATCGATTTTCAAATTCAAGTTCTCGCTAGAAATTTGAGTTTCCACCTCAAACTGGATATCGACGTTTTTCAGAGAAATGTTTGTGGGAATTCTAAACTCAAATGTTAAGTTTTGCATTGCAGATAACAATTTCCACTTCGTTATTCTCTGTACCAGCTGCTGGTCGAGCTCCTATTACTTCCAATTTCTTGAAAGTGACAACAAGTGAAAATGAAGAAGCAGTGATTACTGTAGTGTCTCCTCCAACATCCGGATGGGTTACAACTGACAGTATTCACAATATCACAAGTATTTCTTCAATTGGTAATGTGAATTAAGTAAATTCAATTCAGAACTCTAGTTTCAGCTACATTCACAACCAGAATGATCGAGAATGGGCAAGTTTGGTTTGTATCGGATGGATCACAAGGAAACGATAGTATTGGAGTGCAGGCGTGTGTGCAGGATCAGTGTACTGGAACGCATCTGATGCAGATTGCAGTTACAAGGATCAACGAAAAAGGTTTATTGGATATAGGGTTTTTAGATTAAAAAAAAAAAGTTGCAGGACCTGTGATGGTGAGGAATGAAGTGTTGCGAGTTACTGGAAATAGGGCATTGATTACGAATAGTCACTTGGATGTTGAGGTGAGATACTTCAATTACTGAGAAAAATTGATTCTGAAAAAAGTGAAACTCCTAGGATACGGATACTCCGACAAACTCCATCACCTACATTATCGCCCAGCCATCGAATGGAAGAGTTGTAAAAGTTGGTCAAGTAGAAGAAGTCATTTCAAACTTCACTCAATTCGATGTCGACCAATCGAATGTGGCATTTTTGGCAACTAACCACAGTAATCCTTTTGGAGGGTTCTCGTTTCATGTCACAGATGGGAAACATAAGGTTTATCTTGTCAAATTAGAAATCCACTGAACATTTGTTGTTTAGATTGGTCCTGAATGGTTTTCAACTGAATTATCGTCTAGTTCAAATATCCTCGAAGCAAACGGACGTCTCGTGGCTTCCCCATCATCTGCTACCGTAATCGGCACAGAACTTCTTCGTGCCAATATGCCTGGAACTCGTCCTGATGAAATTGTATTCACTATTATAAAGCCAGCCCGATTTGGAGAAGTACTAGTGGATGGAATTAAAAACACTGTGTTCACTCAACTACAGGTTGTATTATAAAAAGGATGTTGTGGAAAATTTCTTTTTTCTTTTTTCAGATAAACCGAAGACAAGTTGTGTATTCTACTGTTGGATATTCTGATCAGAACGAATGGAGCCGACGAGATTCTTTCTCGTTCAGAGTTCACAAGAACAACTCTGCTCAATTTTTAAACACTAATGAAAAGTAAGTCCATGAAGATACATCGACTTTCCTATAAGCTACATTTTCAGATTCCGAATCACAACAACTTTTGCTGCCATATCAGACAAGGTTCTTTCAAAATACATAACAACGGGTCCTCTGATTGTCTCTCGAGGTGGATCTGCAAGTTTCAATCAATCTCATTTGGATGTTTCTGCATTGGCAGACGCTGTTGATAAAGAGGTCAGTAAGAGAAATTATTCATTTTTTAAGTACAGAAAAGTTTAAGAAATTGTACAGCAACACTCGAACGAATTTCCTTCTTTTTCTGATCCACTTTCCTTTGATGACTGTTTTTCAGTTTTCTTCTTTTCATACTCTTCTCGCTCTTGGAAATATCTCTCTTTTTGCTTTTTCAATAACTTTGTTTCGATGTCCGCTATAAGTTTCTGAGTCATTGATCCCCATTTCAGATTCTCATCCTTCTCAACTCCCAACACCATCAATCCATTTGAATCCAATTCCGCATTTCCTTTTTTCTTCGTATCACAATGAGCAATTGTCAGTTGACCTTCGGGACTTTCTAATCGAATGTTCTCAAAGGAATATGGTTCTGGAAAGATTTCCTTGACACAAGTCGTGAAACTTTTCGTCTCCGATGGATTCAGAATCATGCATAATTGTTCGACCGGGAACAATTCTTTTTGGAAATTTTGTAGAGTGAAAATAGCGGATTCCAGAGTGATGAGCACTTCTTGAGCTTTTCGAGATACATTCTTCAATTCAATATTCAGTGATCCTTTAGTTGGAACGACGAAAAGAGTGGTAGACAGTTGAAGTGTGAACTTATTATGTTTTTTACTTGGTAGACTGCTTTCAGATGAATTTTCTTTGACAGTTAGCATTTTTCTGAAAACCAAGATGTACATGTAGATTGTTCTCCGAAAACACCCCCACCAAAAAACTTTGAAAGTAGCGAAGTTAGCAGATTTCCATGGAAAAATAGCCAATATTTCGACTTCATTTTTTTCAGATAGTTATGATTGAAATCGGAACAGAACCACGTGCGGGAACACTGGAGTGGTTGGATAATGAAAGAAATCGAGTCTCTTGGACCGAGTTACGATCTTCTTTTCATCTTCTCTATAGGCATATTGTATGTTATTTCAAATCTCATTCGCAGAATTCAAGTTCAAACTTCATTCAGGCGACAGATTCTCTCAGCGATTCTCTGATTTTTCATGTTTATGCTGCTCGAGAATCAACGAGACGAGCTAGTCGGATTAGAATTTCTGTAGACATTCAAATCAAGAATCCACCTGATCCAGATGTTCAGGTTTGCATATAAAACTGTTTTTTTTTGCCCACCGAGAATTCAATTTCCAGGTTATTTTATTCCCGGACTCTGTCTCTATTCTGAACAGTGGATCTACTCCACTACTGGCTGATATGCTGATGACACGTCACAAGACAGTTCCACCTCAATCAATCGTCTACAGTACTCAACAACGTGGAGCAAACGGAGTGACTATTCGTCGAGGGGACGATGAGGTTGATCAGTTTTCCCAACAGGAAATCAATGACGGAAAGATCTCACTCTGGCACACAGCCAACAGGCATCAGACAGCTGCCACGTGGCACGATGTCATCGTACTGGACATTGAAGGACATACAAGATCATTGGTGATCGACATAAGACCATTGGATTTGATGTTGAAGAATCATTCGACGATTTGGTATCCACAGGGAAAAACTTATGTTGTATTGAATTCTGAGCATCTGGGAGCATTCTCGATGGGAAATCGGAGCAGTTTGAAGTATAAAATAACTAGTGGACCAGAAAATGGAACATTTTATTGGGTTGCTGGCGAGAAAGAAGCAAGAGAATTTAGTCAGAAAGATATTGATGACGGGAGAGTACTGTATGCACAATTGAATATGCATTCGTATCAAGTGAGTGACCGAGAAAGAAAATGTTGCATTATAATATCTTATAGGACAAGTTCGACTTTGTTGTGGAGAATGATTCGAGAGACGTTCTCCGTAACAGTTCAGAATTGAAAGTTCGCGCTTTGGTTACTGTACAGCCTGTTATTGTCGAGGCAAACACAGCTACTCCTCTGACTACTTCTCAAATCAACGCTTCTACACTTTTGGTTAGTTTCAAACGGGACTGTTCGAAAAGTTTTTCGAACGAGGTTTCGAGTTTTCTAGGCCACAGACTTTTTTGGCCTAAAAATGACCTGATATTCACCTGGTGGGGTTTTCTATGACCGAACTTTCGCAAGTTGGGTTTTCTAGGCCATCCTGGTGAGTGGCCATGAAAGTTGTTGTCCTGGAAAACTCAACTTAAAGAAGTTGGGACACCCTGGTAAATGGCCCAAGAAAACCCACCAGGTAAATATGAGGCCATTTCTAGGCCATAACCTAGAAAACTCCATTTGAAAAGGTTAGGCCACCATGTTTTTAAAAAGGTTTAAAAAAAACACACACTGTTTCTGAATACATAATTTTGCAGAATGCATCACCTCGCTTCTTTTTGACGTCCCCTCTGAAATACGGAAGATTGACTTTCGATCCGAACACCAACTATTCAACGTATTACTTCACATATACTGATATCCAAAAGGGAATTGTGTACTACAAAGCGTTTAGTACAGATGAAGAAGTGCATGAAATTGTACAATTGGAAGTGAGAGCAGATAATGTTCAACCAGCTCGATTCATTCTTCCCATTACGATTCTTCGAGCCGATATGGAATCTTTTGATTCGCCACCTTCAAATGACCTAGGAGTTCCCTTCTCAAATAATGGTCCAGGTCTTCCGAAGTTTTCAATATTTGGAGAGAACAGCCTTCCTGTGGTTATTCTTGGCGCAATCGTAGCAGCTACCATATTTGTGTTAATATGTAGAAGATGTGGAGACGAAAAGAAGAAAAATAAGAATAGAACGCCGCTGAATGCGAAATTGGATACTCCAACAAGATTACCTCCATCGCCATCTGAAAGCATTGATCATGAAAAACCACCGGATTTGTTGGGAACTACTGTATTTGCATCAGTGAGGCAAGCTGAAGATCGAATGACAATGAAGTCATTCAACAAACCACCGAAACCAGAGGTAGAGAGTGTTTAAACACACCCACAGGGTTTCAATAGCCCTGAACAGAAATCGCACTCTACCGAACGTGAGATTAGGAATTCTTTCCTATTTTTTGTCTGCATTAAAAGTTATCTGGGCGCGATTTCTGACCAAGCCTTTTGGAACCCTGTGTACACCCATTAGATGTTATTATAAACTGGAATTTTCAGCCGGCGTCATCTCGAAAACCACCAAATCCACGACGCCAGAATGTTTCGTCTCTGGATTATGCTGGAATCTCTTCAGACACACCTCCACCGATGCGTCTATTCGAGCAAGTTGCACAAACTCAACCAGCGAATCATTATTGGGTCTAACCACATTCAATTTCACTTTTTTTCTCACATTTTAAAATATTTTATTGATTTTCAGTCAAACTTTGTGCCTTTCCGTTCCTACTTTCAATCATTCTTTCTCACTGTGATCTCTCGAATTTATGAATAAAGAAATTCATTTTATGAACGTGATCGTTTATTATAAACACATTTACTTTTCAGTTTCCAAGAAATAATACTTTTTCGGGGTACGGCAAAGGAAGATGTCAGTACAGATCTTCTCAGCGGCTTCGTGATTCTTGAGCTTCTCGATGATGACTTCCAGATTCTTTTCGATCACTTTCTCACACATATCAACCATGAAAGATGGAACATCTTCTTTGCAGAACTTGTCAACAGCCTGGAATTTTATTTTGTTTGAGCATGATGTAGAATGAGCAGCTTAAGATGATGAGTGGTTCATGGTTCCTAGGAGTGATGTCTAATGTCGTTTGAAAAGTGGTTTTATTTTGGATTTAAAACTATGATTTTCAGAAGTTCGCATCATATTTGCAGTTAAAAAATATGCCGTAAAACCTGTACATATCAGAGGGGGCTCACTCTGTCAATTTTAAGCTCAATTATCTCAATTCTTGTCCTAGATATTAAAATTTTTCAACTGATAAAACACTTATGAATTTATGATAAACATTTTATCAGTTAACAACTTTTTTATATCTTTGACAGGAACCAGGAAAATTGTCTCAAAGTTAAACGTTAAGGGGCCCTTCTATTACAGGTTTTACGGGGATCTAAAGGAAAATTACCACTAATTTTGAGTTCTAAATGCAATCTTCTCACCTCTTCAATATCACCTCCGTGCTCTAAAACCTTATCAAGCTGATTCACAATATTGACGCATAGTCCACACAATGGTTTTGATGTATCCGTGTGCAATCTCTTCGAGCTGTCAACAGTCGAAACCACGAAAAAAATCACAACTGTAGCTAGCAAAAAACGATATAGAAGCTTCATTTTGGTGAACAAATGAGACGAATGAGGTTGGGGAGGAATGTGGAAAGGGGCGGAAAAAAGAAGTGTAAAAAGAGTGACCGATCAAGAACAACTGTTGGGTTGTCATAAGAATAGTGTAAAGTGTTTACAAGTTGAGCACAAAAACATGATCGATAAATATTCAAAAACAAACATGTTTTGGGTGGAAGTTGAACATTTACATCAAACCAAAAAGCGGATGTGAATTCCCGTAATACTGAAATGATTTTAGACTACGAGCTCAGGAAATGCCAGAAAAAGGTGCAATCTGGCTAATGATAGCTAGTTGGCAGCCGAAGAAGAACCGACGGGCCGTCGACGGACTATTGGCGGACGCTGGGGTCTGCAAAAGGGAAAAGTACTTTTTTGGCAAGATAGGGCACAGAAGAACGCAGGATTTGGGCCCAAATGGTATCGTCCCCCGTGCTCCTAGCTTACAGATATAGTGTCCTTACCTTGCCGTTGCCGTGCTCCTTCTACGCATCTCGTCTATAGCCAATCAGTTTCAACGAACGGCACACATGAGCACAGTAAAAGCAGAAAATGTATTCCCAAATTAGGGACCAGTGCCCCAAGTAGGGAAATATGTGCCAAACACTTTCTAAGTCCGTAAATATAGTAATTTGAGTAAGCGAAAAATGTAGATTACTGTATCAAAAAATACAAGTTGTTCTTTGGTCCAACCTTTCTGGCAGTCATGAATTCATCAATATCAACAAAGAGTTTCGTGCAAAATGTTTATACAATTCCATCCATTGGAATCAGATTTCATTTGGAATTATGCGAGTTTGCCGCACACCTTCCAACCTCCTAATTTCATTTTAGTACTTTTGTTTGGATAGTCTAGTCTTTTTTCCCTAATGGAGGAAAAGTTACATTACTGTAACTTGACCATCGCCCTCTTGGCGGTTTTGGCATTTTCTCATATTCATTACAGGTGAGAATGAAGTTCCAGATTCTGCTGTAATCTCTCTTGTATGTTCCAGAATCTGGTCCCTCGAAACCGAATGCAAGTCCCTTTCTCATGTTCATGTTCGTGAAAAACGAGACGTTCCCATGTCCAGAGGCAAGAATGCGTCTGACACTCTCTGGTTGACGTCACTCTCTTCGGTTAAGATTGGAGAGCTTATGCACAAATGCACTGAAATCCATGAGTACTGTAGCGAACAAGATGATGTTCGTGGAAAGCCAGGACCAGTGGGACCAATAGGACCACCAGGGAAACTGGGACCACCTGGACCACAAGGAAGAAGAGGATTAATGGGAGTTCCAGGACATCCAGGTCCGATTGGACCTCCAGGTAACATTGGAAAAGATGCCGACTGTTCCACTTGTCCTGTACGAGACGAGCTATTGATGGAACGCGAATTCAAGTGTCCTACGGTAACTCATTCTTTATAACCTTCCGAAGAATCAAATATATATTTAGATTGAAAACTTAGAATGTCCTAATAATAAAGAACCAATTCCAACAACTCCATGGCCTTCGGTGACCCATCAACCAATGCCCGGCCTAGTACAGCAGGTTTAGGATTCTAAACTTTAGAATTTTTTGAATCCATATGACTTTCATACTTTTTAGATTCTAACAAACTACAGTGAAGTCGAAGGATGTGTGAAAATCTGTCTGAAAAACTACACGCTGGATGAAGAAATTGAAGAGACTATCACAACTCCAGTGGCTTATATTCAAGGAGTTACAGCTCGTAAGTGCTACGATTATGATGTCATAAGTAGCCGGAGTAAAGTTTGTACTAGCATAAAATTTGAGTAAAGCGTTGTACTGAGTTGAAATTTGAAGTGCAAAACTTCAACTAGTTTATCAGTAAACTGGCCCAGTTTCAAAATCTTTACAATTAACAATCACCAAATTCTGTGTGTGTGTCCGGTGTTCCCGGTTCTGACACCCTAGCGAAGTCCCCAGTTTACCAAACATTTTCAAATTTTCACAGATGATCCGAAATAGCGGCGAGATGTTGCCCGTCTATTTTTAATTTCGAAAATTTGTTTCTGACGTCTTCTGGAGACGTTCTTCTATTTCTACATAGCAAATCTTTCGAAAATTATTTTCACGTCATTCCCGACCAACCCTTCTATTTTTTTCTTATCCACATTATATCTGACAAAAAAGGAGATTTTGTGGAAATAATTTTCTGTGTCAATTGTGAAAGGAGTGAGAAAGAAAGCATTCAGAAAATTTGAAAATTCTGGCTTTCTGAATCCCCTAACTTCTCAAAAACTGAATTTCGGAGATTCTGATTCACAAAATTTTTTTTTTAGTTTTTCGAAAACGCGAAATTTTAACTATTCCGATGCTTCAAACATTCGATTTTACTCTGAACTTCTAAAATCCTAATTCGGAAATTCGGAAATTCGAAAAATTGGAAATACGGAAACTCGAAAAAACCGAAAAAAAAAATTTCACTCGAAAATTTGAAAATCCAAAGTTTCGAAAGCTGGGGAGTCCAAAAAAATCAAAAAATCAGAAACTCAGAAGTTCAGAATATCAGAAAGCCCAAGTTCAGAATTTAGAAAATTCTTAAATTCATGAACTTTGTGAATCAAAAACTCAGAAATTAAGTTTTAAAGAAATTCGGAAAATCACATTTGTGTTAAAATTTTAAAGTTTGGGAATTCGTGAAGTAGAATCTCAGAAAGTCGGAAATACGGAAACTCGAAATTACAAATTTTCCGAAACTATGAGTTCTGAAAAACCAAATGCTGAGAAACTCAGAAACCCAGAAACTTGAAAATTTGAAAATTGAGAAATCTTCAAGTTCTAGAATCACAGTTTCAAAAATTCAGGACTTCTGAATTTCAAAACTTATGAAAAAAATTATAAGTTAAAATTATAATTCAGAAAAAATTTAATAGTTCAAAAATTCGGAAACTTTGAAGTTCAAAGGTTTTTAATGCTCAATATGAAATTCAACAATTCGTAAATAATAGCTCTTCAAAACCCGAATTAAAAAAGATTATCTGGGTGGTTAGACGGGGATGACCTAAATATTGCTTCAATAATATTACTTAATAAAACAATTCGGGCATCAACTAAGACATACTTCTAATCTACATTTCTGATTTGTCTGTCCAAGTTCAGACTCAATCGGCTAACTCCGAGTGGGTAAAAGAAAAACATTATGCGGTTATTCAATAACCGTTATTGTAAGCAACTAAAAGTTGTAAGCAACTAAAAAGCAACTAAAAATTCCTCTTCTGATCCTCTCCGATTTTGAGATTCAAACATTTTAAGTGAAGCCAGGAGATTGTAGCCGCCGTCAGGCGGCGGAAATCGACTGGTATATTATCAATTTTAAGCTGAAATATTGCTTATCAAAGTTGTTTCATCTCATGAACACCACAATATACTCGTTTTTATCCGTCCTTGTAATTGTGAGACACCATGTAATTTCCAGACTGCCGTCTACAAAATGTGGGGAAACCAGTTTTCCATTCTCACTCAACCACGTACTACGGTAGCTGGATGAGAGATGCCTATCCACCAACCGGAGATGTAATTGGTTCCAACTTTTCAAAAACTACTCTAATTGTTCTTAGGATGCTAGAAAACGTTATGTTATGAACCATTTCCAAGGACACGAGCTAATTGAATTCCGAAACGAAGCCGAAATGAGGAGAGAGCATGTCGGAAAAGTGTAAGTTCTGAGAAAAATATGGAAAAATGAGAATTTTCCAGCCATCGCCTTCCTTACATTTTCGATGGAACGAATCATGTGATATTCAATGCATCTTTATTTTATCAAAGAGCTGGTTATCCAATAATTGCGAAATATGAATTCAACTCAAAACAATATTCACAATTCGAAGTTCCCGGCGCTGCTTATAGAGGGGATCAGGTGATAAATAGTGTTGATAACTTGATGTGATACGAAGTATTTCTACAGTATCTCTACAACAATTCCATGAATTATTTTGATCTGGCTATTGACGAAAATGCTCTTTGGGTCATGTTCCATTATCAAGAGGAGCACTTCTTGTCTGTTGCCAAAGTGAGTTTCTTTGGTTTTTTAATTCAGACCAGATTGTTTTTCTTTTCAATTTTTAGGTTGATATAAATAATTTGACCATCTATGAGACATTCAATTTAACCATTGTCAATCATACGGATGTTGCCAACGGAATCGTCGTGTGTGGAACAATTTATTTGGTTAGTGAAAATCACGGTGATTTTTCCGGAAGGTTTTTTTAGAAACACCTAAATTTGTATTTTGCTTTTTTTGAGCTTTTTCCGATGGAGACTCGGCAGTTAAATTTGAAATTTTCGCGTTGAGACTAATGTTTTTTAATTGGCATTCGAGCGCATTTTCATGGCGTTCCGAAAAAAAATCGCCGTGGGAAATTAACATTGACAGTTCACCAAGAAATCTATTCAGGTTGAAAGTGCATCTGAGCAATCGACATACATCTCTAGCGCTTACGATTTCTACCGTAACACTTACTCTCAACCACTGATAAAATGGATCAACCTGTACAAAAATGCGAATATGATAAGCTACAACGCCTACGACAAGAGAATCTACATATACGATCATGGCTACATGCTTTCTGTCCCTCCCCTATTGCATTGGTTGGCTAAATAGATTTGTTTTTTAAGGTCCGAATGAAGAATGATTCTGGTTGATAAAACAATTTTTATTGAGGAAGCAATACATGAAGCGAGGTTATAATAATCAAAGATTTCAAAAACATTTTCAATGTATGACAAAATAGAAATAGAATCACTAATCAAAGTAGACAGATGAGACAAACACCAATGATGTATTGCCGGAATTGTGAAACTGTAACCTCGTGTTTACTGACTCACTGAGGCTGCAAAAGTGACAATTTCAGATTTCCGGCAATATTTAAACATCAGAAAATATTACAGTTCAATGGAATTGCAAGTGAGGGTAAAGCGGATTGTCTAATTGCCAGCAATCAGGATTTTTTGAAAATTTCAGATAAATATTTAACAGCGGTTATTAAGTTTTTTAGGCACTGGGGATGTATCAAGAACTAGGGAAGGATAGGTAAAACCGGGGTATAAGGAGAATAGAGTTGATGACTAGTGATAGATAGATAAATGGTGGAATTCGAAACAGGGGCAACATATAAACATAGAAGAAGCATCAATTCTAATGACGTCTTGTCTGACGGAAAGAAGGTCCTGGCTGGAAGCGGTTGCTGGGGAGTTCTTCAACCTTTACATCGTGCACTGAATTTCTGAAAAATTTAATATCAAACTTAAAGTGATGTAATGTTGTTTGTTTACTGTTTTTTGATCAGCTCTTCCAGAAGTTTCTCAGATCGTTGTCGAGCTTCACGTTCCGATGCAAGAAGTTGTTCTAACTCAACGATGCGTCCCTTCATTTGTTCAAACTCCTCATCTTTTTTCTTCTGCTGTTCTTGAGCTCGGTTGCGGCATTTACGTACGGCGTCGTTGTTACGAGCTCTTTTAAGCTTGTATGTTGGTTGAGCCTTCTCGTCGGCAGCCTTTGGGTGATACTTACGAGCTTTAGTTTGAGGTTTGAAATTTTGCAAGCTGGTTCTTTTGTTCTTATTGCCATTTGATGATGAGTGGTAGTCATCAGCAGACTCATCCTCCGAAATCTCATCGTCCGAGTAGTCTTGATAGTCCTGGTAGGCAGGTCGCTTGATAGCTCGGCGAGGGTTGTTGGCTGGCACCGGTGGCTTTTCTTCACGCTTAACTTCGCAATTCATTTGGTATTGATCAGCATCATATTGTTCTGGATGGGGGTAAGCGGGTCCGTATGCCAGATGTCTCTCGTATCCATTCATAACCGGAGGTTCGAATGGACGATCCTCATCGTAGAGAATGTTGACTTTTTGGAGTTCTGAATCATTGAAGTCAATGTTGTCGGCGGGAACATCCAGGTCGGTAAAACATTGTAAATAGTTGTCGAGATCTAATTCTGTCTCCATGAAGTCAACGTTGTTCCTTTCTCGGTCACGTTGTTGGTAAGATGATGCCAGTGCGAGGGAATCCTGAAAATTTTACCTATACGACGCTGTCAAATTGTCATATAATTTCAACCAAAGGTTAGAATAAAGACTTACTTGGCGGGCATACATCGATGCAGATGTAGAAGCACCATTGTTCGGGAGATCCGTTAGACCGCGGAGGGGTTCTCCCTGTCGGAATGATTTGGGATTCGTCATAAAAGTTTTTTGCAGATTTGATTGTCAAGTGCTCTTTATTACAATTGAGTTAAATTCTTCTCAGAATTCTGAAAAAAAACGAACGTGTTTCAAGAATTTTCAAATGTTCATCATCAACACGGAAACTTAGTTTAGTAATCAGGTTAAAATTCAGTTGGAATTTCAGGAAAACGCCTGGGGAAGCTCTCGAAACTTCGAAACGCAAAGTTGGAATTTTTAAATAAAACCAAATATGTTTGCTAGGCTATAGCGGTATCGAATTTTGGATAAAGAAAGGAGAGAACTGGGAAAATCAATTGTGAACAGATCGCAGCTGATTCATAAGCCGAATTCGTTGGCCAACGAAATGATGTTTGCATTTCGTTTCTCTGTGTAACTTCCGTCTCCAAGCAAGCGCGTTGTCGCAGCAATTGCAACGACACTCCGGTCGCCCTGGCGCGCATTGTTTAGCGTAAATCTTAATCAGCTCCCAGTCGATTTACTGAAAACTTTTCAGAAATTTTTTTTCGTCCCGTTAATTATGAGTGGAAATCGGAAGCGAAACACGTCTGAACCGCGCGATGACGATGAAGATGACTACACTTCGAAGCGAAAACGTAACAACGAAGCAGTAAATCGGTAAGTTTTCTTTTTCGTTTCTTGGCATGATCAAAAATAAATTCATAGAACTCGGCAAAAAAAGCGGCAGGAAGAAAACGATACCGCAGAGAAAGTTGATGAGTTGAAGAAAGAAAACGAAGCATTAGAGCGAAAGGTTGAACAGCTACAAAAAGAGCTCTCATTTCTTAAAGAAATGTTCATGGCTTATGCAAAAAATGATGGAAACGATGGTCCACCACCACCACCCGCGGCTCCATCTTCTGCTATTTGAATATGATATTGCCTGAACCGATCACACCAAAGATTTCCCTGTAGCTCTTGTACATTTTTCCAGACATTGACTCACATTCCATTTACTCTAATAAAATTTACATTGATTTTTTTTCAAAATCTTATTTCATACACTTTCAAGAGGTCTACACCTATTTTATTTTGAATATAATGCGATCAGCGTAAACACATGTTTTATTTAGATGACGGAAACCGAACAAGAGCGATTCGCTGATCTGGTGATTGAACTGGAAAGTGCGTCGGCTGAAGCTGTCAGAGCTTTCAGTAAAGTAGTAGATCGAATGGAAGACACGAAAGAAGATAAAGAGGTATTTATACATTTAAAGGCAATGAACTTGAGAATCTCTATTTGAAGGGTCTCAGCTTTCTGAAGTTGAAAAACTACGAGATGACCGCATATCTCGGAGAGTTAACTGTTCTGATGTCCAAAATGATGAAAGGAGAATCGATTGCTACAGATAACTCAGTCAAACACGCACTGAAGCATAGAGTGGTATGCCAATTTTTTTCAATAGTTTGAATTTCTAAGAAAAAATTTCAGTACCTCGAGAAAATGAAGCCGATAGAAGAAAAAATGAAACCACAAATGGAGAAGCTCTTGAACAGGTCTTCCAACAGAAATGAAACGGTGAATGGAGCTTCTAAAGGAAACTTGAGAGTGCGTTTGGACAATATGGATGTGGGCGATGGAGAAGAGGAGGAAGAGGAAGAAGATGATGGCGAAAAATCCAAAGAAGTGAAAAAATATGTTGCACCCAGAATCCGAGCAGTTAGATATGAAGGTAAAAATCAATAAATCATCTAAAATTGAGCCGAATTATTTTTTCAGAAGAAGACGAAACTCCGAGCAAACAACAAGAAAAGGCAAAACGACGTGCAATGCAAAGCAGTCTTATTATGGAGCTCAAAAATCAATATAGTGATGCTCCCGAAGAAATTCGCGAGATCAGTGAGAAGAAATATCAATATGACAGAGAACGAGAAAAGTATGAAGAAGAGAATTTCACAAGAATCCGTCAAAACAAGGAGCAGAAACGTCGGAGTGAACAATTGGGCCGAGCTGAAACTCTGGATGATTTGCTCAGTTTTGGAGATTATATGATGCGTGGAGAGGATGGAAGAGCCCTCACCGAAGGGAAAAACAGGTAAGTATAACATTACCTAAATGAAAATTTTCATAGTCTAAATTTTTTCAATTCAGAAAGCGAGCAGCTTCTTCCGGTGCTGGTGGCAACACGAAACGTCACAGGAAGTCTCAGAAAGAGCGAAAAAAGGCGGCGAAAGGAAAGAAGGAAGGTCGAAAGAGAGCAATTCGCAGAAGACAGTAGTCCGATTACTGTTGATATTCTATCATTTTTTGCTGAGTTTTTGGATTTTACCCTAATTTTTGTTGTTGTTGTTGTTGTTGGAGTTGTTTTTGCGTTATAAGGAGTTTTATAAGTCAATTTTTATCAATCTTTATTGGTATTGTCTCCGAAAACAGTATTTCAATTAAAAATTCGTTTAATGATGACATTCAGGATTTTTAGATCTAACATGGGTGGTGGAAAGTATGAGACGCAGATGTGCGTCATCATGGTTGAAGATATATTTGGAAAAGTGGGTAATTTAAAGTGGCTTATTCAAATAGATTTGTTATTTCAGATTGTTGCAAAGGTCTTGGAGACGGTTCTCAAAGAAAGTTGTCATCTCCCTACTCTCCTTCTTAAACTCAAAGGTCAAATGTCAAGTGTTTTGGTGAGCAAGCATCAGAAACAAATTTAAGAATAGGAATTTTAAGGTCAGAAAAGCTCTATCGACTCTCATCAACTTTGGTTTTGTTTCATTCAGTCTGGATACCAACAACCGAACAACATATGTAGCTGACGCTGATCAAATTCAATATGTGATTTCAGCTCCAAGGTCAGTGTGCATCGTATTCCATAAATCAAATTTTCTATTTACAGAGCATGCTTGATTGCTAAAACCCTGCACGGCCCAGCTGCGGAGTCGATTTGCGTAGAACTAATCTCGCAAGGTCGATTGACTGTTTCGGAGACGATTCGTCGAATTCGATCCACGGATGAGAGTGTCGAGTTTAGTGATATCAAGCATTCGTTCGAAGAGCTCGCTCGAGCACAATTTCTGATCCGTGTTCCTGCTGTAGAGTCGAATCTTTATGGATGCCCACAGCTCACTGTTAATTTTAACCAGTTCGAAATGCCCAAAAATATTATGGAAAAGAAGGAACCACAAACTAGAGGTACTTTATTTATGATTCCAGAATGTAATTCAGCTTTTTAAGGATCATCCTTCAACGATGCATCATCTCGAAAGAGAAAAGCGGATGCTTCTCCGGAAGATATGGACGCTGGTCAGTATTGGAGAATCAATTGGGCTCGATTCAACGGTTACCTTCGTGATGAGCTTATCATTGATTACTTGATTGGAGGAGGTTCAACAGCCACGATGACTCATTTGAATGTGAGAAAAAACTCGGAAGAGGATGTACCCCAACAAGACAGAACCCAGTATATCACTCAAAATGTTGCTCATCTCATGTTCAAAAGTAACGAACTGAGAGCTAACCCATTGAGCATGGACAGCATTACAGTCAGTGTAAGTTTGATACTGTAATCTTTTTAAAATTTGGAAAAAATTACGCCCTCTAATTCCTTCAGATCACAGATTTGCAAAAGCTCGTCAGAGAAAATGAATTAGACCTTTCCAAGCCAGACATTGAGTTAGCTTGTCAAATTCTTGTCGACGAATCAGATGGAATTGTTCGAAAGGTTGGAGATTCGAATGGTGGTTTGTATACCGTTGGTGAGTTTTGTCACTGAATAGTTGAATAGTTTCTCTGAATTTATTTCAGACATTCGTCACGGAATCCGCCAAATTTGTCGTCATCACTGTGAATCCTTGATTCGAGAGCAGTTCGAAGGACGAGCCATTCGAGTAATGCGACTTCTCGAAAGCCGTCATTACCTTGACGAAGAGCAAGTTGAGAAACTGAGCATGATGAGTGGGAAAGAAGCTAGAGAGATGTTGTATGCGCTGGTAGAAGAAGGATACGTTTTCAACAAGGTATTCATTCACAATCTGAATTAGCAACAACGTCATCTTTTTCAGCCAGTGGGGCGAAGCAACGACTTTCAACCTGCTCGGACCTTCTACCTGTATTATGTGGATCTTCCACGAACTATTCGTGGACTCGTTGAATACACCTGCAAACTTGTCCGTAATCTAATTCTTCGCCAACGTCATGAAAGAACTGAAAACAAGGCTCTTCTTGATAAGGATGCCAATGTTCAGCCTATCATTGAGAATATCCGTGCATCCGATCAACTGGACGAAGCATCGAAGCTCGCTCAAATCGCCGAAGTAGAGGAAATGTATTTGCCAGGTCCTGACCGTGCTCAACTAAACCGATTTCGAAAGGCTCAGGCTACGCTCCTTGCCGCCCAAGATCAGTCCATTCGAGTTCTTCTCGCTTTTAAATTGTTTTTAGCTTCTGGGCAGAGCTGATTATCTTTATTTGATGACCCCATTCTTGTTGATTTTTTTATTATTATTATTCACCCGTTGTTGATATCATTATGCGAACTCCTTTGTTAATGAACTTCTTACGTTCACAATTCTTTGTTGCATCTCTCAATCAGAAAAGTAAATTGATTCTCTCTTTTTAATAGCCAACGTTTTGATAAGTTTTCTTTGTTCTCCTGATTCTATTCCAGCTTCACAAACACATTTATTACACAACCTGATCGTTACACTTGCTTCTCGCTTTCTTCCGTTCTCATCAGAATTTGTTCTCGGTTTTTTTCATCGAATAGGCACACCTTCTGTAGAATCGGAATCATCCTATGGCAAAAAGTTTATATGTTTCTGCGTTGGAGATATCAGGCAAATGTGATTACTACCAATTTTTGTCGTTCGGAAAAAATTGGTCCAGCAACGACAACTACAGTAACCTAAATAATATTTTTATTCTCAAAATTTATTTGTACATTTTCACTGTTTCTTGACTAGTTTTCCGTTTTCTTTCTTTTTCCCTAAACAAATCGAAACTTAAAGTTAGAGAAACAAATGACGAAAAACGCACGAAAATCCAGCAATTAGATGTTGAAAAAATCATATTTTTAGGTTACGGTAGTTGTCGTTATGGGGACCTTTGGCCCCTGCCACCGGCTTTTATCTTCCAAAGTTCGGATTTATTGGTCAACTGACACAACGTTTTTCAAAAAATAAAATAAACCTAAATGAATCTTTACCTCTTATGGGATACGAGCCACCTGTTCCTTTTACAAATAAAGTTTTCCAATAACTATTTTTAGCATTTCTTGAAACTTTTAGATCAGACCCCAAAGTTGTTGAAGACTTCAAAAGTTAGCTGGTTTCTATTTACGAAAAGAAAAAAAATACCGTAAACACTCTATGAGAATTCCACCCAAAACATCAACTTTCAGCCCGTATATCTCGGTTCGTGTAAAAGATATCAAAAAATGGTCAACTGATAAAATATTTTTGATGTTATGTTAAAGGTTTTGTTAGTTAAACACTTTTGATATCTTTCACAGGAACCGAGATAAATAGGCTCAAAGTTGAAAGCTTGGGTGGCTGTCTATTAGTGTTTACGGTATCCTGCAATTTATTCATCTCTCTCAACATTACAAACTTCTGGAATAATGGAAAGAGATGTCCCTTGATTCGAGAAAAAATCAAATCACAATCACAGCCAAACTGATAATAGTTCATATCATTGAAGCAATTTCCACCAATTCAATCTCTTGCTTCCAATCATCCATTTGATCCGTTGTCATCACCAATTCCCATCATCATTATCATTATATCATTGACATCTCACAATCAACTTCTTCTCCTTTTCAATCACTACTACACATATTTATGATTCCGCTCACGACCATTTCCACTTTTCTCCGATAGATTTCTTCTCCTCTTCTCCACTCCATCTTCTTCTTATTCTTATTGACAAATCACCGATATCAGCGATGAAAATTCGACGAAAATTCCTTTAAACTGATCAGTGAGAGAATGTTTCAAAAGTTCCGCCCGCAAAATTCTATGGGCATATAAATTCTCGACTCCGCCCCCATCTACTTCTTCTGTTATTGTCGTTGTTGTCTGTTGTGTCTCTACGTCTCCCATTCCTCTCCCATTACTACCATTCCTGGTCGACATCTATGTATCTATCTGTGTATGTATCCATTCCGCCATTCTTCCGAAACATTGTCTATCTTTCTTGTTTTCCCCTCAATCCCTCTCGGTCCGCTTCAACACTTCCTCTGGTTCTCGCATACACACCTTTTACTTTTCTGATATCAGCAGTTTTTTTCGAGCTTACAGTATTTCCTATAATGCCGGGAAACCTGTGATGGAAGCCTAACTTTTAACATTGAGCCGATTTATCTTGGTTCCTGTCAAATATATAAAAATATCAACTGACAAATTGTTTATCATGATATCAGAAGTGTTCTGTCAGTTGAAACATTTTTGATATCTTGCATAGGAATTGAGATGATTGAGATCAAACTTGACAGTGTGGCCCCTACTATTACAGGTTTTCCGGTATACAGACCCTCTTATTATTCTCATCATCTCAGTTCATGATTTCCAAACGTTGACAACTAGTAAAACTTTGCGATGATTTTTTTCTTCAGATTCATAACCATTTCTTGTTTTCTAAACTCTGATCCGAGATTTCGAAATTTTTTGAGAATCACTCTGGAAGGTTTCCAAAACTGATGATCTCTTTCTTTTCTCTGCTTTTCTTATATATACATCATCGGGTAATAAAGTATCCTAAGCTATTGTTCAGTTGAATTTTGGCCATAAAGCTCGGCTGTCAAGTTTCCAATCACTTTGAAATTTTTGAAGGGTGTGAAACAGACCAAGACTGAAAACTTTGCGTTCACAGAAATTGTTACGATTTCATATTCTTTCAGATATTTGCTGATTTCTGAAAGACACCACTATTTGACCCGTTTCGGTACTGAAAACATGAAACAATAAGTGTCTTTCAGAAATTGGCAAATAGCTGAAAAACTAGAAACTTTCACAATATTCTGGCAATTCAAAGTTTTCAATCTAGGTCTATTTTACGACCTCCAAAGTATTCAAAGTGATCGGAAACATGAAGCCCGAGTTCTAGACTCCTGAAAATGATCGAAACTTTGACTCAAAATGACCGAAAACCAACCGAAAAATACGTTTCTGTATATCTTATCAACCGGTACTGTATATTCATAAATTCCCATACAAAATAACTTCGATACTGTAGTCCTTTTTGTTCTTTTATTTTCCTTGTGGTTTTCTTTCCCTCTATCAACACAGTATTCTCTGATAGTGATCGATTTGAATTCCCTCTTTTCAATTTCAGCGGTAAGAAAAATGCCATCCACTTCGAAATTTATCATCCTGGCATTCGTTGCGTTGATTGGCGTCGTCTCCAGTCAAGATCAAGCCAAGTGTGCCGTCAATCAACTCTTCAACGGAGAAATTTGCACGTGCGCTCCAGGGTAAGAAATAGTGTGTGATGGACGAGAGACGCAGAGAGAAACAGCTTAATTAAAGACTGTGTCGAAAAATGGATAGACGAAGAAATGATAAATTGAGACGAAGAAGAAGAAGAAGAAGAAGACCACTCCCATTTTTTCATTTGGTCGGTGAAAATTAGTTGGGTTTTCTTCCGAATGAGAATTTTGATAAATTGGTAACAGAGAGAAGAGATGAAGAAAAAAGTACTGAACAAATTGCGCAATTTTAAGATCACATGGAAATCAGTGACTCATTCTTAAAATCAAAATTACTGAAATGTTTTTTTGCAACCTAATTGTTCATCCAATCATTTTTTAGATACTTCTCTTCGGCCAACGATGAGTCGAAGGCACGTTGTGAGGATGAGTGCGAAGAGGTAATGATGAACGGAACATGAAAAGACCGGTTTAATTGGATTCTTCCAGGTCTACTTTTCTCTTTTCACCACAGGAAAATGCGTGGACAACATCTTTGGCAAAGTGCCAAAGGATCAACAACCGGCATGTAATTTGAGATGTGGAGTGAGTTTGTAGAAGATTGATTTGTTTGAGAAAATATACATATTGTTGTATAAATTTTGCAGTGAGAGTTCTATTGGGAAGTGTCCAAAGAACAGAACTCATCATTATCGTTGAACCGGGCCCTGCCGACCCTGCCGGGCCTTCGCAGGCCATGCCATGATTTCTTTTAGAATCCATTTTTTTTTTGGATCAACTAAATGAGAAATGATACTCGACAAGCACTACAAAATGATACTATTTGAAAAACTGTGTCTTGTCTATGAACAAAGTTATGAGTCAAAAAGTCCGTTTCGTCTGTAACTTTGTTCAAAGATACAGTTATCAAATTGGTATTATTCTGTAGTGTTCGTCGAGTTCTATCATATCTAATTTAGTTGGTTCAAAAATAATGGCCCGCCAAGGCTCATTTTTCAAGTATGGGAACCATAATAAAGTCTTGAACTTCAAGAGCATCATTCTTCTTGATAATAGACTAAAATGACTTAATCTGAATTTCTCATTTAAAAATGTATTTTCCAGATCAGAATCCGTCTTTGGGCTACCGTCGCCGCCTTCGCTGTCATTGCTGCTGCTGTTGTCTCCCTTGTTTTGGCTCTTCCAATGTGCATCGCCTCGTGCTCCGCCTGTTTGAATGCTAAGAAGGTCAGTTGGTTTCTTCGGAGGTTGAAAGTCAATTTTACGATCTCGGAGATATATCTGGTGACATAATCTCTCTGCCTCCTCCGCTCATCCATCCGTTTTGAACCTCATTTTCCTTTTTCTAAATGTACAAATGTAGGACGAGAGAAATTATAAGTGGACACTCTCTTGACATTAACAACGTTTTAGGACACAAAAAAGGTATTGTGAGAGAAAAATGTGGCTGGAAAAGGAGAAAATTAATCATGTGAAAGAAACTCATTTTTGATATCTGGATCAAAATTCAGGTCTTCTGAAGTTGGACCTTATTATCATTAGAAACAAAATTAGAATGATTTGTCGGAAAATCCCGATTTTAACAGAAATAGTAAATAAAATTCAGTTTTGAACAAAGGTTCAGGGAAGTTTCTAGATTTCAAACAGTTTTGTGACCCTTCAATTTTTCGCAAGTTTTCAATTGCACTGTTCATGCTCAACTGTTCTCCTTCTTGCTTCCGTACTCATAATAAACCGGTATTCCCCTGTCCGTTAGGCATGATGAAGTAACAAAAATTTCATATTCTCTTCTACCTCATATATCCTCTTCCTCTTTTTTTTGTAACAATATTCTATATGAAATTCTCTATTCAACCTAGACGCATGGAAAAGGTAATAATAGGATTGATAGTTGAATATAGAAAAAAAAATGGAAGAAGAACTGGTTCTTTATGTGAAAGAAAAAAAGTTTTATTTTATTTTTATGCCATTGCAATGCATTGTATTCTTGTTGTTGTGGTTGTTATTTGTGGTAAAAGGAATTGAACAAGACAAGGGACAACTGTAATAGAACGTTTTAGAACCTCAAGGGATACTGTAGTCTTATCTTCTTCAGACTATAAGCCTCATTGGAATTTTCTCGGGATAATTCATATCGTTTTCCGTATCATATAAAGGTCGATTGGAGTATGTATGCGTGCGTCTTTCTCATTGAACCATTTATCAGTTGATAAGAGAGGGACAGTGAAACGGAAGGAGAGAAAGAGAATTACGGGAAATAACCTAGATTTTTGATACATTTTTATTATCGATAACGGGATCAAAACTTGGTCAAGAAACCTATTCAAAAGATAGATACACTACTTCGACCGGAAAAAATGGATGATAGTGGATGTGATAAAATGAGAAAATGTTACCGTAACACCTGTATTAGAAGGGCCCACTGTAATAGAAGGACCCCTTTAAAATGTGTTGTTTGAAATTCAAAATTTCCGTGCATTTTCAGTGAAATAAATTCCGAAAATTTCACAATTCCACAAAATTTTTTTGAATTAGCTCAAAAACTAGCTCAATTTTGATGGAATCGACAGATTTTAATGATTTTAAAGCGACAATGCAACGATTTTTTCGATGAAACTTTTTTGAAAAAATGGCCGGAAACATAGAAGGGCCCCTCTAATTGAAGGGACCCTTTAACAAAACAGCCCTCTGGAGGTACCTTTCTTGGAACAATGAATGGGTCGGCCCTTCTAATACGGGTTTTACGGCAATCGTCTTCTAGGATAAAATATTTAAACAAGGTAAGGTATCAGTAAAAATAAGACAAACATAATGTTTTATTTTCATAGTTACCAACTTTGGGAGAATTTAATCAAAAGTGAACAAAAAAACCAAATTTTAGCATTTTCTGAAGTTTTTAGATCTATCAAAAATGTCTTAACAACTCATGTAGATTCTCAAGAGCATGATTTTCAACAAACTTAAATAAAAAATCACAGTAAAAGTGTTAATTTTCAGGCCAACAAGAACGCCAAGCGAGTTGCTCTTGAAGCTCAAGCCGCTCCATCAAAGGACCAACAAGTGGCTACAATGGGATACAATCCATACGCCTACTGGCCATATTACGGACGTGCTTAAATCCAAGAACCATTATCTTCAAATCCAAAATCTACTCAAACCGCTCACACCCCATTCCCCTAAATCGGGTTTTCCATAATCGCATTTTCCCTTTTTTCGTTATAATAATTTTGCTCCAAATGTTCATTTGACTGCACACCATCCAAAAACTGCCTTTCCCTCTTTTGTTCCGAATAGTACTTTCGCTAATTATTTTGGCATTTTAATAAATCATTTAATTTGACTTCTTCATCGTTGAATTTCAAATAATCGTTTCTCTTTTTTTGTCTTCTTATAAGAACATTTAATCGAATCACACACAATTTCTTTCTCTCTGAATTCGTCTTCTACTTCTTTACACTTTGATTTGTTTTTTTTGCGGTTTCTGAGATTCTAAACGGAAACAAACAAGTCACTTGACAAAAAAAGATTGAAGAAAAAAACTTAGGACGATTGAAAACCTTTTTGGGTTTCAAGTTGAGAACTTGTTGAATGGTTAGACCGCAAATTTTTAAAGAAATGCAAAAATGGAAACGTCCCGCTTTGGAGATTATTAAATGAAACTTGAAGATTTTTCAAACTGACAAGGGAAGTGTTTTCAAAAAGGTTTTGAGAATTTCTTTAAAATTGGTACACATATACTTTTAGACATGGTGAATAATGAGACAACATTTTTTCCTCCCCGGATGTACCTAGAAGCTGGAAAAACGCGTCTGAAATTTCACCTATATTTAAGCGTTATAAGCGTGAGCGCGATCTCCCCCTTTCTTATATAAATTTTGGAAGCAGTGACACAGGTAAAGTGGCAAGTCCCAATAGCGGGCGAAGGGAGTCTGAGCGGCCGCAGGTGTGGCAAAAATGGGCGACTCGCGGCTGAAGACCGCTGAAGGGCCAACGATGGCCCGTCGGCGGGCCACCCAAAAATGGGGAAATTTTTTACTTTTTGAGATTTTTCTCGGAATCGCTAAGAAATCGAATTCTAACGATATTATCCTTGTCAGAGAAAACAAAATGATTGTGAAAAAAATTCTAGATGGTAAAAACTCCGATCAAAAACTTTTCTTTCTAACTATTCTAGGCGATACAACATGTCTCGGCTCTCTTGTCAATATCGGCCAAACAGCTCTCAAATCGTTTTCGAACCACACCGAAACGTTTGGTTCCAATTTTGAGTATAATTGGGCAGTCCGTTTGATTGATGCTCTTCCCACTAAAC
>NC_013489.2:9517487-9665170 GCF_000004555.2 Caenorhabditis briggsae
ACCTTTTTTTTCTCTGACAAGAATAATACGTTTTTCAAATTTTCATCAGAAACCTCTCTACAACCCTGAACGGACGATTGGCGGCTGAACGGCGGCTGAGTGAGCGCAGGCGTGCTACTGCTCAGCAATTTGTTTCGGCGAAACGCACGAAAGTGAAGGGTTTTGATGGAACGTGCGAGGAACACTGTTTCGCCAAAGACTGTCGCTGCGAGACCATCTGACTTCGCTAAACAAGGCGCATGTGAAATCTCGGAGCCTCGTTTGCCAACAAATTTAAGAAAGCATAATTTAATTTCAATTGATGAATATGTTTTTAAGTTTCAATGTTCGCCGCAAATAATGTGTCAGAGATAAATTTGAGAAGAAGCTGGAATATTCAAAATTATCGGAAAAACTGCAATAATCCTCATTTATTGATGCTGAGAATTGCGACTTGAAGGCGTTTGGGTTTGGTTTCAGGTGAAATTTTACTGAAGATTTTTTGCAGCCTTTTTGAGAGAGAAAATTGAGAAAATCCGATAAAATTTTGGAAATTTCGAGATTTTTTCTTTTTTTTTTTGAAAGAACGATTCTGGGAAGTTACAATTTTTAATGGATGGGACGATTATATTCTAAAGAAGTGAAATTTGTAAAATTCGACATATATTGAACCAAGAAGAAACAAGACGAACAGTAAGTGAACCAGAATATGAAGTTAGAATTCGAAAATCTTAAGAGCGGAAAACTGAAATTGCGCATCAAGAAAAGTAAAATCTGGCATAATTTATTTAATTTATTTCCAAATCAAAAAACTCAATCAACACGAAGTTGAACTATTCACAGCACTTTCTTCCTCTTTTATTTGCCGTTCAATCACATCCAAATCGCTTCGTTGAGCACATAATTTTCCAGTTTCAAGCCATTGTCTCGTTTTCTCCTCTGGATCCATTTCATCATCTGATTCTTCGTCGTCTTTTTCTTCAATCATCTCAATTTCAGTCTCTCCAAATGACACGTGTCTTTCCATTCGATCTTTCAAGTCATCTTCATTCATTTTTCTTGTTGTCATAAATAGTTTTCTTTCGAGTATGAGCAATGGGACTTCTGAAAAAATCTGTTGGAGAGAATATTAAAAGAAAATTTAACCGATTGTAATTGCAATGAAAAACGCAGAAACCAAGGACATGGCATATATTGCTATTGTGATAAACATGAAATATCCAAAAGTGTTCGGTGACATTGGCTGACGAAGAGAGTTTAGATAGAAGAGAAGAATGGGTTCATGAGAGAGATAAACTCCCAACGAGAGTCTGAAAGTTTCAAAATTAAAAATATTTAAGTTTTCGATTGTTCACCTTGACAAAACCACTAGTGCGTGCCCACCAAAAACTTTGAATATTCCAAAATTGTATCCATTCTGAGCCAATACTACTATAATCGCCAAACCGATCGCCCAAATCATTCGATTAGTGACAGAGTGAGTATAAACTAGCCAGTTCCATGAGAAGAATGGACCAAACAGAGCAATTACGAGAAGCAAAACCGCGAGAATTTTCAGTCCGATTGCAGTTATAGATCGAAGAGTTCCAAGATATCTGATCTGACAGGTATACCATCCAGTTAGAATTCCTGAAATTTCGAGATGATCTTCAGAATATACACAAGTGCTATACCGATTAGGAATGGCGGATATCTGGATAGTGGAGAAGTGTAGAGTAATTTGAAAGACAATTCTGCCTTTCCAAAGTTTCCCGATAACATATCCACAAACATGTTGGCTGGTAATCTGAATTTTTGATGTTCTAATAAGCAGAATTAGAAGAAATTACGTGAAAATGGAGTACATAAGAGTACGGTAGGTGAGGGACAAAATGCATAACACCACCACCAACAACCAACCAAGACGGAATTTGGAGATAAAATAGATGATGATTGGGATCGTCTGGAAAAAGAGTTTAGAAAAAAAAGCGGGAAAGATGGATAACCAAGTAGAGCTGGAAATCAAGAGAAATATACCAGAGCCATGGAACACAATGCGACGGGAAGAAGTTGGCGAGGAAGGCAAAATGAGGCCAAAGAGAAGATGCTGAGCATTCGGTTCCAAACATTCCTAAAAAGACAGAAAGATATGGAAATCAGGACTAGAGATAACCTTGGGAATTCCAAAATGGTCCATCGGATAAATGATTATAAACAGTGGATATGAAAAGTAGATAAAGGGAAAAAGCAGGAAGGAGACGAAGACAGCGATGGAAAAATAGAGAGAGGCACTTGATAAGTGGAAACGTCGAATCCGACCCTCTGAAGCAGAAACTCAATATTAAAAACCCTAAAACACAACAAACCTAAACATCAGCCTCTTTCTGATGGAGTAAGTGGCTACACATCCAGATAAGAATAAGAACGTATCAACTGCCAATGACGAATTCAACATGAAATTTCTCCATCCAACCACGTTTTCTCCTTTTCTGGCAACACTTCTAACCGTATCCGTGAAATTCAATGAAAACAGACAAGTATGGGAAAAAATGACCCAGAAAGAGCTGCATACACGGAACATGTTGACCAGTTTCACATCTCGAGTCGAATTTCGGAATAAGTAGTTGAGACTGGAGCGGATTGAGAAGGAAGAGAGAATATTGATAAGTTGAGAATTGGAGAGATGAATTGAGGAGAGATTACGGTAGGTGAGAGCGATTGATGGAGCATATGGTCGATTCACAGATAGGTTGGCAGTCGATTCATTCTCATCTCCTGATGATTGCTTTCCGCCAGCTGATCTACCATCGCTCATGGAACCAGTCAAGGAGGAGTTTACTCGAAATTTTTCTAAATTGAAAAATTGGCTTGATTCCAAATTGAAATAATCACTAACTTCTATGAACAATTCTTCTCATTTTAGTTCCACTCTTTTTAATCAATCCTTCTCGATCCATCTTTTCTATGAGAGTTCCGACTGTAAGAAGTGCGATCATGAAGAAAACGGCAAAGAGAACAAAAGTCTGAAATTTAGATTTGTAACTGTAAATAACAGATAATCTATTACTTTCTTGCTCTTCCAAGTTTCGTCTTTTCCATCTGAACAATGAATCGATATATTCTCCATTTTCCCATTTAAAAACTTCTTTTTGGTGAATATGAAAAGTTTTTCGATATGATGCTCTTTGCATTCTGATGGCACGCATACACCTAAAAATTAAGTAACCATTCTGTGTAGTTCCTCATATATCTTCTTACCAGCTGTCACTGGAGATAATTCATTTTGAAAATTGACAACTCCTTTAACCGTACAATATTGTACATGCTTCTCACTTGACCACAATTCTCTGCATGTTTCAAAATCTCCAATGAAGAAAAATGGTCCTTTTCTGCCTAATCCAGGTGGTTTAGTGGGAAGAGCATCAATCAAACGGACTGCCCAATTATACTCAAAATTGGAACCAAACGTTTCGGTGTGGTTCGAAAACGATTTGAGAGCTGTTTGGCCGATATTGACAAGAGAGCCGAGACATGTTGTATCGCCTAGAATAGTTAGAAAGAAAAGTTTTTGAACGGAGTTTTTACCATCTAGAATTTTCTTCAAAATCATTTCGAACTTTGTTCCATTGTCTCCTTTCTCAAATAGTTCTTGAAGAACATCTTGCTCGTTTTTCAAGAAGAGACACTCGATTTGAAGAACAAGTAGATGTAGGAAGATTATCCAATTGACTAGATTCATACTTCTTGTCAATAAATTCTCAATATGTGATAATGGAGTAAAAAACAGACAAGTCTAGCCTCCAAAATACGGAGGCTAGACTGGCTGTCGCTTATTCACGTTTAAACTATTTTCCAAAATCTATGTCGGCATGCACAGGGTTCCAAGAGGCTTGGTCAGAAATCGCGCCATAGATAACTATTACCTACAGTAATCCATTTCATTTTCTATTATTTTTTCCCTACAGTAACCCTTTTATTTTCAAATATTTTTCCCTATAGTAATCACAGTTGTACTTTTAAAAGATTACTGTATTAAATCTTTATCAAACAGTTCATTCAAGAGCAAGACTATTGAAAATAATATCTAAAATTCCATTGAGCAAAGAGATGTTTTAAAATTCAATCAGTTAAATCAGTTTCGAATCAACTAAATTATTCTTCATTTTGTTTCTCTAGCCGTCGACATCTGAAGTCGTTTCGAAGCGCCAGGAGATTGTAAATTCATTGTTCCTGTGTTCAGTTCAGTTGTATGTTTCCTGTATCCTTCATCAAGAAGTTCGAGAACTTTCATGAAACTGTTTTCCATTGTTTGCTGAATTTCGATGGGATATATCACGGCCTCGCGGAAGGGAACCTAGATTTAAAAATTGAAAGCGCGCCAAGTTTAGACGCGTAGCGCGGTCGCGTCGCGGCTTTTCGGTGAGTAGCGACTCAACAACGTTCAACTTCACGTTTTTTTCAAAACACGTTCCAAAATTTTCGAATCTGGCACGCAGCCAATTTTTGTGTGCGACAAAGCGCGCGTTTTTCAGGTTCCCAACCGCGATGGCGTGATATATCAATTGAATCTAATTTGAGAACTTACATGAACAAGTACAAATACCATCGAAAGAAGACAAAGGTCTATGAAATGTAATGCAAAAATAATGACACCAGAAATATGACTAGTCGGTACTAAATCTCCAAATCCAACTGTTGAAAACGTGCTGAATGAAAAGTAGATGGCATCCCAAAACACAAATTTCTCGTAACTAGCGATTCCGAGAGAACCGAGCGTCCAGAATGTGAAAAGAAGGATAAATGATTTTGTGACCGTCATTCGAAATTTCACCTTTTTATTTCCACTGAAAGCTCGAAATGAATAAATCATTTAAATTTCAGATCTTAACATCTTAAGAACATACCATACTCTCCAACAACTAGCAACTAAGCCAAGAGCCCAGTTACAAACTCTCAAAGCTACTTTTCCATTGTGACGAAGAACGTAAATAGTTAGGGCAATTCCGATAATACCGTACACTACAGTAACCATTTTGCCTACTATTGTGCGACACACCAATTGACCGTATCCTAAAATGGAATTTTTTTATTATTATTTCAATTTATAAAGCATAAAGTCCCAGAACGAAAACTACCGTAACCTGAAATGTTTTATTTCAAGGATTTTTTCTCGTGTTTCATTGTTTTTCGTCCAGTTTTCCGTTACTTTTCTGAAAAAAAAAAATCGGGGAGTAATAATATTTTTTTAGGTTCCGGTAGTTTTCGTTAGTGGATCTTATTTTTACCTATAGTGGTAATGCAAGTTAGCACATAAGCCAATCCATCAAGATACGTATTTATATACCTTGGAGGATTCAAATTATACAAGGATTCATAAATCAGTTTGAGACATTTATTATTTATTTCATTGTGGTTCTGAAACTCTTCATTTAAAATTGAACAATTGAAAAAATCTAACCGGTTTCAACGGTCCACATTGATTTGGTGGTAGTGCTTTGTACAATTCCTTTGATTTCTGAAGAACATTTTTGTGGTAATCATCAAGCTGGAAACGGAAATTCTGAACATTTTCAAATCCAAAACGCCTACTTTCTTATCAGAATTTGATTCGATTTGCCAAAAAAGTGCAGCTCCTCCACATATGTAGGCTACCAAAATAATAAATGCGATGATAGTATTGAATTCTACAATTTGTTCAGGTTGAGAATTTTAATTTCCGAAAACTTAATCTCACTTCGAATTTTTTTCCGGATCTTTTTGAAAGTTGTTTGTTTGGGTTTTTCTTTCTCTTCTCGTTTGACAAAGTTAAATACTGACTGCTTTCTAACTAGATGATGGGTTTCAGGAGGTGCATTTTCTATTTTTCTTTTCATGAATTTGTCAATCAGACGATCAGTATGTCTATGTGTTCCATCACTGAAATTGGAACATTCAGATGTTATGGTATCATATATTGGAACCTCCCGTAGTCACCTCCTCCTGGTGGTGGAGTCTGTGGATTTGCCATTCGAATTAATGGAGTCGGAGATGCACTGAAAACATGGATCAGGAATAATGATGAAATCAGGGAGTTCCAAGGATTTTCGTGGAGATACATGTAACCAGACATACCTGCCCCGTTTACGTTCGTAGGCTTCCATGACTGATGACGAAGTCCGGTGTACGGCATCCAGAACACCAGTCATGCATTATTTCGAAAAGTTCACGAGTAAATCGGTGATATATCAAAAAATATTTTAAAGGAAATGTTAGAACTTTTGGATTCTACATAGATTATGCGTTTATTAGTTTTAACCAGCCTGTTTGTCGCGCTTCAGGCACTCCAAAACAGCAGGCTAGTGCGCCTTCGGAGCAATTTAACCTATAGGTTAAATTGCATATATTTCATCACTGGTTCCTCGCTTCGCTCTTCACTTTTTTTCAAAAGGTCCGCCTTCCTCGTGTAGAAATTTTTTTGAAGAATCGTTTGTTGAAATTTTGTAGAAAGATTGTAGAATTTTGTAGAATTTTGTAGAATTTTGTAGAAAGTTTGTAGAAATTTTGTAGAAATGTTTTTGAAGAATCGTAACTAGGTCGATTCCGGTCCGTTTTGGCTTACTCTTTTTTTAATCGATAGAAAATCTCTATGGCTATAAGATTGCTAAGAATCGTCAGAAGTGGTACTTTTGAACCAAGATATGATGCAAAACGTACAAGTGGATCCATTTTTTTCGGTTTTCCGGTTTTTTATACCGGACTAGGGCCTAAATGAAAAATCCGCCACGACCAATCAATGCACAATTTTGATAGCTATATTGAGAAAAAATTAGACTTGTTTTACTCAAAAATTGAAAAGTTATTAAGTTTTGAGTGAAATGTTCGAAATTCCAAGTGTCCAGCATCCGCCTCTTGGTACGCGAGAGCCACTGGTTTGATTTTTTGAATTCCCAGAAAGGAAGATCCCTAATTTCATTTTTTGCTTTTAGATTCTTTCCAGGTACGATGGTTCCTGAGGTATAGCTGAGAAGCCGCAAAAAATTGGGGAAAAATTGGAGACAAGTTGTAAAAATTGGATCTCTGGAACATCTTCTCCTGGAACATCTTCTCACTAAAGTTTTGTTATTTTTTTAGTGTTGCTGATATCTCTGATAGCTAATACATAAAATCCAAACGTTTTAAAACTTATCCTGACAGAGCGCTGAGCTAGGGCAGCAAGCCCTGTAACTGATTCCCCTAAATTTCCAACTTGTAAAGTTACAGGGCCGAAGACCCTGTCCGGTCTGTTCGTCCTGAGCGTTCGGAGCGAGCGAAGGGAGAACAGACTGAACCTTTCAATTAACTGAGTCCACAGAGCCAGGGCCGAAGGTCCTGCATCTGATTCCACCTTATTGCGCGGCAAAGCCGCGCCAAGAGGAGTCGGCCGTAGGCCGAGGACGCTAGTCATTCCAATGTTTTTATTTCACATTTCTTCTCGTTTATTCTTTTTCAATTTTATTTAATTATTTTTTTTCCCAAGCTCATTTTTCTTTTCCAGTAATGATAATATCAAAAGATCTGTTTCAAATCAGAGATGAAAAAACCACATTGGCAAGACAACGTACTTTATGTACAATTGTCTCACCGCAAAAACAACAAAAAATTTATTCATAAGCTATCATTTATCTGCGTTCTATTGACAGCCATTGCAAAACAAGATAAAACTCTGAAAGTCTGAAATTTAATTTTTTTGGCTTGGTAAAAAAAAACAATTCTTGTTGTTTTCTTTCCGGAAAGAAAACAAATTATTCGAAGGTTTTAATGGAGAAATAGGATGGAAAGATATTGTTAACGCGGTTCAGGTATGTCCAGAAAGAGTCAGATACACCAACAGAGGCTGGTATAAATCACTCTTCCTTTTCAGCTTAGAAGGGTGATACTCGTAATCCAGACCTATAGAAAGAGAGAGAGAGAGAGAGAGAGAGAGAGAGAGAGTGAGTGAGACAATGCGAGTTTTTTTTTTCATTTGAATCCAAATTAACCTTACAGATTTTTTTCCAACAGTGTTCCATCTTCAACTTGAATGACCCTCCATCCTTTGCTCGGTGCAAAATTGTTCTCAGTTTTCGACTTTCGGTCATTTCCATTGGGTTTTCCCAACTAATCCCATTTCCTCTCCTCTGTTTCTTCTTCATTTTCATTCTCATTTCCATTCCATTCCATTTTGTGCGCTCGCTTTTTCGTATCAACAGCTCATTTTAATTTCGCCCTGCCATACATGCATTCATTTTGTGATTTCGCAATGTTTTTGAACCCAGAGACTCGAAAACAAATGGCGGACAGCGATTCTGGAGTGGCTCGATTCGTCGTGAAATTGACAAGATTCAATAGTGACAAAATGGGATTATGAAATTGTTTTGGGAATATTCTGAATGGTATTAAACTACAGTGTAGGCCAATTGTAGAACAACATAAAAAAGTAAAAATAAAAATAAATGAATATTCAAGTTTCCGATCACTTTGAAAAGTTTGGAGAGTGTAAAATTGACCTAGATTGAAAACTTTGCATTCACAAAAATTTTTGAAAATTCCTAAGTTTTTAGCTACTCGTCCATTTCTGAGATACTCCCATTTATGGCCCTGTCTTTCAGAAATCGGAAAAAAGATGAAAAAGTAGTAATTTTCGAAAGAAACTCCGTGAATGCAAAGTGTTCAATTTAGTTCTGTTTTACGACCTCCAAAATTTTCAAAGTGATCGGGAATTTGACAACCGAGCTCCAGACTCTGGTTAATTTTAAAAACGGCCGAAAATTAACTGAAAAAAAACATTTTCGTATATCTTATTGACTTGTTGATAGAAAGGTTATGGCTAAAAAATTTGCATCTAACCCGAGATTCAACAAACATTGAACTTTCAGAACCTCATTTTTCAAAACATCTTGGTCTTGTGAACTCAATTTCATGTTTCCATTTTAGTCCCTTTTATTCCCTTCTCCAAAAAAAACTCCAATTCCCTTGCAAAACAATGGTTCGTTCACTCTCCTTTTTCCTCCATTCTTTCTTCATTTTTTTCAACTGACTCCAACAGAAAATACATCAATTAAGTGGTGCTCAACGAGCCCTTCTTCTCGTTCTTTTACAAGAGAAAAGAGAGAGAGAGAGGGTCACTTTCTTAGAATTTATGGGGTGCTCTTTCCCAACCGGAACGACAGAATTTTTCACTGTGAAATATGACAAGCGCCTTCTTGGCCTTCTTGACTCGAGATGGCATTTGGCAGAGTCGTTTTGGGCTTCTTCTTCTTCTTGCGAAAGCTCATTTATTTTCGAAAAAGACAGAAAACCAGATGGATGATGAGATAGAAAATGGAACTGGGAGGAGCGGAGCAAAAAAAAAGAATATGAGCCATTATGAGGATCGAATGGGTAATTGAAGATTACTGTAGCTGAAGTTTTGAAGCAAATGAGGGCAAGGATTACTGTACTTTCCCTTATTTCCAAAACTTCAACCTTTTTTTAAACCACATCCCCCGAACACTTCAAGTCCCTCCCCCGTTTTTTCTTCTCTTTTTATATACGATATATTGTATACAAAACCCATCCATTCCATTCTTCTCACTCATCATAATAGCACCATTTCCGGTGTCACCACCTCTTTCTCTTTTTTCTATATAGAATATATACTAGTCATCATCAGAACAATCAAAAAGAGTACTATATAGTACTCTCGTATCTGAACTAAGAAATGGATATGTATTGCGGATATCGGAATTAGGTAATAATGTGAAAGTTGGAAGAAGAGAGAGGACATAGATAATTATAAGGTGTCACATTTGTCAGTGGCAACCGATTAGCTAATATTGGGGGAAGAGAATCAAGATATTATCAGAGAACTAATAGTGCGAGATTCGGGAAATGAACCGGAAATGGATTCAACTTGAGAGTTTAAACTATAAGTATATCAGTTGTAGTTTTCAAGTTCATTTTATTTTTTTTCTACGCTCTGGAAGTGCAGTTTTTCAGACATGAAAACGGGCAGTACCATTATTTCTTATAAGATTGATATTTTTGGTTAAGAAAAGCAGATATGATAGAACTTGACGAGTACTACAAAATGATATTAATTGAAAAAATTACCTTGTTTAGGAACAAAGTTACAGACAAAACGGGCCGAAAAAATCGCCAGGGCCTGGCACGTGCCGTACGGCATGACTCAGTCACTTTATGACTTCTAACTTTGTTCATAGACAAGATACCGTTTTCCAAATAGTATCATTTTGTAGTACTCGTCGAGTTCTATCATATTTAATTCAGTTGATAAAGAAATATTGATTCTAAAAGGAACCATGGCATGGCCCGTCTCCAAGCATGTATTTTTCCTCGAAAACGGATCTTAGAATTTTCGATTGTTCTAAAACGTTTTGAGAACCTGAATCAAAATCAAAATCCTCCAGAATTCTCCAGATTGTTTCCTTTCACATTTCCTACTTTCAAAATTTCTATTGTTCCAACTATCACATGTTCCCGATCTTATATTTCGCCTCTTCCCTCCAACTAATTATGATCTCCCAGTTGATTCGGTTATCATGGTTGCATGCATTAGTTACACTTGTTTACTTGCTCCGAACCGTTCTTCATATCAGTTTTGTGGACCACTTCAAAGCCATAGAACCTTTGAGATAGTTCGTTCACAAAGGAGAACAACAAGTAGGTTATCAGTGGTCACTAATCATGGTCATTCAATCGAAAGTACAAGCGTATGGAGAGCTTCCAATTTGATTAGATGGAACAAGTTTGTTGATATAGAATTAAAAAGAGGGGAGACATGAAACATTTTTTTCTCAAAATTCCATTTATATAAGCTCCTCGAGGAGTTGAACTTGTGGGGCGAGTATGAAAAGTGCGGCGCCGCTACCGACTGAACCACGCGAGCGAAGCTAAAACGGCCTCCCGATGTAGCATTGTACACCATCACGTCAGAATGCATACCAAAACTCCCAAAAATCTCCTGTGCCCTTCTTTAATAACGCCTCTTGAATTTGATTTGAAAAATGATGTATTCCATGTACAGAAGCTCCATATGTGGGTTTTATCAAAAACATAACTCTCCGAAACTTCACTTTCGAATCCTTTTTGTTTTTTCTTTTCTTCCAAAATCTGGATTCTTCTTTTTCTTCTTCGCCCACTTTTTTTTGTAGATTTCCGTATGACTCACAGGTGTTATTAGTCATGAGAGAAAGATGAGGAAAATAGGAAAAGTGAGAAAGAAAGAAAGTATGTATTACAACGGTATCTGACCATTGGGCACATTGGACGAGAAAAGTGACTAATGGAACGGAAACTCTCGAAAGAAGAAATAGAAGAATAAGAGTGAGAGAATGTGTCATTCAAATGTGTTCAATTGATGGATTGATTGAATAGAAAAGTGATATTTGTGACATGATAAGCAATTTTACCCATACAAAATAAAAATAACAAGACTTATCGAGACCGGAAATTAGATTATCCATTCCTCAGAGTAGTTCCCTTTGATTCAATACATAAATGTACGAATTTTGGATCATGAACAATTCGCAATTAGATTCTCGATCCCTCACCTTCTTCTCTTCCAGTTGTAATAGAACCACGAGCTTTGAAGAAGTTTTACATTGAATCGTTCAGAAAAATGACCAGGTATTCGTTCTTTTGTGTAATGACATTAAGCAGTGATTCTATATAGTTTGTCAGTGTAACCCAAAATATTTAATGTTGATTCTTTGCCTAGTGGGCACATAAACTTTAGATAATTGAGTGCTCTTCAGGGGGGAGGCGTTGGAAAGTTGTAAAATTATAATATCCGTAAAAGGGGCAATTAGCTCCTAGCCCAATATAGGAACTGCTCCCAACCATGGCCGTTTGTGCTCTAGAAAATTCACGAAAATGATTTTTTGGCTCTAGTTGGTTATTTTGGATTTTAAAGAAATTTTTGGATTTTAATAAAAATTTTGGAATTTTAAAAAAATTTTGGATTTTAAAGAAATTTTTGGATTTTGAAAAAAAAATTGGATTTTAGACAATACCAGAAAATTTTGGATTTTAAAGAATTCAGAAAAGATTCATAATAATACCTCCTGCTTTTCAACTACTCGATTTTTGGCATAAAAGCGCCTTCGTACGTTGGCGACCGTCAGACGTTGGCCCGTCAAAGATTGATTGTTATTTGTTTGCTTGAGAATAAATTTGATTTGGGTGCTAAGTAAGGTATAGTTTATTAGCTTCCAACTCTTTTGAATTTGGTGTCATTTTCGAATTCCTCAGTACAGAGATAACGAAGCTTTTCAGTCTAAGCCTATAATTTCAACCATCAGACAAAGTACTCTGAAAAATTCCAGTTGTTGAAGTACTGAAATTCAAATCAATGAAAATCTCTTTTTTTCACTAAATGTTTTTTCAAATTTTCTGTTTTTTCGTTCAATTTAAAGGCTTAGGCTGAAACGTGCTGTTTTCCTTCCACTGGAACACTGGCATTTGACATCAACTTTAAAACATTTGGCTGTATATGCCATATTTTCATAGGCCCAGTATCCAAGGGTACACCGGGAAAGAGTACATCTACTTCTTAGAGTACATTGATTCCTAGCATACATGGGATTTTGTGGTACATGCGGGAGGGCCAAAAAAACTTTCCTACTGACTATTTAGCTTTTGCTCTAAATCATAGGCTCAAGCTAAAACGACCTACACCCAAGATCCCATTTACCCTCAGAACCTATATACCCTAAGAACTCAGAGTACCCTCAACGTAGCCTTTTTTAATGTACCCTTCGGTCCTGGGTTCCCGACAAGATGAGGGCAATAAATATTAAACCTTCGGGTCCCTTTTTTGCTTGTCTCTAGTCTTGAAATTTTTGCACTATCTTCAAAATCCAAAAATTCGAAAACTATGAAAATGTCTGAAAACAAAGACAAACCAGTTGTTCAAAAGCTAATTACAGCGAAGTACAGCCAGGAGGAACACTGACCACAATTTATGATGAAAATTTCATCGCACGAAATTTTTGGATTTTAATGTTTTTCAAGATCTTAAAAATCCAAAATTTTCTTAAAAATCCAAAATTTTCTTTAAAATCCAAAACTTTTTTCAAAATCCAAAAATAATTTAAAAATCCAAAATATTCTTTAAAATCCAAAATAACCAACTAGAGCCGATTTTTTTGATCCAGTCTTCAGATAATGCCATACTTGGCCCTACCATAGTTCTTTTTAGAATCAATATTTCTTTATCAACAGAATTAAATATGAAAGAACTTGACGAGTACTACAAAATACAACTAATTAAAAAACAGGTACTTGACTATGAGCAAAGTTACAGATGAAACAGGCTAAATAAACATCCGGGGCCCGCCGGCCCGGATAAGCCACTTTATGACGTATAACTTTGTTCTCAGAAAAGACTCATTTTTCAAAGTATTACTATTCTGTAGTACTCGTTGAGTTCTATTATATCTAATTTGGTTGGTTAAAAATATTAATTCTGAAAGAAACTATGGCGGTGTCCGCTAGGCACCATAATGCTCTGTGGTGGTTTTATAACATACGGTAGTGCAGTTTATGTTCGGAACCATTTTGAATTCATGATCAACCAATCTCCAATCATTTTCATTTCTCATTTTCATTGCCTTCTCATTTTCATTGGTTTCCAATGTCTTATTTACCTTCATCATCATTTTTATCCTCTCATTCCACCGGTCCCTTGCCAATAAAGCTAACCCATTTACCCCCACTTGAAAACCGCATCAAATGGCATCCCCCGCTCTGTCATCTGCCCCCAACTATTTCGGTTCCCATCAGACGATGATTTCTTTTTTTTCTCATTCCGCCAAAAAGCGTGAATTACATGATTCCTAGTATTCTCTGTTACTACTATGTATTCACATTCCGAACCGAAAAGAACAACTTTCGATTTTCGTTCGGCTTCTTCTTTTTCGTTTTTACCAAAAGAAAAAAAACGGAAAGATGTTCAGTTTGTTTTTGTATACAGTAGGAAAGAAAGAATTTTTGGAAATTTTGATGCCCTCTTTTTTTCATCTTTTTTATTCCTCATCGCAAGTTTTCCGTTCTAAAAATAACGAAGAATAGGAGGGAAGAATGCTTTTAACATTTGAATCGATTTGTGTAGGCGTATTCTAGAGTGAACAATGGAATCTCTGGAATCAAGGATTCTGAGAAAGTGATGATTCGGATGTTCAAAGATCCTGACATTATGAAAGCTTCAGAACACATCAGAAAGGTCTCGAATGTGATCCCCAGCAATTCCCATTATTAGCTACAATATTAAACAGTACCAATGGCTTCTTCAGGATCTCGTCCTTAACACGACATCGCGAACGGGCACCTCAAGAAAGTGCTACTCGGCGCTAAAAGCCGCCACGCCGACAGGCGACGCATCCAAATTTAGCTCGCATGAATATTTCAGAAAACGTCGACAAAGTCTTGAATGTGGTCCCCCGCAACTCCTATTAGATCTGAAATCATACAGTAGCCAAGGTTTTTTCAGGATCTCATCCCTAACCCTGATGGGAAACCAAGTGTTCTTATGAAATATTCTTTCTCTTGTTCCCTACTTCGAGTTAACCTGTTTCAACTTGTCATCCACTTCTCCATTAACACCTTTTTTCCTCCCATTCCTTTTCTCTTTCCTCCTCCATCACCATTCTCCATCTTGCCTCGTTTTTCTCCCTCAATCTGCCTCCCGGGTTGGTATAATTGCCTCTTCGCCTTTCATCAAAAATGAGGGCACTATCGGATAGACACACCACCAGCAGTATCCGAAAATTCTAATTCTATTCCGGTGAGGTCGAGGCGCCTTTTTCCAAATGTGATCCCTGTGTCCAAGAGCGAGAGAAAGCGATAATGGGGCGGCAAACTGGGAGGAAAGGATTAGCCTCTAGAAGCATCGATAGGCATCTCTCGACATATGTTGGTTAGCCATTTGGATGTTTAGAAGGGGATGAAGTAATAGGAAGGACCATAGTACATATTTTAGGAATACGGGAATACGATCATATTGGAAGAAGAGCAATAACATTTTGGGGATCTCATTTGTTAATGGATTCAGAGAGTTCATATGTGGATTTACACTCTTTCAATACACTTTCAAAACCATCTTCAATAAGGTCAAGTGGGCACTGACACGTGGCAGAAGTGGTCATTGCGTCTTAGAATGACCGTATGGAGACGATGGGAGAGACGGGTGAGCAAACAGTCTGGCATTGCGCCAGAAGGGTAGTTGGTTGACAAGGCATTGCATCTTTTTTAAAGATCCTAGACTACGGTAACTGAAAATCACTGTTGACTTCCTGAAGTATAGGTCTAGACAGATCCCTTTACGAACTTCAGTTGTTGTTTTTGAAATCTAATCCTAGGCCCCAATAAATTTCCGAAATTTAGGTTTTCCCTTGCTTATCTCAAGTTCCAAATCTTTAAACAGTAGGCGTCACCACTGAATCGAATTACTTTAGTCCATATAGATACCGATCTTTTTATTCTTTTCATTTGGTCCGTCACTCTCTGTGTCTTTGTAAATCCCCTAACAGACACCCCACCCATCTGTCGATCTTATGGGGGGAACAGATAATTATGGTGGACGGGTTGGCTGGTAAGGAGGGTTGGAGGAGAAGAGAGAAGGACCTTCTCAAAGCAATGTGGTCGCGACACACCACATTACTTAGCACAAGACAGAGAGTATGTAAATTGGAGAGAGCCATGATGAGAAATATGGAGGAATGACCCCAAGAGATGGGTTGGTGGTGTAATTGGGTGGAGAAGGACGACGAGAGGAAGAACACGGCTACACTGCCCTCCCTTTTTTCTCGACGCTTTCAAAAGAGAATACCTTCGGAGCAAAACAGAGAAAAATTAATACGATGCTTTTTTCGGAACATCAGAAAATGCGCGCAAATTCGAATAACCGTAGTGCATCTGCGGTGCCTGCATTCAATCGGAACAAGCGCGCAAAAAAGTTATTTTTTTTTAAAGTTCCGGAAAACACCGTGGTTAAAGGTGATTCAAATATCGTTTTCCTTATCGTTCCTTTTAATTTTATCGTCAGTTCACCCCCTTTCCATTTTCGAATACTTCTGATTGTTTCTCGAAGGGATCAGTGTCCTTTTCTCAAGGGACAATGATTTGTTATTCATGAAGTAGTGTCCCGTTTTCTTTTAAATTCTCTATTTGTCACAGTTCATTTTTCACCAATCCCCCGCAATGACAATGTAATAGGACTAATGTACTTTATCTTGTCACATTTTGATTTATTGGAACAAAAGTTTTGCTATTTTCCTTATGATGCAGAAGCTGACATATTCTTCATCATGAGTTGTTCGGGAGTGTGTGAGAGGAAATGTTCTGATTGAGGTGAATATTCTCGTTAATGTGTGAATAACAATAACGAGCTAAAGTTCCGGTTGGCTCATTCTTTTTAAGTTCTGTTTCCAAGGCAATGTGGTAAGAATTCAAAATCTGAAAGAAGAACATTCCATCCTATCCATAGATGATTTTTAAAAAATCGAAAATTTCATGGTACACTTGGTTTTTCGAGAATTCCAATTCTCAATATCCATTACCCGAAGCCAGAGAAATTTCAAAAATACTCATATTTTTACCCTTCGTAGCCAATTTGGCCTTGTTGACACCATCCGTTTTTTTTCTAAAAAATTCCAATTTCCATTCGGTTGCGTCACAAAAAAGAGACAATTCCGGACAACTTATATTTTTCTGTGTGCAGTTTTATGCGTTGGCAGAAGAATGCTGTTCTTCATTATCTTATCGCTGAGTCACTCAAACAGTTATCAGTCGTGTTGCATTCTTGCGGACATAGCTATTTTTGTGCTCTAATTTGATAACTCTTGATAAGGCCAGTCGTGGGAACAGCAGACTGGACCTATAGGTGAAAAAACGAAACCACAGAGACAGCACGAAGTCGTACTGCAATTTTTCAGAAAATTGCGTACGACGAATACGATTTTGAAAGTGTTTTCATTCAATTCCAACCGATTTTCGTTTCCGTTTTCCAAGTTCTCATTTTCCCGTTCGGTTTCACAGTCTTGCGTTTTACACCTGGGTTACGGTAGTTGCAAAGTTGTGCACTCTGCATTTAGTGTACTCCGACCAAAGACCGCGCCAGAATTTTTTTCTGGATTGTTTTTCGAGACCGTACAAATCGGAAAGACTTTAAATCCGAAAGAAACGAAAGCGAAAGAAACGAAACCGTAAGAAACGAAACGGAAAAAAATCGAAACGGAAAGAACGCTAAACCGTGCACAGCTTTGCTGAAATGGCGTGCGCAAGCTGCAAATGGGCGGGGTTTTGTCTAAATCTCTTACAGTTCAGAAATCTCTCGTTCAATTCAGATAAACCCCGCCCTTTTTTGCAGCCTGCGCACGCAGTTTGTGCACGGTTTAGCGTTCTTTCCGTTTCGTTTCTTACGGTTTCGTTTCTTCCGCTTTCGTTTCTTTCGGATTTAAAATCTTTCCGATTTGTAGGGTCTCAGTTTTTCGAAACGATTTTCAGCAATTTTTCGGTTTTGAGTTGTTTTCTCCGTCACTAAAACGCCCCTCTACCTTGTGTCAACACCATGAATAATAGCAAAATCTCGTTGTTTTCTATTATTCAGTGTTTTCCAGCTCTGCCTATTCATCCGGTCGTGTTCCGTAGTTTTATTGTTTACAGTTCCGTACTCTGAATTTTCGAATTTTCGTTGTCTCAAAAGAATCCATTTGTCCCTGAGCTTTTTTCAGGTGAAATCTTTCTCGTAAATAATTTTCGCGTCAACGCACACGTCCGCAGACTCGAAGAACTAGGTAAACATAGAATCATGTGAAATCGTACCAAAAATTAACGAAAACAAGTAAAAAGCTACCTACAAATGACCGTTACGTGTTTTTTTGTTTGCTCAATACTAATGAAAACTTCGAGGCTTGTGACTAGTACAAAGAAATGTGTCAAAAAAATTAGAAATCATGTTTGATCATGATTATCGTCTAGGATATCTAGGAAACAGTTTCATGTGACGGGCGGAACTAAGTTTTTCATTTGAAAGCTCCGAGAATGTCGCATTTTCGGTCAGGAGGACAGAAACACCAAGTTCAGACGGCTGTTTTCTAGTCGGTAAACCATAACTGTAATGCTCAAACGTTCTTATTGGAGTTCTTAATCTGAATTGGTCGTCATTCTAAAAATATTCATGGTTCCCTTCGAAGATTCCTGACTAGAAGAAAATCATGATTCATCATTTAGGGATTTTTAGGTCGCACAATCTTTTCGACTAATATCTCTCATAGTCAGTTACAATGCGGTAATCTGCCTCATTTTTTATACCCCTAAGATTGGTTGTTGATACTTCGGTTGGCTCGTTTTCATCACCCGTACACGCAAACATACATCCAGCGTGGACGCCGCCCCATCAGGCAGAAGGCTCCGCCCACTTTTCCGTCCGCTATGAGAGGCGGGAGAGAGGACGCATTTGCCGCTTCTGCAGCGATAGGAGGGACGTTTCGACGGCTGCTGCTGGCTGCCACTGTGTGTATCATTGCGGTTGGCGTTGTGGTGATGGTGGTAAGGGTGACGGGACCACTATTCTGGTGTCCTTGCCCTCTTCTACCCCTACACAATGTGCAAGACACTGCTCACATATTCATTCATTTCGTTGTCCCTACATCCATCCTATTCGTTTTTTCCCCGGATCGTTTCTCTTTTGATACTTCTCGTTCTCTTTTTGGCTCCACCTCCTCCTCTCTATTTCGTAATCCATGTTTCTTCATTCTTCATTTCGAAATCAAGAATGACTCATACTGGACTTCTGTTCATTTTAATTCTCGTTGTTATGTTTGTCTCGTTTCCAATTTTTAGTGTAGGTCAAAACCGGGGACGGTTGAATCAGAATTGAGAGCAAATAGGGGGCGGGCGGGCGGCCCCCCTCTACAGATCAAATGACACAGATAGACCATTCAAAAAGGTAAATGGTGCTAGTGGCCCGCTCTTTCCCAACACCCATCTCGTCTCCTCTTCTCTCTCCGACAGTCTTTTCGACACACTTATTGTCGTTATGAATTGTATGTGTAGGATGAAAAACGAGGATTGAATGTTCTATTTTTGTCACCTCACCTGGCTGAGAGACTGGTTCTTCTAGAAGAATCGGAGAATGCTCTCATGAATTCGAACAAATCGTTTTACTCCTCTGTTCTTGTCTGGGTTTAAATATTCTTTTGTAAAAATCAATTGAAAAATCTTATTCAATCAATAGACTACATTTGACCTTTCCCAGAAGAAATATTGCTGATCAAACCCTTCCCCTAATCCCACCTGGTTGGCTAACAGTCCTCTTTTTCGCTCATTCAACGTCGTTCGCTCTGTGCCCTTCTCCACTCCCCTATTGTCTTCAATTGTTTTATGTCTCACTCCAATTTTCTCATTATTGAGTTCTTTTCTACTCTTTTCCCGTCAGAAGTCAATTCGTTAAGACGGTTCTAGAATAGAAAATGAGCTTCTCTTTTTGAAGCTGAGTACAATTAGTGCTCTTTTCTGACAAGAGATGTGCCTTTGTGTGCTCATTTCAGTTTTGTCTTTTGCCTACCAAAATGTGCTTGGCGAGCTAGTGGTGGGCTCTCTATTCGATTACCCCCGTAATTGAGTTGACTTTCATGGCAGTCGTCTTTCCTTCTGTTTTCCTATTTTCATTCCGGAATTTTTTCTTCTTCTGTCCTTCCACTTCTACCAGTATCTTTTTCGGTTCTATTTTTATCCCGTTGTTTCTCGTTCGATTTGAAATTCATCCTAATCCATTTAAATTTTTCAGTTTTCACTCTCTACTCGTCACTAACCACCACCAGAACAATCATGTCTGAGGAAATCAAGAAGATCGAGGAGGTCGCCGAAGAGAAGGCTCCAGAGGTACCAACCACCGAGCCACCAGTCGAGGCTGCAGCTCCTGTTTCCGAAGAAGCTCAAAAGGTCGAGGAAGGAGCTGCTGAAGCTACTCCAGCTGCAGAAGGTGAAGCTGCTGCTGCTGCTCCAGAGGAGAAGAAGAAGTCTGGTGGCGTCGCTCGGCGTTTCACTTTCAACAAGCGCTGGGGAAAGCATCGTGATGCTGAGGCTGCTGCACCAAAAGAGCCAGAGGCACCAAAGGATCCAAAGGAGGACGTCCTTGGATGGATCGCTCAGCAGATCCCTCAAGCTGTTCACAAGGTGAGATTCGGGAGAGAATGAATTAGGAATAATTATGCCATGTTGGTGGGAGGTAGAGAACAACAGATGGTATATTTGACAGGGAAGAGGTGAACGCAGTTTCAGTGTTTTCTAGCATATAACAGATGCTTCGGATTGGGGCTCAACATTAACATTTCTAGATCGAATTTCTAGTTAAGATAGTTTTCGTATTTCAAAAAGGGAACCCTCCTAAATTTTAGAATTATCCCAGAACAAGTAAAATCTTCACTGTTAGCTGAAGTGAATAGCCTTCTAACTAACATACCATTGAAACCTGATCCTAAACAAAATGTTTTTTTATAACTTTCGCAACAGATTGTGCAGGGATATACTCTTCTCAAGTTCATTAAGTCCCCTATTCATCATCGTTTGCGCGTTGTATCACCATTTGCAAGAGTCTCGATTTGTTTGATCGCGTCGGCAAGATAGACGGCCTGTGTGTGTCGGTACTCTGTAAAAGGGCAGCTGTGCCAATCTCCCCTTCTATCTTCTTTTTGCAAAAACGCGTACACTGTTGTAATGTAACTAACTGCGCAACACAAGTTAACTCTTGCGCAACTCTTTAGTATGAAGACCCCCAGAGAAGACGAACGAGATTCGTTTACAGCCGTAGTCGAAGGTGTCCAATTGCAAAATTGACCTCTAAGGATTTGAAGAATAGATGATGTAATTGCTCTCTTAAATTTCGGAAAAATGAAAGATTTCAACGAAACACAATGACATCGTCATTTTTCGAACTCATGGAGGACGTTTCCGGAGCATGTCGTCTATCTCGTTGTCTACTCTGATGCAAACGTCCTCTTCTCGTCTAGAAACAATGGGAATGAGCTCTCATTTGAAACAAAGATGGTTGCAAAACTAAGGGTTCCCAAGAGAAAATGATAGAAGAGACATTCTATGCGCCTTTTTGGGAGAACTTTGTTCAACATATCAGAAAAAATGAACATAGTACTAATACCTACAACTTCTAAATTATGTTTCAGGCTAACTTCCAAGTGATCGACTGGGTTCAGAAGACTGCTATCCCAGAAGAGGGAGATCGCAAGACTATCCCAGGAAAGGATCAGGCCACCACTCGTAATCAATTCCTCGGATTCTTCAAAGACGGAGATGTTCTTGTTAAGCTGGCCAACGCTCTTGAGGTACGTTCATAACGGATGGATACATATAATATTTTGAGTGAAGATGATACAATGTGATAATGATATGTATATAGGTCGTAAGAATATCAAAGTCGATTAGTGAAATGAAATTATCGGGATGAATGATATAAATTCCGAACGAAGGAATTTCGTTTAGCATTGGTCAATTTTTTAAAATCTAAAATTGGTTTTTTTTTTCAGCCAGGAGCAGTTGAAGTCGCCACCGCTGAAGAAAATGCTGATGCTGCCGCTCAGAAGGAGGTCCAGAAGAAGAACATCGACTCCTTCGGAGCCTGGGCTCAGAAGACTCTCGGAACAGAGACTGCCCCAGTCACCAGCGATGATCTTCTTGAGAAAGGAAAGGCTGGATATTCAGCTGTCTTCCAAACTCTCTGGCAACTCGGAGTCCAAGCCAAGGAAAAGTTCGACAAAGAGGGCTTCAATGTCGAGACGATTGTTCAACTCGCTAACACTGTCGTTAAGAGTGGGCTCTTGAACACAATTCTCGGATTCTTCAGAGTAAGTAACTAGGGTAAATTGCTGGTACATCGAATTAATTTTCAGAGAAACCGTCAGGCTGCCGCTGCCGCTGAAGAGCCAAAAGACGATGCCGCTCCTGCTGCTGTTGAAGGAACTGGAGAGGCCGCCAAAGAAGAGGGAGCTACCGGAGAAGTCACAGATACCGCCGATGAGCCAGTTGCAGTGAAACAGGAGACCAGCGCCCCAGCTGCTGTTGCTGCCAACTAGAAATCTGGAAAAGGCGTTTTTCTTTTTCTGTTATTTCTAGTCAGCATCTCTCTTCCACTATCGTGTTCCGGTATCTCAACTGTTTCCTCCGCCTCTTCATTCCATATATTCAATATCTTCTCCTCGAAATCATAATGACTGCGATGATGATTCAAATATGGAATGTGCTCTCTCAAAAGTAAGTGTAGTACAAAAGAGGTGACCGTCTGATGTGTGCGTGTTTGAGCAACGGATTTATATGCATAAAGAGTCCTTATTTGGTTTTGGTTTTGGACCGTTTAGTGTAGCGCGGAAATGGAAAAGTGTACAATTAGACTCGTTCTGGAGACGCGTGTGCTCCTTGCATTCCATTGGTCGGTGCGCTCTTAATGAGAATACAAGTGTTGGTTTTGTTTTGGAACCGGGCCAAGTCTCATCTTTCTATTTTATCCTCCAATGAGGGAAAATTGTTCGACTGAGAGAGGAGAGAACTATAATTAGGAAGCGGTATAGTATAATAACGGGTCACTGAGCAGAAAAAAAAAGACCGAACGTGTAGTAATTAGAAAGGTGCCAGTGTGGTATGAGATTTTCTTTGAGAATCATAATGCTTCAACGCTTTCGCCATGCTATCTTGTTCCGTAGAATTCACCCATTAAAACTTCTTGCCCTCTTGGGTTCTTTACGTCCAGTTGTTTTTACGGCTATCTCTTTTTTCCGTTCTCTTTTTCCTTCTGTGTAGCGCAAAGAGGGGATTCTAAAGATCAGATTATACTTCGTCTCATACATAGTTTCTGCGATGTAATACAAAAAATCGAGAGACCTTGACTCGGTGACGGTCCTCCTCTTTCTGGTGTCTCTTCTCTGGTCCCTTATGTCTTATTTCCTGTCTCCTCATCATACAGGTCAACCTAGCCAACCGATCCACAGTAATTTGAGTCGGAATGAGGAAACAAGAACAGTTGGTAGAAAAGCGTGTCTGGTTCAATAAGGAAGAACTGCTTATACTCCGGAAGGGATGAAGAATGACCTTGAGAATATAATTGTTTATACTAAAAAGACACGAGCACCAGGAAAAGAGCCGTTTTTGACGTAATTGCTCATCAATTTCTGATCTCTAATAGACGTCCAAAACGCGCATGTGTGAGGGACTCATAATTGGAATGGAAAATTGAAGAAGTCTCGCTATTTAGCTATTGACTGTACAATTCACATTCAGTTTATACTCCTATAACCAATTTTTATCATTTCAGGTCTTCTATATCATCAGATCAATCATCTTGGTTTCGAGTGTCGGCCAGGCAGCAACAATCAACTATTTCATCTTTTCTCTCTTGAAAAGCAACGTTTTATCTATTATACCTTAACCCACCCGCTTCCCCCATTTTTCACACCCCTAATAAGTGTTATTATTTATCAGGCATCTGAAAAAGCTAATAACTGTCTCTTGTCCCCTTCCCCCACAAATTCTGTCCAATCTCTCGATTCACCATTTCTTTCGTCTTTTGATAATTATTGATATTGCTTTTTGCTTTTTCCTGTTTTTTTTTCAAAAATCAAGCTCATGAAATGAGGTTGTATTTTGAGGTTTTGCTTGTTGTTTCACAGTCGAATCTCTCCTTTTTCGCTTTTGACCGATTTCAGTTTTTCTCATTTTTTTGAAATAAATAATGGCACAAATGCATCGATTTCGTTAACTTATCGAAGTTCCAGTTACTGTTGGTTCTAGATTTACTTTGAAAAGCGAAAATTGTCAACGGTCTTTTTGGAATTTCAGATGGCCTCAGTACATGAAATAGAGGAAGGAGAAACATGGAGAACTCATAGGTGAACTTAAAAGTTTAATGTTCTCGATGGGGATCAGAATCTAATTATTTAAAGAAAGTTCAAAAAGAAATCTGGATCGTTTTCAGGAAAAGTGCATTTATGCGAAGTCCTGATCCATCAGCTGACGAAGAAGAAGTGAACTTAACAAAGGTAATTTCAGGGAGCAGCATGGCATATTTATTTTGGAAATATTGAGAATTTTAGGTTATCGTGCAAACATGACCTGAAACAAAATTTTTTTTTTCACTTTTTGCCAAAACTGAAAACTCCGAAAAATTAGCGATTTTTTCGAGAGAAAAATGTATTTTTTTATTAGATTTTCGCAAAAATTCTTTCTCGACTTTTCCGGTTTTATGTCTGAAATTTGACAGGATGGTGTTCGGAAAGATTACTGTAGATTTCTGTAGAAAACTCATTTCCTTTTGTAGTTTTTCACACAATCACGTCAAAATGCAGAAAAACTGATTCTGGTGATTGTGTTTGACAAAATAAAAGGTTTTCTACAGTAGTCTACAGTAATCTTCACGAGAGCCGTTACATCAAATTTCAGACAAAAAAACCAGAAAAATCAAAAAAGAATAATCAGAAATAGCTGAAAAACCTAAAACGATCTAAAAATTTTGCAAAAAATCGAAGAAAAAATCAAGTTTTTTTTCTCGAGAATTTGCTTTAAATTGAGAATCCAGGCCTCAAAAAGAGTGGTAAAGAGCGACGGGTCCACCCTTATGTGATTTTTTTTGTTGAAAAACTGGAAAAATCACAAAAGGGGGTGGGGGGTTTATGTGATTTTTTATCTACTGATATTTCGGCGCCCAGATTTTCAGTTCCAGGGCCTGTCGTGCAATGGTTTTGATAAATACCGTATTCCCTCTAGTCCAACCCAAACTGTCAATTTTGAGTTCTATTATCTCGGTTCCTGTGAAAGATATGGAAAATTTTTCAACTGATAAGTGATATACCATAATATCACCAATATTTTATCAGTTTACAAGATTTTAATATCTCTCATAATCACCGAGATAATTGAGCTCAAAGTAGACAGTTCAAGTGGCCTTCTATCAGAGAAAATGCAGTAATTTTGTGGAGATCATTGCTTCATGTTTTTTTATATTCCAGACGAAATCTGTGCACGAAATCGAAGAAAGTCCATATCGGTAAGATCTACATTCCTGAACTTTTCTTTGAAATTACGTTTCTTCCCTCTTGGTGTTACAATATCCTGATCACAACATGTCTTCAAAAGCGTATTTCTGTTTTCTCCAAAAAGACTTTGAACCTGAACCGATCAATAGATCATATACAGTCAACAAAAACATTTTTCTTCTTCACATCATTCTTTTACTTGTCTTTTTTTGCCCCATTTCATTCATTCTTCCCTCTAACTTCTTATTTCTCTATCTGCACTCTTAAAAGCGCAAAGTCTCTCATTCATATTCTCCCCTCGTTTTCTCTGTGTCTTCTAAACCACGTTTTTCCCTTTTATTTTATTCCCCCCTAACTATGTCATTGAGCAGCAGTTTCAAATGTTTTTTCGAAGTTTTTCAAAATTCAAAAACATGATTTTTCAGTCACCCATCAAAGCCAAACATGACTCTTCTTTCCGACGAGGAAGAAGAAGGACAAGTCAGCGTGGTAGTTTTTAGAATATTTTTCCTGAATAATCTTCAAAAAAAAAGTTTCAGTCAAACTCTCCAAAAAAGAAAGAGAAAAATTCGGATCCACTGAAAATCGATTTCAAATCATGGAAAGACAAAGCCGGCAAACTCATACAATCGGAAAACGTAAAAAATATTTTTTATTTTGAAATTATTCAAGATTTGCTTTACAGCACGTTATGATGCACAGCGACGAAGAGCTTCGTGACGCCATTTCTCAAGCGATGTTTCTCGAAGTGGCTTCTGAAAACCTAATCAGCAAGAGAAAACGACAATTAGAGTGAGAATTTGTCTATTCTTCATGAAGCACATTTGGTTTTTTTTCCAGACTCATTGACAAGTGTCGCTCTGAAGAAATAGCATCAGCTAAGAGGTTATTCGAGGAAAACATCGATGTTTATCAAAGAACATTAGGTCCACTTTGTATGCCACTCTTTTCCGCCTATTTCTATTTCAGTAAAGATTTTCAGTTCATGAATTCTCAAATGAGCTAACGACAACTCTGGAAAAAGCAAGTCGCCCAATCGATGTTCCCGACGTCACCCGTCCACCACCAGCATTCCTTCCGATGCCTTCTATGAATGTTCCTCCACCTCCGTTTCAACCATCTTATAATCCAGTATGTGCATCTGCTACACCTTCCATGAATGCAGTTACCAATGAGATGGCGAAGACCTTGGTGAGCCTTTCTGTCCATTTCATTATTTCTAGGGTAATGGGCACCTGCGTTTCAATGGAACATCATCATTATAGTGGCAGGTGTTCCAACTTTTCATAAGAGGATTACTGAAATATTTGAATCATCCATTTTCATGCACCTCCAATCTAAATAATGTCAAACGAATCCCCAGTTTTCAAATGACAAGACAGTTATTACTCTTGAATCTAACCTGATATTATTCACAGATTGCTCCAACACCACGTGTTCCACCTCCACTCATGTCTCAGCATCTACTTCCTCCTCCGGTCAACCAGCAAGAGAGATCCCCTGTTTCTAGGTCAGATAACGAAAAGAATCCTTCGATCAAGCATGAAGATACGAAAACGCACGAGCATGAGCATGATTCGAAGCCGATTAAATCACTGGGTATGCATGAAGCTTCAAGAGTTGAAGACCCGTTATTTTCTGGTTTGGTAAACGAGAAAATTGCATGTTTGTCGTTCTTACGTTTTTCTATCAAGTCTCCCAACTTGATGTTCGTTTCACCCAGTTTTCATATTAAAAAATTATTCTGGTACAAAAAAATTGGAGCTGGTCTCACAACGAAAACTATAGTAGCCAGAAAATATGTTTATTTTCAAGATTTATTTCTCGATTTTACTGTTTTTTCCGCCAAACAGGTTGGAAATTATAACTTTTCAATAGTGATAATTTTCACTGAAAACGTAGGGATAAAACTCTGAAAATAAAATATTTCTAGGTTACTGTAGTTATCGTTGTGAGACCTTCGACCACGACCACAGCTTCATTTTTTATACTAGCAGCACAATATTCCGCACAGTTTCTAGCGTTTTTACTCTTGTTATATTGATGATTATACTTATTCAATACATAAAAATTTCAGAACCTGGGTCAACACATGGGTTTCTCAGTTCCTCGTGGCGAACTCCGTACCACCCAGTCCCAGTTCCACCGCCCAAACCGTTTCTCTTCTCTCCCAGCGTTCCACCCCCACCGCCCATTCGAAGAAACCCAAGCATCGCTCGGAAAAATTTCATCGGAATTAATATCAGGTTAGTTGTCCATGAACTTCATTGCTCTAGTCAGTCTAGTTAAGCATAATTTCATAATATCTTGTTCAATATTCTTTGAGGATATCAAACAAATCTGTAGGCTACATTATGTAGAGGCGTTTCGTACCGATTTTAAACTGATTGAATTCCTTTCCATGACTCATATTTCTTTTTTGTAAGAAGCTTTTACATCCAGCGATACCGTTTGCTGATTCTATTCTTTTGAAGATTTTCCGCTTTCTCATGCTTTATATTCTTCTATTGTGTATCTTTGCTGAGTTTTTTTATTTTTTTTCTTATTTCTATTCAAAAATAGGTGACGATGCAGGGCGATCTACCCCTTTCCATTTATCGTAGATTGGAATCTCGGTTCTTTTTGTCATCATTCTCGGACGTCTCCACCATTTTTGAGACAGTCTATGTAGCCTCATAAGCTCAAGTTTTCGTTTTTTTCAGCTCTTCATCTCCTCGCCCTTCGAATAGTGGATCTTCTGGTGTCGTTGGTATCAATGTGCGGGGTGTATTCGTCGGAAATCGACCTCGTCCAATTCCAGCCTTCGAAGATTCTCCGAACAGCAGCGATGGATTCTGACAGATTTCTGACCAGCTGAGCTAAAGAGGGTTCCTTGTTTTCTTTTTGTTATTTTTTTAGGTTTTATTTTTTGTCGAGCTTTACTATTCATATTTGTATTAGATATCTACTGGTTATCAGTTGGAAAAGGGTTTAGAGATGAGAACTCCAAGTATATATGACTTCTCCATTCCTCCAAAAACCAAAGAACCATTCATTTTCTATACTCAGCGAGCAACCAATTTCGCTGCGTCTCCATTTCACTCCTATGTTGTCTTGTCTCTTTATCACCATAAACAGTTTCATGTGAGCATCTAGTAATTCACGTGGACAACTCCAAACATCGTACGATCGTACCATAGGCAAACATCTGCAAACTTATCAGCAGCAGCTGATGGGAAATTTGTTTGTGCTTTGGGGTTTTGATTAGTCTTTCGGTATATTTAAACATTTTTTTCTCCAAAAGACAGTCATTCCGGTCTTGATTTTTGACTTACTGAAAGTGACAACGACATATTTCGACGGTTCTTTTTTGTTCTTCTCTTTAATGATAAGGGTGAAATATGGCGTGTTTAATTTTAGTATGTGTTTGGAGTCTTCATTCAACAGAATTAGTCAGGATTGTTCAGTATTATAGTGGGGGTTTCCGGTTCTGTGTAGACTATTAAAAATGTTAAGATGTTAAAAGTTATGGCAGTTTCTAATAGAAAACTAGATTACCATCTGATCAGTGATATGTATTTTCTCAGACTTGATACAAGTCCATTTCCTTGTGATATGGAGAACGGTTGCACTTTAAATCACCTTATTTCAACAGTACATCTCTTTTTTTGCAGTTTGTTTACTTCTTTTCTTTTCGATTCCCAAAAGTTCTCTCATCGAACCTAACACTTTTAATACAAAAAGGTGTCTCCCCCAATGTTAAAATGATAACAAGAACTGGTGTGATTTTTGCTTTTTTTTTCTCTCCAAAAATTCTCCATCCTCCGCCTCCTTTTCCCAACTGATAACCAAGTAGAAAATTTGAAGCATCTCTCTTTCTGATTTTGCCTATTTAATTTGATCGTCATCTCAAAATATTGTCGACCTCACTTTTTTTATTCTCTGCTTTTTTTCAATGAATCTTCACCGTTATTTTTACCACAAATGTTATTTTTTTCCCTCATCGTATAGTTTATAATCTATACTCATATATTTCTTTTTCGATCTTCAACTCTCAAAATGGGACACACATCTGTGACGTCACCCAGACGCATTTCACCACGGGGTAGTCCGCCACACTTGAGGCGAACTCCACCAAAGTTTCGAAAAGTTTTGGTGCTCAAAGAAAAGGTTTCTAATTGATTTATGTTTCATTAAATCTAATTAATAGTTCATTTTTGAAATAACCAGTTTTCAGAGATCGGCCGAACCAGAAAACCCAGTGATGGATGAGCTACTGTTGTCATCGAAATTAAAGTGAGTTTCCGATTTCGAACATTTTCTGATTTCTTCTCGACATGTAGTAGGTTTCTTCAGACAAGCACTTCTCGTAAATGGTAGAAAATTTCGCCAGTTGACCGGCCCATAAGACTGTTTGTATTTTTCAAATGTAGCCGTTCCTGAACAAGAAACAATAAGATTTTTCTATGATTTCGAATATTCTGAAACTCTGTCTCATTTTCATACTCCCTGAACTTAATCATCCTTTATCAAAAAATGACTTAGTACTTTAGGAAACGAGATAACTAGAAATTCCAAAAACTTTACCTCTTCTCAAAAAGTGATTTTCAGACGGGTAGATTCAGCGACCGGATGTGTATCCCCACGTGTTCCTGCTGGAGATGCTCTTCCATCCGCCGTCTCTGTTCCACGTCCAGCTCAAAAGGCGCCAAAAACCCCCTATGTCATTCTGCCAGCATGTGATGCTTTCGAAAAATTCCGGAAGATCAGTAGAGTGTCTGTGGATATTGGTTAGTACCACGGACTAGATGAACATCCATGAGGTCTAAATTCTTCAGGAGGGACTCTCATAAAAGTGGTATATTCATCGGTGATGGATGATGAACTTCCGGAAGAATCACTGAATGGACATGCTCGGAAGTACGCATATGAAGATGGAAAGAGAGTTCTTGTTAATTTCAAAAAGTTCACAGATCTTGATAGATTGATCGCTTTTCTCAAAGAGGTAAAATCCTCAATTCGGTTCGAATTTTCCATAGAGAAACTGAATTTTTAGATTTGGACAGACCGTAAAAGTGGGGATGTGATTCATTGTACTGGAGGAGGATCCTACAAGTATTCGGAAATCATTATGAAAGAATTGGGTGTTCGTCTCCAAAGAACCGATGAAATGCGGTCGCTCATCTTTGGCGTCAACTTCCTATTGAGCACAAATGTCGACGAAAGTTTCACTTATCATCATGACGCTATTGGAATTAATAAGTAAGAGTTTCAAAAAATTGGGAGAAACGTTCTTAATGACAACGTCTTCTTCAGATTCCAATATCGTCCAATCGCTGCCGATCTAATTTATCCATTCCTTCTTGTGAATATCGGAACTGGAATCAGTATTCTGAAAGTGGATTCACCAACGAGTTACGAACGAGTTGGTGGAAGTTCAATGGGTGGAGGAACATTCATGGGACTCGGAAGCTTATTGACTCCAGCTCAAAGTCAGTTTCCGATTCACTGTTATGGGCTCAACAAAACCACTTTCCAGATTTCGACGAACTACTTGAAATGGCGAATCGGGGAGACCACAGAAACGTTGATAAGTTGGTATGTGATATTTATGGAGGAGCTTACGATGAGCTCGGATTGAAAGCGGATCTTATTGCTGGATCAATGGCGAAGTGTAATCGATTTGGTGAAGCGCCAATGAAGCAGACACATAAACCAGAAGACATTGCTAAATCACTTCTTTTGATGGTCAGCAACAATATTGGACAGGTAGCTTTTTAATGCTCATATTTTGACCCAGTTATCTTACTTTCCAGATGGCCTATCTCTACGGAACCAGATACAATTTGAAGAGGATATACTTTGGAGGTTATTTCATTCGTCAAGATCCAATTACAATGAGAACTCTTTCGTTTGCCATCAACTATTGGAGCAAGGTACACAGTATATTGAAATTGAACGGTCAATTCATAATCTACTTTTTAGGGAGAAATTGAAGCATTGTATTTGAAGCACGAAGGATATTTGGGTGCTATGGGTTCATTTTTAGACGAGGATGGTAAATTGGACGATTGAATAATTTTCTTATATTCCGTCTTTTATTTTTCCGAGCTTTTATTCCAGTCATAATCGATTCCTTAATATATTATTGCTTCGCTTTTCTTTTGTATGTTCAACCATTTTGTTTCTCGTGTCGAGACCCAATAATCAACAGATAATTTTTGGCACATTTCTTGAGACGGTCAAGAGTTGTATTTATTTTTATATGAGGTCAAAGAATTCTATACATGAATAAATATATAATAATAATGATAATACTATTGCAAGTTCAAATGACCTGAGGCACGAGCTCCACATTTTGAAATCATTTAACCAGAAAACATCATAATCAGAATCATTCCCTTCCTACTTCACTTTTTACTTCACTTCCAATGTCCTTACCGACGACCCTTCTAGAATATTACAACACAAATTACACAAAATGCTCCAAATCTTTTTCTATTTTCTCGTCTCCGGAATTCCTATCGATTGGTGCGAAATCTCAATTTTTTATAATTGTACCAATCAATTTATTTGGTTTCTATTGTATCATATTCCAAACTCCGAAATATATGAAAGAGTTTCAGTTTCATCTGTTCAATATGCAATTCTGGTAAGATAACACTTTTCACTATTATTCTGTTTCAGAGCTGTGGAAGAGAAACGAGAGGTGGCCGTGGAAGAAGGTCCCACAACGACAACTACCGTAACAAAAACAATTTTATTTTCAGAGTTTCTTCTCGATTTCCGTACGTTTTCAGTAAATTTTTCACTATTAAAATTTCAATTTTCCCTTTTTTTTTGGGTAAAATCATAAAAATTGACAAAACAGCTTTAAAAATCGAGATAAAAAATCCGGAAAATTGAAACATTTTTAGGTTAAAGTATTTTTTAAAAAACCATTTTTAACTTGACTTGACAATTTTTGAGAAATTTGTAATTGAAAAAATTGACTGAAAACGCACGAAAATCGAGAGAATAAATCCGGAAAATTGCAATTTTTTAGAGAGCACACCAACTGGGAGGAAAACAAAAAGTGGGAGGAACCATCTGGGAGGAAAAATGGACGGAGCCTAATTTGCAACCCTGTCACGGTTTTGCCGCATGGTTTTTTTCTTGACCAGGCACCAAATGGTAAAAATAAACCATGGGTTGCATGCCAGGGTTGCAAATTAGGCTCCGCCCATTTTTCCTCCCAGATGGTTCTTCCCACTTTTTGTTTTCCTCCCAGTTGGTGTGCTCTCATTTTTTAGATTACGGTATTTGTCTTTGTGTGATCTTCGACCACGGCCCCAATCATTTCTCTTCCACAGCTCTGATTGTCTGAACTAGAAAAATACCTATCGAGGAAAATGAAATTGTTAAGGTTTTTGATGATAACAATATTCTACACAATTCTCACCACTCCTTATCATTTTTATCCGGCTGAAGTCCGTTGCTCCGTTGGCTTGTTTCATGAATTGGGAATCAGTTCGAGGTATCAGCTCTATCTTATCAATGTGGTTTACGGTGGAATAGTTTCTGCGGTGATTCTTCTTTTTGAAAATAGACATCGACATTTGATTCCATCCACTGAAACATTTTATAAAACAAATAGAACTCATCGATTTCTCCTTGGCCTTCTTAATTTTTTAATTGGTAGCTCAAATTTCTGGACGATATTTTTACAAGATGTGATTCAAGAACGGCAGAAACTAGAATATCTGAAACTAGTTCCATGTCCGACTGAACTTTATTTCGATTCTTGTTCAAGTGCATTTTTTCGAACTCCATCGATTTGGAATAATATTATCCTGGTTTCAAGTCTCATTGTTCCAATTCAAATCGTATTTTTTATTGCTCACAGTATGATGTATTTACGGAAAAGTCACAACATGAATGCGTTCTCCAAACGGACTAAAAAACTTCAAAAAGCTTTCTTTCAAGCAGCTCTTGCTCAAGTTTCTTCACCTATTTCTGCATTGCTCATTCCATTATCTCTGTTGATCTTTATTTTGCGAACAAAGCAATATTTACCAGGTATTTTCAAACTTCTTTAGAGTTCAATTCTCCAAGAAATCAAAAGTAAAGCAGAACATGTTTTCCCACGATCTTCATGAGAACCTCTAAAAACATATGACTTTCAGTTCTTCGGTATATTCTTTTGATATTGAAAGTGAATAAAAAATGTTATGAAACATACAAAAGTTTAAAAACTTTCATTTTCAGGACTCATCAATGCATGCATCTTATTTATCCCATCTCATAGTGTATTTTCTACTGCTGCTCTCATTATTTTCAATGTTCCTTATCGAGTTTTTGTGAAGAAAATGTTGAATATGGGAACAGATACAACCAATCGTGTGGCTACAGTTTCTAGTTAATGAAGCTTTGAAATTTGTATTTTGAAATGTTATTACTCGAACCGGAATCAAAATATTCGAGTCATACATAACTGGAAGCAAAAACAGAGATCTTGCAAACTAGAAAGAAGCTCAAAAGTTTTTGATGCATGAAATCTGTGTCTGGTCTGATTCAAAACGTGGGAACCACCTGACTAGTATCACTCCTCCATATACTTTTTGCAATTTTCCCATTTGTCCTATTTATTCTCATGTCTTCCAGACCTACAACTTTGACTGAATATTATTTGACTAATTATACAAGATGCAATGAAAGATTTTCTTTTGTTGCTTCTCCTGATTTTTTATTAATAGCAGCCAGAATCGAATTTCTTGTGATTTTCCCGATCAATCTACTTGGATTCTATTGTATTGTTTTCAAATCTCCAAAATATATGAGGGAGTTTCAATGGCATTTGTTACATTTGCAGTTTTGGTTTCTTCTACTTTCCATTTTCTATTCTATTCTAACAACTCCTGTACACTTCTTTCCTGCTCAAGTTCGTTGTTCAATTGGTTTACTTCGAACATGGAATGTCCCACCTGAATATCAAGTATACGTGGTTCATTTCGTTTTTGCTGGAATCCTTTCTGCAGTGGTTCTTCTTTTTGAAAGCCGACATCGTCGCTTAGCACCAACCACTGATTTTACCTATAAAATTCACAAAAGTCCCCGGATTCTTCTGGGTCTTTTGAATTTTTCGGTTGGAATCACGAATACAATTCCAGTCGTTTTACAAGAAGAATCGCAAGAGGAACTTAAACTAAAAAATCTTGAAATTCTTCCATGTCCTATGGATTTATATTTTGATTCTTGTTCATTTGCATCTTCTAAAAAAATCACAGGATGGAGTGTTCTGGCATATGCTACCAATGTGGTTTTTACTTTGGAAATTGCTTTTTTCATAATTCATTGTTGGATTTGCCTACGAAGAAGTCAGCTGATGGAAACCTTCTCAGAGCGAACAAAACGTCTTCAAGTTGCATTTTTTCGTGCGGCAATTGCTCAGGTTGCAGCTCCTCTTATCGTGCTTTTTGTGCCCTTTATTATGCTTTTCTACCTCATTGCAACGTCATCCAATTTGCAAGGTAAGAAGGAAAAAAAATATTAGGAAAGGTTCAAAAAGTGCAGAATTTATTCGAGCATTGTGTTATGTTCTAAAAAAGAAGGAAAAAAATTCTACAAACATTGTGTTTTGTTCATTCTACAAAGGTTGTCATGGAAACTATATTTTTGCAGGGTTAATCAACATTTGTGTTCTATTTATTCCTGCGAATAGTGCTTTCTCAACAATCTCACTTCTTATCTACAATGCAGCTTATAGAAAATTTATCGTTGGACTTTGGAGAGTGATCCCAATGACTGAGAGTTCTCTCAACCGAATAGCAGTTGCATCAAGTGTATGAATCATTTCTCGTTTGCAAACATTTTTTCTTCGTCAATTCACATAATTCTATACCATAGTGTATCTTTTTAAATTATACGGGACGGCGCAAAATTGCCCGGACTAAAGTTTGTCTAGCATAACACTAGAGTTAAGCGTTGTATTGGGCTTAAATTTGAGGCGAAAAAAGTCCAAAAATTCATCAGTAAACTGGCCAAATTTCAAATTATTTGTTCAACTTTGAGATGAGTTATCGCTGGTCCAAATTACTTCATCTCATGAAAATCACAAGAAATATTACGTCGTTCATCTTTGGACGATCATAACAGTACCTAGACTTGAGGAATCACTTTGAAAATATCAGTAGTTTTGAATCAAACAAAAAAGCCAAATTCTACCAATTTTCGTGCTTCCAGGATGTTTATGTCTAAAGATATACCATTTTAATCAGTCCGGGTGATTGTGCGCCACCCTGTAAGTTTGCACTTTTGATATTCTCGTTGCTGAAGCTCTCTATTTCTCAATTAATGTTTTTTTTTGTTTTCTCGATATCGAAATTGTCCAACTCTTTCCAGTTTGTATCCTAGAAAATTCCATTCGCTGTCAACCCATTTTTCATTCAGTCCATTTTTTCTTCTTCTTCTTTGCGTGCGTCACAAAAGAGCATCTAATTAAAAAGAGGACAAGTCGTTGGGTTGAAAAAGGACGAAAAACTGCCATAAAATTCTTTATTTTTCGGCTTCGAGAGCAGATAAATGAATTATTTGTGGTATCTTTTGGAGCCCCAGAATAACAATTGAGTGAAATGGAAAATTGGAATAACGGGGGACTGAAAATGGAGGGGAACGAAGATAGTGATTAAGAATAGATATGATAATCGATATTGTATACTGCTATGGTGCAAAAAATCGGAACTATGGAAGAGAGACGAGAAAACTACCGTAACCTAAAACAGCATGATTCCCGGATTTTAAAACCTGTTACAAGTTGGAAGACAATTTTCGATTGTGAAAAAAATTGACAATTGAGAAAAAAATCATAAAAATAGAAATATATTTTTAGGTTACGGTAGTTTTCGTTACGAGACCTTCGGCTGCGGCCACTGGCTTTTCTCTTCCACACCTTCGTTTAATAATATCCGTGATAGTGAGACATATATGATTTTAAAGCAGGATTCTGTTTTCTCCATGCGGCTCGTCGATTTTTGAACCAAATTTTGACCGTTTTCTGTTCCAGCTCGGTGTCTTTTGCCAGTTTATTCAATTCAAATCCAGTGGGGTTTTGATTTATCATGAATTGATCACACAACATTTTCAACTGCTTTTCACTGAATGCAGTTCTTCTTCTTCTCTCGAATGTTTCTTTTCGAGGCTTCCTAGATGGAACAGCTTTTGGTGTATTCGAAGGGACACAGTTGGCGGTGTATGAGTTCTGATGGATAGATTGTGACGTCATTGGAGGCAGATAGAATTCTGGATTGAACTGTGGATATGGGAACGATTCGTTAGAAGCAACATTTTTAAGTGGGAATCTGAAAAAAATTATGATGAAATAGAAGAACTATTGAACAAAATAAGCTTACCTCATCTGGAGTTTTGACATGTCCATTTGGATTACATTCTGAGGCATCATTGGAGTGGGAGTAACCGAAGGACTGTGTGACAGACGAGAATTTTCAGAGGGAGTCAATATGTGGAACAATGAGTTCTGGGGTACAGTCTTACTCGGCTCAGACATCGGATAAGCAAAATACCAATCCGAAATATAACCGGAGAGAGGATTCATCCTGAATGGAATGAGGAATAAAAATTGACAATGAACAATGTATACAGCAATATAGATTGTACGAAAAAAAAAGGCGGATCTTCCCAAAGGAACAGAGTTCTGGCAGTGGAGTGTGAGAACTCGAATAGAACAATAGAATTGAGGTCTTCAAGATCGGTGATATTGTGACAAGATGGGTCATAAAATTGTCACGAATTGGTATCTAGCACTCTGTTTTTAGATGTTATTGCACATTATTTGGTACAGTCCCAGTTTTTGTTCAAGGTGTGATGCTAAAGATCAGCTCAAGGGAAACATGAATTCGGAGGGACCAAGTTATCAAGGAGAGAGTAATGGGCACAGAACATCATACCCACACTGTCAAGTTTATGCTCAATTATCTCAATTCCTATGTTAGATATAAAAAATATGCCAACTAATAAAACACTTCTGATATTATAGCAAACAATTTACTACTTGACAGATTTTTGGTATCTCTCATAGCAACAGAGATAATTAAGCTCAAAGTTGAAATTTAGAGGTCTCTTCTATTACAGGTTTTACAGTAATAACGAATAGAACAAATAATCAGAAACTTCATTTATTCTCAAAGTAATCATTCTTGAGTTTTGCTCTTCGAACTCGACGATTGAGCCGTTTTGAGCATCGACTCTGACTTCTTTTTGGCTGATTGATTAGTGGGTAGATCATCACCACGTGTTATCTCATCTTCCACATTTTGCTTCATTCCTTTCGTGTTCTTCATCTGGATTATACCTACTTTTCCATCGGTTCTCACAGTCAACACTGCTCCCCGATTCTATAAACAAAGTTTCGAGCTGAAAGTCATTTTCAAACAACCCACATCAGTCTCGTTCATGTAACGAGGAGCTGAGAAGATTGTTATGAGTTGCTTGTCAGCGAAAAACTTGAAACCGTCAGGGACCATCTGAAATCTTAATTTTGCTACTATTTTCAAAATAAACGGAATTCACCTGATGAGCACGAACAATCTTTAGGATTTTGAGTTTTTTGCAAGTCTCTCTGACAGCAGCTTCATTAAAAGTGCATGAAAGACCACGAACACCATTCTTGTTGTAAAGTGGATCTCTGGAAAAGAAACATCGATTTATGATAACTTATTGATCAATTTTTACTTGTGCAATGTTGCCAAAGTTTGATCTGGAGTCGGATCAGACCAGAGAAGATCTTGAGCCAAACGATTCGTTGCTACGTCAACAATGGGACGCACGATCTGATATAGAATTAGCCTTCATCAAAATTATGGATTTAATTACCTTTTTGATGTCATCCAATGAGTTCAAATCGGGACTGAGTCCTCCATGCATACAAAGAATCTTTCCACCGACCAGTGCAGCTAACGGCATATATGAGAAGGTTTCATTGAGTTTCTCCCACACTTCAGCTCCATCGGCTTCTCCCAATTTGATAGTGAGCTCTTCTTTGAATCCGTATGCAAAATTGATGGCTCTTGTCTCATGATTTCCACGAAGAAGAATGTAGTTTTTTGGATAATGGATTTTCAAAGCAAACATCAACGCAATGCATTCAATTGAATGGCTACCACGGTCAACATAATCTCCGAGAAAGACAAAACTGAAATTTAGACTCGAGTTTTCAAAAAGAATAACTTCTAAAAATTACCGATTCGATGAGAACCCAGTTTTCTTTTGTTTCGTTTCTTCTTTTGTCAAACGCATGTTGAGAAGTCTCACGAGATCAACATATTGTCCATGGATGTCCCCAACGATTGTGCATGGAGGAGACATCGTTTCCAGAGTCGATTCGTCGCGGAAAATTTCTCGAACCATTTCAGCCAGATGAACGAGTTCCCATTTCTCATAGGTTTGCTAAAAATAAGACTCTCGTTTTTCCATAGCTGTAAAATTTGGGAACCTCTCGGTAATTGATCCAGTTTTTAGCATGCAGATGTCTCTTTAGAAAATCAAGAACTTCAAATTGTCTTTCTTCGGCCATTTTCAATCTAAAACTACGGTTGTTATATGCATCCAGACGGATCTGAACCTACCGTGCCAGTTAGTGAGATTTATGTTGTTTTTTCTCAAGTAAAATTGAATTGAATACTAATTTATGACTGTGAGAAGTTTCCCAATAATGAAACAAGAACTGAAACACGTTTTGGAGGATTCAAATTATGGAAACATATTTTTGGGAGCAGTTTTTTTGTGATCCAATTCGAATCCCTTCTTGACTGTCGGCTTGTAACTTCTGGCCAAGTTGAGAGGGTTCTTCTTTTGTGCGGATATTGACCGGGTTCTAGCCGGAAGCTGCCCAAAAACGGCTGTACAGCGGGCCATGTTCAAATTTTGGTCGGAAGTTGAAAGCCGGCGATGCCCAAGTTACAGACAATAAATCAAGTGTCTGATAAATTGTTCCATACTTTTTTATCAACAAAACCACATTTTTATAGTTTTTTGTGTAAATTACACTCGCGAGTATCAATTGATACCGTAAAACCTGTAATAAGAGATCCTCCCAACTGTTTACTTTGAGCCAGTGTTTCTCGGTTCCTGTCCAAGTTATCAAATATGTGTCAAATAACAAAATGTGTGTTATATTGTAATGAACAAATTATCGGTTGACCCCATTGTGATATCTTTCACAGGAATCGAGATATATTTTCTCAAAGTTGAGACCTTCTGTTACAGGTTAAGCAGTAACTCCGTTTCTAAACCAATCTTTGAGAGATTAGCTGATTCTTTATGTTTTTCTGAATTCACATTTATCAATCTACCTAAGACTTGTTTTCATCTTATTGTAACCTTTTCTTATTTGACATTTCAAGTTTCTCTAACATGCATTACACCTTCATTACACTTTATCACCTCAATAAGCCAACCTCTTTCTCTTCATTCCTCCTATCTATTAATCACTTATCGTCGTCATTCTCTTTTCCAAAGAAAGTACATGGCGTCTTCTTCGAAATGGGATCATGTAGCTTTTGGTTTATCAGCTGCCTGTCTATCCACTGCTATCATTCTTCTTGTTTCAATTGCAACTTGGCAGAGTGAAATCTCGAGAATCACCGAAGAAGCTATAGTTGAAACTCAACTGTTCCAGGTAAATGAAAAAATTGAATCTTTAAACTAAATCAATGTTTTAATAGGAAACATCGGAAAAGATTTGGGATGACTTAGTTTTTGTGGCAACAGGAGAAACTGATAGGCACAAAAGACATGCATGTGAGTGAAGTTTTCTGGCGAAATTAAAATTTCAATCTTTACAATTTTCAGATTTAACACGAGCTCCTATTCTTCCTGTAACTGGAGGGGCAAATCAAGGAAGAATGGCTAGTAGAGGATGTAATTGTCAAGGACCACCAGGACCTCCTGGATTAGATGGAGAAGATGGATGTGAGTTTTTATTTTTGAAAAAGTATGAAAGAACTCAAAAATAAATTTACAGACGACGGAGAACCTGGAGTGCCAGGACAGTCTGGAGATGATGACGTATCGGTTCTCAGGCACGATCCTGGACGTTGTGCTCAGTGTCCAGCAGGACCGATGGGACCACCAGGGCCACGTGGAAACCCAGGACCACCTGGAAGAACGGGAGCACCAGGAATCAACGGAATTCCTGGACGACCAGGAACACCAGGATATCCAGGAGAACCAGGACTTCCAGGACCAGTCGGAGATGCAGGAACTAATGGAAAACCAGGAAATCCAGGAAAGGATGGAGTACGTGTCAGAAGAATTCCGGGACCCCCAGGACCACCGGGAGCCGAAGGAGATTCCGGAGTACCTGGAGGTCCAGGTTCTCCAGGATTGGCTGGAGGATCAGGAGAGTCTGGAGCGCCGGGTCCACAAGGAGCACCAGGAACAAAAGGAATCGATGGGATTGCTGGAGGATTTGGATTGCCAGGTCCACAAGGAGTTGATGGAGAATACTGTCCTTGCCCTAAACAGATTAAGAAAAGTATATAATTTTGTATTTCGAAATAAAGTTCTTTTAAGAATACATATAATTAATCTTTAGAAGACCAGTTCCATTTCTTCGAATTCTCAGACATTGGTTCATTGAACAAAAAGTCAATCCTGTAATTGTTTCTTTGAAGTCTCAAAAATCACACTTCTGCTTGCCGGCAACAGCAACTCAATTTTTGATACTTCAAGAAACTAAAAACTCAATTATGACCTAAGCCCCATATATGTGCGATATTTTTGATGATTAAATAGGATCTCTGGAACGAGCTACACAAGCTAGAACAAGTTTTTTTTTCTCAAAAATGCAAACATTTTTTGTCCCAAATATTTCTGATTCTAACGATCCAATTCATTTCACTTGCGATGATTCGTTTGATGAAACAGTTGAAATTCTGAAATACATGTTTCAATTCGTGTATCTTTCATTTGGGGCCTATTTAAATGCGGCTATCATACATAGTGTTTTGTTTAAAAACCGAAATTTCTACAAGGAAAACTCTTATTTTTTACTTTTCTCGGCGGATTGTTTTGTGGTATGTTAAAAGAAAGGGGACTCCGACCAAACCTCTTTATTGCATCAAATTGTTTGAAGTTAAGTATGTGTTTTTTTCAGTATTATTCGGAGAAAGTTGAGAAAAAAACGAAATCCTAAAGCGCCGTTAAAAAAAAGGCGACGAATATGGACGAAGTTTTAAACTACAGTACAGTGAGAACCCTAGGCCACGGCTGTGTGACGGATGTTTTAAATGACCAACAGTTCCGGAGATAAAATCGGCAAATATCCAGAAACTTTGCTATCGAAATATGGCGTCCTGCAGCTGTGGCCTAGATTTCTCACTGAGTGGGAACTCAAATCTTCATCCCTGTTCGCGTCCCACCTCCTTTTTCTTTCAACGGCGTTTTCAGGGGTTTCGGATTTTTTCCAAACCATTGTCGCAATATTATTAGGAAAATACATACCTTTAAAAAATTTTAATGTGATAAAAGTTTTGTCTCGGAGTCCCCCTTTTTACATTTAGAGTCTGATTCTTTTCCTTATTGATATTTTCTTCGCCCGCCTTTTTATGTACGCCACTGCAATATGTTCCCTGACTCATGAATATTTTGCAACCCCGTTAATATTTTTCAAATTTATCCCAATTTTAATTAATCATATGAGAATATGCAAATCGATTATTCAATCTCTTCTGGTATTAAATCGGATGACAGCCGTTCTTTTTCCAATAAAACAGAACAAGATATGGAAAAAAAACATATTCCATGGATAATTCCAATTGTTTTCTTTATTCCACTATCTGCCGATTGGAATTTAATTATTTCGAAAGCCGGTTTATTGGTTAACTTTCTCAAGATAGTCCCTTGGGTAAGAAATCTAAAAATTTTGTAGAACAAATCGAACTTTAAATTTCAGGCAAGCCAATCTCTTTTCCAATTAGTTTTTATCATTATTGCATTATCATTTATTGCAGTTTGTACTTCTGTTACATTGTATATTCTCATTATGCTGCCAACGAGATTCCGGGATTTAGAAAAGTCTATAACCACTGTATCAGTTGTCATTTCTCTCGCTTTTTCGGCTGTTGAGGTCTTTCATGTATCAAATAGGACCAATCTTGCCTACTGAAAAGTTCCATTTTCAGATTCTCTTCCAATTTTTCTCTTTCAACTCAAAAGTCACATCAGTGTTTCTATTGACAATGCTTGTTTACGACGTTTTGAATGTTGGGTAGGTTGTCATCTACCAAAACTTAGAGTCTTAAAATTTCTTACCATGAATATTTTAGATCACCAATGGTTATGTTATGTATCAGCCGAACTGCTCGAGAGCACGTATTCTCTTGGATATCAAATCAGAAAATAGGAAATTCTCATCAGCTTCCTATTTTTAGGTCACATTGAATCGAAGAACAAATTGAGGTTATGGATTTAATTGGCTCTCGATTTCCAAAAAACGATCTCTCGTTTTTTAAGCAAAAAAAAATATATAATTTTATTTTGAGGAGCTCTAATTGAAACAGACACTTGGAAAATATATTATCGAGTACCGATTGGCACATATTCATCAGCAATTTTATATTTTTTGTAATTGCCAGCCTGTTTGCCGCGCCTCCGGCGCTTCAAACAGCTGGCTGGTGCGCCTCCGGCGCGATTTGACCTTTTTTTATTATTTTTTCGTCGCTTCGCGACTCAATCTTCTTAAAAGGTCACGTCAAATTTTATTCAATTTCAAGCTTTTCAAAATTCGCGGACAGACTGACAGATAGAGAAACAAAGAGACGCAACTTTTTATTTATTATAAGAATGATGATAATATTTTTGGATAATCGTATAATATTTTTTTTATTTATGATGATATTCATAACATTATTTTCTTTTTATTTTTAGAAAATTGAGCAATAATATTGTAGAAGAAACATCAAAGATTTTGTTTTGACTGTCTGCGAACAAACGATTTTATATATGAAAGACCGCGTTTTTTTGAGTACGGTATTCGGGTCAAAATCATCAAAAAATTATCTGCGCCTTTAATTTCTAGCTGGATTTTTGATTGAATGCAGCAAGCAACGTATTTCCTATTCCTGAATGGTTTTTTTGAGTGATTTTTTTATAATTTAAAGTTCATTGGATGGTTCATGACACACATGAATACGTTTAAGCAAACCCCCCCCCCCCCATTTTTATGTCAGGAATAATTCCATATGAATGAACTGATGAACGATATAGACAACATTTCGAATATTGACAAAAATTTGTATTTATTTTATCCAATAGGTATTTTTGCTTGCAACTAAATGTTTTCTATCGCTTATTATTCATCTGCTTTCCAGCAGTTACATGATTTTATTAATTTAATTACAGCACATTTACTTCAGCATGATGATCAAAGTTCCAACGTCTGTAATTGGAACGGACAGCCCCAAGGTAATGCTTCCCAGTGTCTTGAATTTTTGTTGTTATACGTTCTACTTTAATATTCTCCCTCATGACGTCAATACTCACTATTGACCCGGAAAATGTGTTGCACGGAGTATGCGCGACGGTCGCAAACCGCTCTCGCGTGTGCACTCAAACTCTGCGTCTATTGATTGTTCCGTACTCTCTACATTCGCAAAGTCGCATTCTGCCCCCTGTTGCCCTAAAATTTTTTTTCATTGAAATACAGATTTCAGTTTTTGTTGCAGGCAATGAAACGTGAGCACGAGAACGACGAAGGAGATCGTTCTAGTCGTCACAAGCGGCAGAAAACCGATGGGTAAGGATTTTCCAGGTTAATTAACAAAAATGGCTCGTTTTTCAGTTTTACTGAGGCAATTCAGCAGGGAAAGTTCGAAGTTCGTCTTCTAGTGAGCAGCAAGTCCGCGGGAGCTATCATCGGAAAAGGTGGTGAAAATATCAAGCGTCTTCGTGCCGAGGTAAGAAATCGAAAATTCGTTTCAAATTTTTATTATTACTATGCCTTCATGACCCGATAGAGACCCGTCTCCTCACCCCGATTTAATTTTCAGTTCAACGCCCATGTCCAAGTCCCCGACTCGAATACCCCTGAACGGTAAATAAGCCAAAGTCCATCAGCCCTTCACCATCTCCTACCCGATCACACGTCCCACTCTGATCAGATCCCATATTCTCTATCGAGTTAATTGTATATTGAACAGCTTTTTAAAATATTCCATGTTTGGTCCCATTGCAACATTACCCTTGATTTTTATTGTTCTTTCCCTCAAAGTCGTAATTTCAGTGTTTGCACCGTCACCGCCGATGAGAAAACAGTCCTCAACATTTTGAAGGATGTTCTTCCTCGTCTTGAAGATGTAAGTATGTTCTAGGCAACTGTCAGGACATTTTATTCAGCTTCTATTTTCAAATTGTTAGATCGTTTTTCGCAAACAAGCCTTTTCAGAATTTCTCTGAACGAGACCCTTGCGAGGTTCGTGTGCTCATCCATCAATCACATGCAGGAGCCCTCATCGGTCGAAACGGAACTAAAATCAAGGAACTCCGTGAAAAGTGCTCTGCACGTTTGAAGATTTTCACTGGATGTGCCCCTGGATCCACAGATCGTGTTCTCATAACATCTGGAGAACAGAAAAATGTTCTGGCTATAATCGAGGAAGTCATGAAAGAGCTCAAGGAGATTCCAATCAAAGGATCCGCGACTCCATATCTTCCAAGTTTCCATTACGATCCGTCCAACATCTCCGAATATGGAGGTTTCCCCGGAAACGTTTCGGGTGGAGGACCACAAAACAATCGTGGACCAGCTCCCCCCCGTGGAGGACAAGGCCCACCCGGTGGGCCGAGATCGTATGGAGGAGCAATTACTCCAGGAGGAGGCCCAAGATCCTTTGAAGCTGGAGATTTTCATCAATTCCGTGGAGGACCAGTTCCTGGACAATACTCAATGAATGCTCCAGGTTATGCACAAGGCCCACCGCAAGGACAATTTGGTGCACCAGCTAATGCTGGATACGGCTATGGACCAGGAGGCGGTGGACCGGTTACAACTGCTCAGGTAAAAAAAACAGAAACACCCACTATGTTTTATGACTACCAAAAAAATTACAATAGTTTTCACCTATTTTTTGATATCCCGCCACAAGACCGTTAAGACTTTTCAGGTGACGATTCCATCAGATTTGGGAGGCACCATAATTGGACGAGGAGGTGAGCGTATTGCTCGAATTCGTCAAGAGTCGGGTGCGCAAATTACTCTCGAGCCAAGCAACGGGCAGCCCGAACGCATCATAACCATCAAGGGAACAGAACAACAAATTCACAGTGCTCAATATCTTCTTCAACAATGGTTAGAAACAAAATAATAATTCCTGAAAAACGTTGTTATCATTTTCAGTGTCCGTAACTCAACACAAGGTCGCGAGCGGTTTGGAGGAAACGTTTAACTCAAATTTCTTCTTGCACTTCATTGTTCACATCGTTGGTTAACTTGACCAGGCTGAATTATAACAATCTATTCAAAACCCTCAATTCCCCCTTTTGGTTTGGTCATTTACACCTAAAAATGTTAAAGTTACCACATGTTTTCTTTTGTTTTCCTTACATTTTTCTGAATTTGCATTTTTCTTCGAGATTTGCAAATCGGAAACTTTTCTGTTCTTGTTTATCCCCACCCATATTCCACATATTCTCCCACTATAGTCAGATTTGTTTGGAAGTTTCAACCTCCAAATGTTGTTATCAGTCTCGTCCCCGTTTGGGGTTTGATCTCTTTACTACCCTGTTCGTACCACCATCAACCCAAAACCGTCAAGAAATGGCTACGAAAATTTCCGTTTCTAGTAGAAAAACAGATCCCCCAGCACCCTTTCTAATGCTTCTCCCTTCTCTGATGCTGCTAGAAATATTCGCGCATTCCCTGCCGGGGACTTCCAGTATCTTTTCTGGATCTTCGTCAGAGCTTGCGCTGAATTTTATGGCAGCATTTCAGCATGTGCGTATAGATTGCTAGGCACTTTGACTCGCTTCCCCATACAACAATCTGTTCGTCCCAAATCACTGAAGCTGTTTTCCTTATAAATATTTATAATGTATACTCTCCACATACATTGTCCATTAATCACTTTATTTAAGAAAGATAAGGCACTCAGGTTTAAAGAAGCACGCCGACTAATAATTGGAATTGCTCAGAGGTCACCAGTTTCATGCTTCGTGCCTACATCGATGGCAGGTGGCTCGTTGGATAGAAAAGAGGGACTCGCATAGGATCCCGAAGTCATGGCAGTCGAAGAAACTCCGAAGCGCCAGTCGTCCATGAAGTTGGAAGAGTTGATGACTGGTGGATAGAAGTATGGGGACACTTGTGGAGTTATTTGAGGGGTGATTGTTGGTGATGGACTGATTCCATTGAATTCAGAAGAGCACAATCCAATTTGAGGACTGGCATAGTAAGGCCAGTCATACCTAAAAATAGAACGATATTTTATATTCTGAAATATGAAAACGCACGCTGGCGAGGCCCATTGCATTGGGAAATCCGGCGATCCATATCCGAAATAGGCAGCGGCAGTTGGATAGACTGGAGAATGATCTGGTCCAGTCAGGGGAGGCAGAGGAATTGAAGTAGCTAAAGTTTAGAACTCAATCAAAAATCATATCAATCGATGACTCACTCGAGGACACTAAATGATCAGAAATGGAAGATCCACAGTCGTCTCCAATCAAACCATTCTTGATTTCACTATTCAACGAAGATCGATTCGAATCGGTGAATTCAGATGTTGAGCAAGGATAGTCATAGACCTGAAAGACCCATAATTTGTCTCCTTTGGAGAAGAAGAGCCATCATTTGTTTATATAAACTCTGCGCCAAAATGTGGCGTCTTCAATTTCGTTCCGAGTGGCGTTCCCATGTTAGAAGTAGGAGAGAATTATGATACTACGAATCGAATTGCAAAGCAAATGAGTTAGCAAAAAAAGTGATCAAAGGATGGGAATAGTTATGATGAATAAAATGAAATGCATTCAGATTAATCTTGCTGAGAACTCAAGAGCCGATTGTCCCACAACGGCAGCTATCGTAACCTAAAAATTTTTTCAGGGGTTTTTCTCGTTTCTCACTGATTTTTTCCGAGTTTTCTGTCAATTCCCCACAGAAAAGTCGCAAAGTCAAAATTTTAATAAAGAGAAACTGGTTTAGAAATCCGATAATCGGAAAAACAAATTCGGAAAATAAAACTACTCTTCGTTTACAGTAGTTGTTGCTGTGGGAGCTTCGGGTACGGCCACCAGCGTTTCTCTTCCACAACTACAATTTTTTGAAGCAGAATAATAGCAGTTTTAAAACTCTTAAGACTCTCAAAATGAGTAAAATAATGTTAAAAATAGGTTTTGAAACTCTTCAAATTCTCAAATTTGTCGGAAGGTTCTGAAAATTTTCCACTTTACTGAAAAAATCGGATGATTCCAGGTGATCAACAATATATCAGCGTTTGTGCCAATTATTCTCGGTTCCTGTCAAAGATATCGAAAAAGAGCCAAGAAAAATTAGCCCAAACCTGACAGTGCGGGGGTCTTTCTATCACAGTAAAACCTTTACGATATCGAAATTTCAATTTTCTAACCTTTTTAAAGTTTTCTAAATGATTCTCTCCATTTGTCCATTTAAAACATAATAAATCCTGAGTGCCTTGTCTACTTGTCTCAATGTTTTCCTATTAGTGACACCTGGTTGTGTCCATCTTACTCCCCCATTTATCTTGTTCGTTACCATTTGTCCCACTTCACGTGGCTCTTCTTCTTCTTCCACTTCTTTATAACTTACCGCTCCTCCAATCGACAACTCGTTTCCTCCTTCAGAAGCTGGATAATGAGTTCTCTTCCGAGCCTTGTATCCACGTGGACGACGGCGGAATCCATTCTCTTCCAACATGAATTCACAAGAATCACTGATGGTCCACTTGTGACCCTTTCTTCCCCGATAACTGAAATATCAAAGTGAAAGAAGAGGGGCAAAACGATTAGATTTACCTCTCTCCAGTATCCTTCGGAAGCTTAACAAAGCACTCATTCAAGCTCAAGTTATGACGAATCGAGTTCCTCCATCCAGCATATTCCCCTCGGAAGAATTCAAAGTTCTCTTTCAGATATTCATAAATCTCAGCCAATGTAGCTTTCTTATCTGGCCGCTTCTGAAGAGATTTCTTATGATGAGTGTCAGATTTCTAAACTTACAGAAATGGCCATAGCAATCAGAGCAATGTAAGAGTAAGGAGGCTTCTCCTTTCTTTTCTTTGATCTAGATCCAGAATCATCACTATCATCCTTCATATCTTCGTAGTCATCATGCATATTCTCCTCATCATCCTCTTCGCAGTACGGCTCATTTTTGACGTTTGTAGCCATTTTAGTTGAAGAATCATTGCTCAGCTTCAAAGGTCCAAGAGCATCAGCAAGTGAGTACAATGGAGAACTAAAAATATTGGATAGAGTTAGTTATGTATTCTGAACGGGAGCTGCTCTATCTCCTACAGATCGAATTTGATCTCGTTAGGATGTTGGGTAACTCGGGTAACAGAAAATCAACCAGACTCACCCATTCATGTTTCCAACTGATGAAGTTCAGATGATATTGAGCTGAGCTGTAATAATGAGATTCTAAGAAGTTTCAGACGATCAGAAGTCTAGAAAGGTTAAAAAGTATAAAAGATATGACGCAAGAAGAGGTGTCCTCCCCCCAATAAACTTGTCTTCTGGTGGATCAACTTCTCAATGACTCCTGCTGATGACCCCTGAGCAGACTCCGCCCCTACCCCCTCCTTTCCTTCAGCTCCCGGATGGTATACGGTAACTTGTGGATGGTGGAGAGCAGAAGAAGACGAGGAATGGAATGGATTATGGTGGCATAATAGACAAGAGTCGAGAGGAGGGCTATAATATAAACAATTTGAGAAAAATCAAGAGCATAAGAGGAGAAGCTGGTGGGACTGGTTAGGACGACAAATGTGGTGGTATTGGGAATAGGGACAGACATCTGGTAGGATGGGGCAAAGTATAGGAAGAGAGCTCTTGGAAATGGATCGTCGAGAGAAATATGATCGATTCTTCAACGAGCATGGGAAGATACTCTTCCTACTGTTAGATTTCATAAGAAGGCTATGCTGAAACTTCGGTCACTTCGGTCAGAATGTTTTCAGCAATCAGGATAAATATAACAGAAAAGTACACCAATAATGTGCAATGATTATAAGAAAACAATGACGTAGTTATACTAGTCAATTCTCGATCTAGAACCTTCTAAAACAATGAGTCACTTGACATGAAAACATGTTTTTGATTTGAAGCACAATCAGATTTATTCAAATACAGATCATATCAGGTATGAACTGTACTAAAACAATTATCAAATACAAGTTATGAATTGGTATGATGTTCCGCCGTTCGCAGTCAATTGATTCGGCTGAAACCAGCACATATCGGCCAGAAGATTTGCCTGAACACGACTATTTTTGGTGAAATTTGAAAAGTTGCATTTGTTTTGGAGAAAAACTGAAAATTTAAAAAGTTACGGACTTTAGTCGTGTTGAAATTCATTTGGAAGCTCGAACTGTAAGAAATTCAAAACTGCAGCTTTTATCACCTTGAATACTGTATTAGAAGAGCCCACACTCTGTCAAGTTCGAGCTCAATTATCTCAATTCCTTTGAAGATATCAAAAATGTGTCAGCTGACAAAAAATTTTTAAACTTATGAAAAACAATTTATTAGTTATCAACTCTTTCATATCTTTAATAGAAATCGAGAAAACTTGGCTCAAAATTAAAAGTTAGGGGGCCTTCTATTACAGGTTTTACGGTAAGTTGTGCTCGAAGCAAAAGGAATTTAACAATGTAAAGAGTTCCTTATTTTATTTGACCAGTTTTTCTCCAGTGGTAGATATAGTATTAACTATTCATTTCGGTTATCCCATCATTACCGGAAATAATGGTTACGTAACTGTTTACAATCTGCTAAACCTACACTTGACAACGAAGAACATGAGCATAAGCATCGCATCAAGTATCTACTAAGAACTTTTGCACAAACAGACAATGGACCATAACGTTTGGGGGAAGGTGGCAACTGTCATTCCTGTTGGATGGAGGGAAGAGGAAACTGTTACGCAACATTCTCGGAGTGTATCCATCTGAATTTTGGTGTCGATTACCAGAGTTCAGTGCAGAAGGTGTCGAATAGCTAGAGGAGAAATACGGTGATGTGGAAGATGCAATGCTATGACTGTTCTGACTGAAATGATGAACATAGAAAATCTGAAATATCTGAAACTTTGAACCTTAAAAGTAAACTTCTAGTCAATTATCCTTTGTTTCAAATTTGAATACGGAGAATAATCTTCCAATATACATACATATTGATATATGTTCCCTCCTATTCATCTCTTGTAACCCATCCTGCTAATACCACCAAATCTTGTCTCCTCCTGCTCACTTAACGCCTGCGCATTGACCTTGCTCATCAGGTGCAACCGTATCTGGTGACTTTTTACTGTTACTATTCGAATATATAAACACATTACGAGAGAGCATTCAAACTGAAGAGACGCAGAACTGAAGTAATACGATACACGCCAGAGACTTCTCGGGAATAAGTTGAATCGACTCCAGAATCAGAAAATTGTAGATGGATATTGAATGGAATACATGGTGGCGCAGAATACCATGACTGACTAAAGTTTGTAATAGCATAGCATTTGAGCAGAACGTTGTACTGAGTTCAAATTAGAAGTGCAAAAATTCAAATAATACATTAGAAAACTAGCCAAATTTCAAATTGTTTGATTGACTTTGAGCTGAGTTATCGCTTGTCAAAGTTGCTCCATCTCACGAAAATCACAAAAAAACATTAAGCCGTTCATCTTTGGACAATCATAACAATACTTGATTTGGGGGAATCGTTTTGAAATTTGCAGTAGCTTTGAATCAAACGTAAAATTATATTTCTGTCAATGTTCGTTATTCCAAGACATTTATGTATGAAGATAGATCATTTTTTATCAGTCCGAGTAATTGGACGCCACCCTGCAGTTGAAATTGTTGGGTTTTCAGCTGGGCGGATTTTTTCTTTCCCCTTTCGTTTTTTAATGTTAATTAAACGTGGTATATAGACTCTTTGACTGATATTTTGTTTCTATTTTCAATTATTTTTTGGTGCTCAAAACGTTTTGAGCAATGATAATTCAATGGATGATCAACTGGTTATTCAATGGTTGGTGATGAAATTTGTTTCTAATTTTTTATATTAATTTTTCCAGAGAAATTCGTTTTACTTGGTATTTTCCTGTCAACATGTTTGGTTCCATTTTTCGATTGTGCAAAGAAGAACAAAAAAGGTTTCCGGAAAAAGTAATCAGTAGAAAAACCCGTTTATTTCAGGAAAAAATAAGAAAAAGGCAAAAGAAACTGAAACAGATTCAGAACCATCGAAAAAAGGAAAAAAGAAGAAACCAAGTAAAGAAGAAAGTGGCGAAGGGGAAGATGATGAAGAAAATAGTGGGACACAAGTTACAAAAACAAAATCTGTAATTACAAAAAGGGTACAAGAATAAATTTGAATTTCAAAAAAACATCAATTTTTCAGAAGGGGTTGAAGAAGAAGGGAAAACAAATGAATTCTCGAATGCCTAAACAGAACAAATGCCGCTTTGTAAGTCATTTATTGATTTTTGTACTTCATAAAATATCGTCTTCCAGCCTCCGCCTCAAAATCAAAGACCACGACATCCGGGATTCGAAGCTCCGATAGATCCAACAGAAGATACAAACACCTATCGTCAAGTTGAAGGTTTCTCAGATGCTGTGAACTTTTGATTCGCATTATTTTATTTATAAAAATGTTATTTTTCCAATAGATTATCAGTTTTTCGTTATGCAAGGACCGTTTTGTTGATACAATAACAGAAGCTGAGAATCCATTAAAGGCATAATGCTTATGAGAATATTGTGGAAGCTCATAAGAATGCGACAGAAGCTGTCGACTCTACTGCTGAAAGATCCTGGAATATAATAAAAACGAAAGAATTACTGTAGAGGAAAATATTGGAAAATGAAAAGGATTACTGTAGGAAAAATTAATTGAAAATGGAAAGCATTACTATAGGGGAAACACGTTTGAGAATGGAAAGGATTACTGTGGATATATTTGAACATGAAAGCTGGCATATATTTTTCAAATGTAGCTCTTACTATTGTCGGAATTTTGAAACTGACGCCTGCGGGTTTGCAGAATCTCGTTAATGTTAGTGGAAATCTCGTTAATTTTTTTACTGAGTCTGCAAATACGAGGTGTCAGTTTTTTAAATTCAACCAAATTTACACTTGATTTAACTATATAATTTAACTTTGCAAGTATTAAAAAGAAAAAACGTCATTCACATAATTTATTATAGGTTAGTAAGAGTGCTAGTGAGAATATCAGTTATCATCCAAATCATTGAGTCAATGCGAACAGAACGATTGGAGCCACAAAGAAGGATCCAGCCGATCGGAAGGAGACAGAAGTCACGTTGGCAGTAGAGTTGAACAATCCCTCCAAATCGGTGCTCATTTCGATTGGCTCTTCGGTCGTGAAGACTGGACGAGCTGTGGTTTCTGGAGCAGCGGCGGATTCCTCGTTGGTCTCAGCTGGTTTCTCCTCAACTGGAATCTCTTCAACTGTGGTCTCTTCAGCTGGGATCTCCTGTGGAGCTTCGTTTGGAACAGCTGGAACTTCCTCAGCTTGTGGAGCGGCTTCGGTGACCTCTGGAGCAGCAGTTTCAGGAGCAGCAGCCGCAACGGTAGTTTCCTCGGCAGTTGGAGCGTCCGTCACTACTGCTTCGGTGGTCTCAACGACGACGACTTCAGTGACAACTTCTGGGACATCAGTCTCGGCAGGAATCTCAATAGCTGCTCCGGTTGTTGGCCTGAAATCATAATATTTGTCTATATTGATTGAAAATAATATTTTTTACGTTTCGTCACAGAAAGAAGCCGAGATGAGAAGGACGACGAAAACGAAGATGTTGGTCAGCTGCATTGTTGATTGGTTGATGCTGGGTGGCGAGTAGAAGGCTTGGTTAGTACAGAGAGTTAGTGTTCAAGTTAGAACTGATTTTATTAGAGTTTTCTCAACGTTACATCAATTTTTATCGCTGTTTTTGATCGGCCTCCACGTGGAATACGTGAAGGTCGAATTGATAAGCAACTGAGAGTTCACGTCAATATTCTGAAGCTTGGAAAAATTAGGATCTATTTGTGAATGAATCATAAAGGTCACGGGAAAAGTTAAATTTGGGTGTTCGTCTAAACGGAAGCGTTAGGTTCACTAATCTGCACCCTTCTAGAGAAAATTCACTTTTCATTACATTGCTCCAATTTTTGATCCAATAGAATAAAATATCAAATAGAAGTGAATATTAAATTATCCTAATTTTTTCCAGAAACCATTCTGTGACACCTGTAATAGTAGGATTCCATACTGTAAAGTTTGAGCTCAATTATCTCAACTCCCGTGAAAGAAATAGAAAATGTGTCAACGGATAAATGTTTGTGATATATTATGATAAACAAGTTATCAGTTGACAACATTCTAATATCTCTGACAGGTACCGAGATAAATTGGCTCAAAGTTAATAGTTAGAGGAGCCTCCTTTACGGTATCATTTTATTTTCAGAACCATTTTTCTTTTCAATGAAACAGCTTTATAACACCTGGAGTTTTGCACTGACCCTTTTAAAACAGCTGGAACATGTGTGGTATTCATCCCATCCTAAATTTCATGTTCATCTGCTCATCGTGCCACCCTCAAACGTGTCAATAAACCATTCTCCGTTCACTGACCATCTCCCATTCTCTCATACTTCTCTCATCTTGTATTTCATATGTTCATCCTCACTTTCCGATTGTCCACTTGAGTATTATTGCAACTCACTCACCCTTTTCACTCCACTTTTGCTCTGTGAGCCAAGTGCTCATAATTTTCCCACAATATTGTTCGATTTTAGTTGAATCAAACTTTTTCATGGTTCGATTTGGCAACGAGAACTGTGTCCAAAATGGGAACCATACTTTTTTTTATATTCCCAGTTAATTTCAAAACCCAAAAAAATAGTAGTTGAACAAAAAAAATTCCAAAACTACAACATCTGTAGAAATCATTTCAGTAGTTTCAGCAACCAGAATATAGTTCAAAGCCCCCAATAGCTTTTGCAACTTCTTTGCAATTAGAAAAACGTGTGGAGTGGGATGTGACCTTTTCTCGACTAAACCACTTGACGGCTCTTCTCTTCATCTCAATCAAACATTCTTACTTCCTTATCCCTTTCTCTGCTTCCTTTTGATAATAAATAGTTTCACATTTATGATTTCAGATTCAAAAACCATCCACTCCCCCGGATAATAAAACAGTAGTACTGTTTCGTTTTTCGTCATCAATGTCTTTTTTCGTTTTGTAGTTTCCTGTTTTGGTAAATTTTCAGGGATGACCTAACAAATTTAAGTAAGAGTAATGTGTGGCATAGAACAATTCAAGTGGAAATACCTATAATTTGGTTTCTTCTGTCCTCGTCAGGAAAATTTTCGAATCTAAATCTGTCATAAAAACGTTCGTCATTCGTCAATTATGGCGGGCTTGGAATTGAATGACCAGTATTAGTACATTAAAGGTTTTGTAGCCAGTTTCAAGATTACTGTATATTTCTCAAATATGATTTTCTTTGATTTCTTCTAGTCAAATGTTCTAAAAATCAAGAAAACCTTTGAATAGTTCTCTGTCATAGAATCAATCTTTTTATCTTTTCTCTCAAGGTTGTTCTACTTTTTTACTGTAGTTCTGTGATAAATCAACCAGTCACCGTTCATAGATTTTGTTGTACTACATAAAATTGAGACACAAAGTCAAACAAGGAACTTTTCATTAATTTTCTCTGTCTTCTTACTTTCTCTCCTTCCTTTTTTCACATCTTCCGAGGTCATCTGCGATGTTTCCCCTTCGTATCCCCAAGGTCTTCTCGAATCGGTGTTTTGGAGATTTTGTAATATTTTGTAACATTTTTAGTTCAACACCCTTTTTGTATAGTTAAAATATACTTCCCAGAACTTCCCGAAACTGACTTGCTAGTCTTTGGATAAATCTCATAAGTCACAATAATGTAAACGAAGTATAAGCCATTCGGATGTTCTAAAATTTCGAAAGGTGGTAATTAATACATCAAGAAAATGGTTTATTTGAAGAGAGAAATTACAAAATTAGGACAAGTTTTCCGAATGGATATCTGCACTTTATTGCCAGCTGGAAACGTTCAAATGACTTCTTTCCTCTGGTTTAGAACACAGAACCAATTAGTTTTTTTAACAGATGTGCTCAATTCGGCAGTTTTAGTTTCCCAATTTTCAATTGGTACGCAAATCCGAGAACGACCGATTAACTATTTTTCAGAATTGAAGATTTTTTCATATTTCCGTGCAGGCTATTTATTCTATTACAAAAAAAAAAAGAGATGTGGAAGGAAAATGCCGGTGGCCGTGGTCAACGGTCTCACAACGAAAAATACCGTAACCTAAAAATATTTTAATTTTCCGGATTTATTCCCTCGATTTTCGTGAGTTTTCAGTCAATTTTTTCAATATCAAAATTTGAAGAAAATAAATCCGGAAAATAAACAAATATTTTAAGGTTACGGTAGTTGTGGTTGTAGGACCTTCGACCACGGCCACATGCGTTTCTTTTCCACAGCTCCAATTCTTTAATTTAAGAGAATAATAGCTGAAATTATTAGTAGTTCAACAAGCATGTACCAATACGCGTAAGCCTATTATTTCGGAGAACTTCTCACTTTCACCAATTTCGAAAATGATGATCGATGTTGTTGCCTCCTTCACTTATGCTTCTTCTTCTCCTTTTTTTCACTTGATCGTCAAATCTAGATATATTCATTTCAAAAGCTAACGTTGTTCTTATTCGAAAAAGAACTTGTTCCCCCTCTTCTCTCCTTTTTATGTTCGTTTGGCTTTTGATTCTAATTCGAGATTCTGAAAATAAAACCAGGTGGAAATAATAATTATGAGAAATTGGAGATGTAGATAGGGTAAAGAACGTTAATTGGAATTCTCGTTTTTGGTATTGATTCATTGTTCAGTTCAACTACAATGTCTTGTTTGCTCTGGATATTTTTGCACTTCCGCCGACTTGGCGTAGGTCTAGGTGCATATGGATGAGTTTCAGCTGTGTCAACTTCTTGTTATTGTACAAAAATCAAATATAAAAATGTGTTCTTGGTGTCTAGCTGATAACTTTTTTCACTTTTGTTCCGATGGATCTCAGATCCCGATTTCATATTTTAAAGGTGGGGGGACAGGAGATTTTTCGTAGTTTTTTTGTAGCTAGAGTATGCATTCTACCGTCTGTACAACGCTTAATGTCACTCTGCGTACAGCTGTCGTCCTCGCCTTTATGTATGCAATCGCTTTCTCTTTGCCCGCGTGGCACAGCCGGTAGCGGCGCCGCATCCTCAATCATCGCCTTCACAAGTTCAACTCCTCGAGGGGCATCTTTGAACGGAATTTCGAGAACATTATTTTTTTCATGTCCCCCCACCTATAAAAAATTGAAGCTTCATTTTTCGTCAACCATCATACTTTTAACGTTTAATAGAAGAGATAGAACATCAGCCCCCAATAAAAATTGTGTTCTTGTCTTGTTCATGTTAATCAGTAATTATTGTAATACTCGAAGTAAGTAAAGGTGTCCCTCCTCCTCCAACTACTACTCCTCCTACCGCATTGTTTTCTGTCTCAGTGTCAAGATTTACACACGTTTTAGAATGAGTAGACGACAAGACAATGGGCTTCTTCTTCCTCTTCTTCTCATTCTTTTTTCTTTTCATCATCTCTTCGTGTTCGCAGAAGATAATTTGTCAGTGTGACCGAGAGAATTTCAGACAAGTAGAAGGAGGAGTAGTCGATTCGTTTATTACTCTTTGTCATTTCAGTTTTTGTGTGTTCGATTATTCTTCTTCCTCTTCCTCTTCAGTTTGACTATTCTGAAGGAATGCAAAAGTCCAGATGTCCTTTTCACGATTTTTGTTATCTCTAAAGTACGTCCTGGACTTTATACATTTTTGAAAAGTTCAACACTCTGCATAGTACTTCCTTAAATGGTGACGCACAGTTACCCTGATTGGTAAAAACGGGTATCCCTTCAGACATAAGTATCTTGGAAGCATGAAAATTGATAGAAATATAATTATACGTTTGATTCAAAGCTACTGAAATTCTCAAAGCGATTCCTCCAGTCTAGGTGTTGTTATGATTTTCCTTGCACGCCGTTGTGATTTTTATGAGACAAAGCAATTTTGACAAGCGATAACTCAGCTCAAAATTGAGAACATGATTTGAAACTTGATCAGTTTACTGACGAATTATTTGAATTGCTGCACCTCAAATTTTAGCACAGTACAACGCTTTACTCAAGTTTTATGCTAGTACAAACTTTCGTCCAGGTAATTCTACCCTGTAAAGTCTAGTTCGTATGTACTATTTCTAAGTTTAAACCAAAAACAAAACCCAACTTTCTATACCAAAATGTTCGAAATATCACATTTCCCTAAATGCTTTTTGTTGTTCTTTCGCTTTTTCGCACCTTTTAGTCAACACAAAAAAATCCCGCCTGTATTTGTATTGCCTCTTCTTTTCGGTTTTTTTCTAGACATGCTTGTTTTTATTTCGGCATTGAGCCACTGTATTGTTTTTGAAAAGATGAGAAGAGGCGGAGGTGAAAAGGTGAGAAAAACAATGTACGGAATTTTTTGATTTATTGCTCTCTTGAGCTTCAGTGACGCAGCTGATTCTTGTTTTAGTCATGGATTTTTTAGATTTCAAACCAGTGAGTTTTTTTAAGATTGGAATAAATATACCGTAAAACCTGTATTAGAAGGGCCGGCCCTTCTATTTTTCCAAGATACCTCCAGAGGGCCCTTCTATTACAGGGGCCCTTCAATTAGAGGGGGCCCTTCTATTTTTCCGAACCCCTCTAGGAGGGCCCTTTGATTAGAGGAGCCTTCTATTAAAGGGGCCCTTCTAATACAGGTTTTACGGTAACTCCGTGTGAATTATGAGACCTATTCCCAAACATAAACCGTCTTCAAATAAAAAATCATGAAGTTACCGTATTCCCTCTAATAGAATTCCCAGTCATAACATCATATTTGAGCTCAAATACGGTGACCAGATTCGACTATTTCCAAAACTACTAGACGAGTTTTTTATTCATTTTCAAGATAGGTCAAGTAATTTTTAGAAATATTGGACACTTTCTCCATCAAATCCGCAACATCCGATTTTTTCCACTTCCGTCAGCTCCTGTCGATCATGATCTCTACACATATTTTCCTAACTTTTTTCTCCTCCTCCTATTATTTTTTCTTTTCTTTGAAATGCCCCGAAAAGTATGACTGTCTCCATTGAAAATGTGTGAAAACAAAAGAGAGGATTTGAGTGAGAAAGAGAGGAAAAAGTGCGGATGAGGAAAAAAAAATTGACGACGGCACAGTTCCTGGACAATTTTTGACAGATTTCATTTTGCATACAAACACTTCTCGGTTCCACCCTCCACCCCGGTGCAAACAAGATGTTTGCACCCGGAGAAGGCCATTCCTTTCTTGAGCAACAGATCTTTTTGATCCAGAAAACTTCCAATATGAGTGTGTGTTAATTCGAGGGAGTAAATTCTAATCAAATTTTAAGGTTCTTTTCCGTTACCGTAATTCTTGTACACTACCAACAACAGTCACTTTTGAACACCCTAATAGAATTACCCCAACCGTCCACTTTGCGCCCATATATCTCATTTTCTGTAGAAGATATCAAAAAGTGGTCAATTGACAAAATGTTTTGTTAGTTTACTACTATTTTATATCTTTGACAGGAACCGAGATAAATTGGCTCTTAGTTTTTGGTATATCAGATCCCAAAAAATAGTCCTTTTCCTTTAGAAACTACTGTGTTCAATATTCAAAACATTTCCTGATACAACATTTTTTCCGATTGAAGCAAAACCACCGGGAACAATAACATATTCAACATTTCTCACTTTGTCACCAAATATTGAATGGAACAGAAAGAAATGCAAATGTTGTGTTGGACAGTTCTGTGCAGACTTCTTTTTTTGCTTACAATTTTTTCTAAATTTTATAAAAATTCTCCTTCCCAGTTACCAATTTCATGTCTACGTAGAGGTTTTTAGTTCGAAAACTATGACTCTATTCACAGTAAAGCGAACGGTCCGTCGACAAGCCGTCAATGGCCCGCCCACATCGCCAGGGTGGCGACTAGATGGTGTTCACCCGTTCGCGCCTCTCCAGACGGCATATGTTAACGCTTTTGATTAATAAAACTCATCTCTGTATTACCAGAAAAATTAAAATTCAGGTGTTATTTTTAGCCGGAAACTAGATTTTTTGCCTCTTTGGTTAGCAATAATTCACACATGTTCTCGTCGGGATTTGTTGTTGATATGTGCTCCCGAATCCATGTTTTTTCGTCGCCAATTTCCAACCCAATTTTCACTTTTTCCTTCCGATCACCCCGTAAAGGTTCGTTTTTCTACCAAATATTTACACAGTCGGCGGTTCTCCGGCGGGTAGGATATAAGGCTCACAACCACACCGAGCGTGGTTTTTTTAATAGAGTTCTCTACCGATTTTTGTATTTTTCTTTAGGTTTTATTTGGTACAGAAATAGATATTCTTCTCTGGGAAGTTCAGTTTTTGGCGAGCTTTTGAAACTTTCCTACAAATCTATTCAGCTCTCAGCTAGAAAAGAACGTGTCCCAGAAAAACGCCCAAATATGTAAAGTTTGAAAGAAGCTATGTTTCTTGCAAGTGAGCTTAAGACTAGAAGGCTCAAAAAGAGGAGCTTACATTTTGAGCTTAATTATCTCAGTTCCTACGAAAGATATCCAACAATTTTTAATTAATAAAATGTTCATCATAACATCAGCAACATTTATGTAGTTTGCAGATTGTTGATATCGCTTGTGGGAGCTGAGATAATTGAGCTCAAAGTGTGCAAGTCTAATTTTATGAGCAATATTCGAGACCAATCTGGAATAAATGTAGCCCAATAGTGTTTCAGCTGAGCACACTTGCTTCCGAAATCTCTAATCTGGGCAAATGTTTGAACAGAGCCGTTTTTTAGCTGGTTTTCCGTAGATGCTCATAAAATCTCAAGACTAAAAAAATGTTTTTGAAATCTTGGAAATCCGTCTCGTTGACCCTAATATCCGTTCATCAGAAACCACATCTCCTCCTTTCTCCACTCCTTTTTCATCTTGTGATTTGCCCTTTTTATCTTCTTATCACTTTCATGTTTTCACTTTTTCCACTATCAGATGGTCGGTGATTTGTTAATAGAGCGTTTTTTTCAAATTAGCAACTCAATTAAATTTTATGAGTCTAAATTTTAGGAAACCGAAAAAAAGAGAGCCGGAGTTTTTTTCAAAAAGCAAAGACTTTTAAAAGTTTAGAATTGAAGATAGGAGAATAGTTGGTGCCCGGTTTTCAAACTTTTTTACATCTTTTTTCAACTAGATTTCAAAAAAAGAAGAATCAAAATCTGATTGTGAGTTTTTTTTTCTTCTTTTAGGAATTTACTGAAATTTTCACTAGAACATTTTTGAGAAATTCTCTTGCCTTCTTTTCAATCTGGAATGACAATTTTCCAAGTGTCTTCAACACCATGTGAGCCTTTTTTTCTCGAATTGCACATGTGATTAATGTGTCTATGTCTCCCATTTCTCATCTTTGTTTATTTTTTGAGGGTAAAAGAAGAGTAATTGGCACAATTCCCTGTCTTTTTTCTCTATTGAATCCTTCGTTTCTCTTTTTTTCAATAAAAAATGTCTCGAGCCAATGGAACTTCTTGGACATCATGACTCATGGATGTTCTTGTTTATCATCTCTCTTGCTCACCTTTCGTCATAAATCAGGTGCTAGCCCACACACAGGAAAAATTGAAACAATTTTTTTGAGATAAGAAAGTATTAAAAATAAGGAAAAGATAAGAAAAAATATATAAACTGAAGGATGTCTACTTGAAATTTTTTGAAATACTAAGCCATCAGTTAAATTTCTCGGTCACCATACCCCACAACCATCATTAATTCTTTCATTATGGTGGCCAAGAATTCCATAACTCTTCGATTTGGATTTTTGTGATATTTGAGTTCGGTGGCCTAGAAATACAGCGTTTTGAGTTTTCTAGGTCACAGTCTGACTTTTGGAATTCTAGGCCGTCGTTTCATTTCTAGGCTACGGTGATCTAGTTTTTCATAAGATGTGGATTCAGAAGATGTGACGTCTTCCGACGATGACGTTATCTAAATTTCAGGACGACGTCTTCTAAATTTTTAGCATTTTTAGCATTTTTCGTTTTGTCTTCAATTTCTGAGTTTAGCGTTTCAGGAATTTTCTATTTTTAAACTAAAATTTTGCCCAAATCTAATAATTTCGAAATTGAAATTGTCCGATTTCGAAAGTTTCATCATCTTTCTGATACATTATTTTTCTGGAAAGTTGTATTATTTTTCTGGAAAGCTTTAATCGATTCATAAAGAAATGAAAACCCAAAAACCGACATTTTTATATTTTTGTCGAAAGCCTTTCTAGGTATCTCTTCCCCAATCTTGCAACATATTCTTGATATTCCTTTGTTGCCCTCTTTCTTTTTTTCCCGATCCTTTTTGTGATTCTCTAAATTTTTTCTCCCCTATTCGAATCTAACAGGTTCCTTTCTCTCCTTTTTCTCTATTCAAAACTGTTACTACTAACCAAAAACTCTACTATCTGTTCCTTTTCTCTCCTCAACAGTAACATATGGTCTGGGTGTTTTGTTGGCGTTACAGTCAAAGAATCAGCTATCGAGGGATCATATGAAATGAAGAGGGACTAGAGACATAGGGAAAAGCAGACACATGCATGTGTCATATTCACTGCATATTTTATCACTTTTCTCTTCCTTTTCCCTTTTGTCTCTGATACACTTTCTACAGCAAGTCTGGAAGATTTTCAAACCGAGATATCCAAAAAAATTTAATCAAATTTGTTTGTATTTTTTATTCTTCTCAAATGAGTACAGTAACCATCCAAATTCAAAAACCATGATGTCAGGTATTTTTGTCCCTACCTCATCCTTTTTATCTAAAACACCAATCACTAAAATCCAGTTAACCTTGTTCAAAGAATCAAAATCATAATGTAGATCAATCTTGAGATCTGAACCAAAATCATTAATCTTTTCTCTCTGAAAATAAATCACTTTTGAAGCTTCATGTTGTCTGTCTCATCTCATTAATGTGATAAAAGAAATGTAAAGATCTGGAGAATTTAAGAAAGATAGAACCTTTTAGCCATGGATTCTGAAAAATACTCTATTTTTTTCGAATCATTCAACTGTTTAGATACACTCTTTGGTTTTTATCCAAAAATACTTGTATAGTTACTTCCCGTTTATTGTTTTTCAAACAAATCCTTTACTTGCGAGATGGATCGCCAAAAAAACCAAAATCCAATTTCAATCTCTCAACTACCCCAACAACTAAAAATAACCGGTTTTCCTTTTTTTTTTCATCTATAAAAAATTCAGCGAGTGGCGAAGTAAAGATTAGTCATACTGTTTCCCTTTTAAATCTCGACAAAATCTCTCTACCTACACTTCTTCTTTTTCCTCTCTCTCTTATATTTTCTGTTCTGTTCGTCTCTTCCTGTGTGTCCAATGATGATCAAGTTGACCTCGAACTGTGTACCGTTTTTCTGTTGAGAGATCTCACAAGAGTAGTAGTAGTTTCCCCCTCCTTATCCTCTAAAGGTCTGTGTCTGAACGCACTCTCGTTACGGAGATTACCGGCGCATAACTTCCTTTTAAATACCTACATGTCTATCTAACATCATTAGAATTCATGACTTTTTCAATTTTCACTTTCCCCTCTGACTCTGATCTGTCTCCTAGAGCCAAAATTCGATTTTGCGCTTCAAGAACAATTCTAACAAGAACGGTTTGGTTAGAATTCAGAATTAACACAGTTTAAGAAGCTTTATAACAGTTCCTCATTGAACCCTTTTTGGAAGTAGACAATGGTAGGGCAAACAATCGAGCGGAACAATCTCATATTCTGCCCCGTACTTTTTTTTTCGTTAGTCTCGTCGCGAACAAGTCAGGAGACATATTCTTGAGAATAAAAGATGGAGAAGCTGTCGGTGGTGATTTCACTTTTCATTGTTCCTTCTCTTCTCCTCACACGCCTTCAACATCTTCTATTCTCGCTACTAGCTTCTCGCTTTTGAATCGGAGAAATCGTCTTTGACCCTCGGCGTGAAAACCCATAATGTGGATACACCACTCAGTTACAGTGTTGTCTTGTGTTGTCTCCTCGCCTGCTTTTTAGTGATACCTCGTAGCTTCTTGTGTCTACTCTAGAGCACCGTCGTTTCTTTCTAGTGAGTATCTTGTTTGGTTCCAAAAACTCTATTCGTTACCATTTTAGAGAATACTATTGGGATATATAACTGTTACTCTTTGTAGGCGATATTTGGACTTTTTTGGTTAACAAACTTTTTTGTTGAAATCTAAGAATTAGGTTTTTCATTCCGAGGAGCAGCCGTAAATTTTAGTACTATTACATCAGCTAGTGTCTACCTCGGAAAATAAAAGAAAATCCGTATCAAATTGCAATAACAAAAAGTGTCAATCAAACTCTCAAATTTCCTCTCATTTTCTCACAATCAAGCTGATTTCCTAAATTCTTTACACTTGTCCTTTTTTTTCATGAAAATCTGCTTAGCTTCCTTTTCTCGAATTTTTCGTAGAAATTACACAAAAAACCGGTTGCAAGGGCAACATTCGCGATAGCACAAGGCTGAACTAGTAAAACCGAGGTCGAGAAAAGTTTTGAGACTTTTCTATTACATTTTTCTTTTCGTTAATGACGTTTCTGAATCTTTACAACTCCTGACAGTTTTTTTGATCAAGAAAAACGCATTTTTTAACCAAATTCCAATAGAGCGCATTTTCATAGACCCCGTTTTTTCAGTTTTTTCAAACTCCGAATTTCACTTTTTCTCTGCACTCGAACTTCTAATTTTTTCTCGTTCTCTACTTTTCAAATTTTAGTTTCCTAATGGCCAATTTTCTTTTTAGACGTTCGCCTCGGGTCGATGTCAAATTAAACCGAAGAAAAAGAACCCGTTGAGCCCAGCGAATTGTCGAAATTCTTCACTACTCACCCCATATCAGACAGTCAAAACGGATAATTTTATATTATTAGAACATGTAAGTTTCCTTTAACACTGAAATATTAGTAATGACCTATTCAGTTTCAGATCACACCCACTTATTCATAGACGCGTGATGCGTATATCGGTAGGCCGGATAGGATGGCATATTCTGGCAGTTTTGGTTTCAGTTGTAATTAGTATTGAGCATGACTCGGTATGATTGATTATGAATTATCGAAAAAAACTTTTTTTCTAATTTCCAGATTTGTGACGAAAGCACAGGTGCATGTGTGGAGCCGACACATACAGTAATACGACTAGCCAAAAGAGACGACGAGCTTGCTCGTCGAATAGCTGCTGATCATGATATGCATGTAAAGGGAGAACCTTTCCTCGATACTCATTATTTTCTTTACCACTCGGAAACAACTAGAACAAGGAGACATAAAAGAGCAATTGTCGAAAGATTGGATACTCATCCCGCAGTCGAATGGGTTGAAGAGCAGAGGCCCAAGAAGAGAGTCAAGAGAGATTACATCCTTCTAGACAACGTAAGTATTTAATCTCAAACAAGTTTCCAATCGTATTGTTCAAGGATGTGCATCATGCCAATCCATTCCGGAGGTCTGTTCTATCTCGAGATGGCACACGAAGATCTCAACGCCAACAACCACAGTCACCACGGGAAATCCCATCCCTTCCGTTCTCAGACCCTCTTTACAAAGATCAGTGGTATTTGGTAAGTGTTTTGAACTAAAACCTTGTTTTTCATACATTATCTCAGCACGGAGGAGCTGTTGGAGGATATGACATGAATGTTCGTCAAGCTTGGCTTCAAGGATATGCTGGTCGAAATGTCTCTGTCTCCATTCTCGATGACGGAATTCAAAGAGATCATCCCGACTTGGCTGCCAATTATGATCCTCGTGCTTCCACTGACATCAACGATCACGACGATGATCCTACACCACAAAACAATGGAGATAATAAGTGAGAGCATTAGCCATAAATTAAAAAATATTTATGATTTTCAGGCACGGAACAAGATGTGCAGGAGAAGTTGCTGCACTTGCTGGAAACAATCAATGCGGAGTTGGTGTCGCTTTCAAAGCCAAAATAGGAGGAGTTCGTATGCTGGACGGAGCAGTTTCTGATTCAGTTGAAGCTGCTTCCTTGTCATTGAACCAAGATCACATTGATATTTATTCGGCGTCGTGGGGTCCGGAAGACGATGGAAAAACGTTTGATGGCCCGGGACCTCTTGCGAGAGAAGCATTCTATCGTGGAATTAAAAATGGAAGAGGTGGAAAAGGAAATATCTTTGTGTGGGCTAGTGGAAACGGTGGATCAAGACAAGACTCATGCTCAGCAGACGGATACACAACTTCTGTGTACACACTGTCCATTTCATCAGCTACATACGATAATCATCGACCATGGTACTTGGAAGAATGCCCTTCATCTATTGCTACAACATACAGTTCTGCTGACTTCCGACAGCCAGCTATTGTAACCGTTGATGTTCCTGGAGGATGTACTGATAAGCATACTGGAACCTCCGCATCAGCTCCATTGGCAGCTGGAATTATTGCTCTCGCTTTGGAAGCGAATCCGGAATTGACATGGAGAGACATGCAACATCTTGTTCTCCGAACTGCGAACTGGAAACCACTTGAGAATAATCCAGGATGGTCTAGAAACGGTGTTGGAAGAATGGTGAGCAACAAATTTGGATATGGACTGATGGATGGAGGAGCTCTGGTGAACATGGCAAAATCGTGGAAGACTGTACCAGAACAGCACATTTGTACCTACGAGTATAGACTCGCCAATCCAAAGTAAGTGTGTCGTAACTTTATTAATTTATGCTCTTTTTTCCAGTCCTCGTCCGATTGTCGGCCGCTTCCAACTCAACTTCACTCTAGACGTCAATGGCTGTGAAACTGGAACACCAGTTATTTATTTAGAACATGTTCAAGTTCATGCAACTGGTATCTAACTTTAAAAGTGCTCATTTCAATTCATTGATTTTCAGTCCGCTATCTGAAACGTGGAGATCTCAAGTTGACCCTATTCTCTCCATCCGGAACCAGATCGGTTCTTCTGCCACCCCGACCACAAGATTTCAATGCAAATGGGTTCCACAAATGGCCATTCCTCTCGGTTCAACAATGGGGAGAGGATCCACGTGGAACATGGCTTTTGATGGTTGAATCCGTAACCACTAATCCGGCAGCTGCAGGAACCTTCCACGACTGGACTCTTCTTCTCTACGGAACAGCGGATCCAGCTCAGCCTGGAGATCCAGTGTACTCTGCAACTCCACCAACATCACAGGGTGTTCTCTCACGTGTACAACAACTTACTTCTCAGGTACGCACCTTTTTTGAAGGATTCGGTTAGAATTTGGGTTTCTTTTTGGTGTGTGACTGTGTAGTGTTCTGTTGTTTTTTGTTCTGTTTCCGGGGTTACTTTCTACCTCTTCACACGGGTTACGGTGGCAGTGCATCAGCTTTCTTAAAAGCATCTTATATGAAAAACAGTGTGTCTGCTTGAGTGTGAGTGTGAGCGTGTGAGGACATTAATTCAACACAAATTCACAGTTAAAAAAAATCTCACTTTCTAATTTTTTTCTCGTAAATGCAGCTATACATCTATTTCTTCTCTGTTCCTCTCTGTCATCGTTCTCATTTTTCATGTCTTCTGTCTTTTTGTATGTATGTCTCTGTCTTCCATCACTTTGTCGTCGTATATTCGTTTCAGTTTTTATGTGTAAGCTATTAAACTTCAAAGAGAATTGATTTACAATTTATTTTTCTTGTTTTTCATATTTTCTGCTGTGATTCCTTCTTTCAAATTTAGAATTTTCTAATAAACCATATAGCCTTATTTACCTATTTTTTCTTTTTGGTTTCTCTTCTTTCCCTGCACCCATACTCCCGGAATGGCTTAGTTGTTTCTCTTTTCCTGATCTTCACCAACCCTTTATTCTTCACCACTATCATTTCCGCTTTTTTCTTTTCTTTCCACTCATAATATTCAGAATAGATGATAGAAGATACGGTAGAATTGCGCATACTCACGGGTGGTTACAACATAAATTAGTTTAGTTTTCCAACAAAAACTTTTTTGGATTTTACGAATTCTTCAGAACCTATCTCCGTCAAATGCGCAGAGCTACCGTCTTCCTTCTCAATCCACGTCTATTCCTCACCACTCATTTTTCTATCTTTCTAACTCCTATCCAACACCTCCACCTTTGTATCAACCTGCGTTACTAGCCTCTGACAATCGTCCGACTTACACATCGATTTATCTTCCACCACCACCGAAACGTAGAATTTTCCAGTCTAATCCACAAGCATAGTTATTACACCTAGAAATATGGGCTCTAGTATAAAATTCTGGTCCAAAAAAAAAATTCTGGTCCTTAAATAAAAATTCTGGTCCTTAAATAAAAATTCTGGTCCTTAGAAAAAAATTCTGTTCCTTAAGAGGTGTTCCTGTAAATGTATTTTTTTGTCTGAAAATTTCTTAAAATCCTTAAATTTCATCATTTCAGTGTGTTTTTGAAAGATTTCGATGGTAGACGTTCAAACTTTTGTTTATTCGGAAAATCATGAATTGGTGAGATTTTTTGTAAGGACTGTCCATATTTTAATTAGTGAGTAACGCAAAAACAAGATTAATCCAAGATTGACAGTGTGCACCGTTGTGGCCCACAGCAAGTTGCAAACATTCAGGAAACTTTTGGATTCCATTCCTCAAAAAGCCATCTGGTTGCGACTCAAAGTCATCAACAGCGTTTAATTATTTTTCCTCCCGGTGGCGTTGCATAATTCCGAATACTCAATAATGAAAGGACCAAATCAGGAAATTAAGGAAGAGTGAAGAAGAACCGTCCAGCTAAAACGGCTCAGGTCTTACTTGACTTTTCCTGCAACATAGGATTTCGCGTTTTTCAATCAAAGTCAAGTTAGTTCCAAGCCGCTTTGGCTGGACGGCTCTCTACGTTCCTTAAACTCCTAATTGGGTCTTTTCATTCGCGGCCAGTTTTCTTTTGGAAGCATGGTATCCACAAGCTACCTGAACATTGGGGGAATCCCCAGCGTCAAAAAATGCTACAGCGTCCTGCTTAACTTATTTTAGTTGATTAATGATGCGATTCTGATACCCGAAGATTCTCAAACCGAGACTTGAGTAAGTCAGCATTTCAAAAATTTTGAGAATCCGTGATTGCATTTTGTAAGTATTGAAAAACTCTAAATTTTCATAAGTACAGAAGATCAAATATTCGGTGATTTAGAAATTCCTCATCTCAAAGAAAGTTTTCTGAGCTGTGCTTTGAAAAGTAGAACGCACATGTGTACCACCCAACAAAAGTAGATTGCCGCCCATGTGTACCACTTCACAGACTGAAGATTCTTAAAACTCCCGTCAAATCATAAAGAGTCGAAATGTAAATATTTTATATTTTCTTGATTTCAGTTTTGAAGATAGGACATGCGGCCCAATTGACAAACGTTCTCACCAATTCATGATCTTCCGAATATAGAGAAGTTTGAAGTCTACTGTCGAAATCTTTCAAAAAACACATTGAAATGACGAAATTCAAGAATTTAAAGAAATTTTCAGACGAAAAAATACATTTGCAAGAACATCTTTTAAGGACCAGAATTTTTTTCTAAGGACCAGAATTTTTTAAAGACCAGAATTTTTTTAAGGACAAGAATTTTTTTAAGGACCAGAATTTTTTCTAAAGACCAGATTTTTTTCTAAGGACCAGAATTTCATACTAGAGCCGAAATATGTTCAACTAGATTCTAGAACTGCACTGCGTTGATAAAAAGACTAGAAAAATTGAAATTGTATATCTGATCCCCTTATTGTTTTGGAATGTTAGTGTTCTTTCCCATAACGTTATATTGCTGATTTCTTGCCCACATGCTCGTTGTGTTGTGATTACAGAAGCGAACGTTCATAAAACGTCCACAAGCGTTCTCGCGTGTTCGCCAGATGCCGATCCCATCTGGAGTACAAGAGCAACGGCAGTTTGTCCCACGACGACCACAGCCGCAGTCCACATTCCAACAGGCATCGTTTGGCCAATGGGTTTGGGATCCAGTGGCTCAGCGATGGATTTGGTCGCGCCGAATCAGGAAACACGAGCCGACGCCGCCGCCGCCTCATCGTCGACGATACAAGCATTAGAATGTGTTTTGTGTTTCAATATCCTTTATCTTCCTCTTCTTTTTATATGTATCCATATCTTAACTGGTGGTTTTCTTTGTTGGGAATGTCTGGATAGAGGTTTTTGTGTTGTCTGCTGCAATGGGTTGTTATTTGGTTTCCTACTGGTGGTTGGAAAGATGTTACTCACTGCACAAAATGCATGTTTGAAACATTTTTCACTGGGTTCATATAATTCCATTTCTGAAATCTCTAGCCAGACATTCCAGACTGGTTTGTAGTACAAATCCTGTCACTATTGATTTGAACAACTTTCCTTTTCTTATTTCTCTCTCCCGGTTTTTTCCACTCTGGTGCTCTTTATCTCTCCAGCTCTTCCTCCGGTGACTTTTTGTCTCCTTTGAAATGTCTGTACCAAACGTCAAAATTTATTTAATGTTTCCTCCACTTTCTCTCACTTTCTCGGTTTATTTTTCTGGTGTTGGGTAAACGCTGTTTTCTCTGTTTTTTCAATGTCTTTCTGAATGCATTCACATATTTTTCATTCCCGGCTCATCACCCCTCTCCCGGTATCAATCATCACAAATCTTTAAAAAACGGGATTCCCTTGTACACCATCATTCAAAATGATTTGCTCTGTTTGCCTGTATCATAATGCTCATATTATTTTTTATCGAAATTTGTAAAAGAAAAATCAAAAACAAAGAAAAGTTTATGTGAATTGATTCTCTCCTTGTTACATGTTTTTAGGTGTCTTTGGTTTTATGGTTTAGGGTTAGTGGAATATGTTGAATATTGCATTTAAAAGTCATGTTTGAAAAAAATACAGTCTACGTTTCAAAAGTATTGTCCCGCTTTTAGGTATTTGTCACCATTGCAATCGTCGCCGTCTCTCAAATATTCCAGATCTATGCATGAAGATCTCAATGTTTTGCTACTTAGTGAGAAACGAATCTGAAATATTCACTCAATTTGTGTCATCCTCATTTGATCACTAATTCATTTCATTATTCTTTTTTCATAAATGTTTGGAATCCCTATATGATGCATGCTCTTTTCCATATATATCTGACTTACCCCGCTTCCCTTTCCCCCGCTACAGATCGGAATGCCAACGATTCTCGTCGTCGTCCAAGTCATCGTCGTCTGTCTTGTCATCGGAGTCGTTCTTTACGCGTGTCGTCGTCAAAGAATTCGTGATTCCACACCTGGAGCGCCCGTTGCGTCTGCTCCAGAAGACGTTCCAATGACATCATTGTCGTCTGGAGAGTCAGAAGAAGAGCAGCTTCGGAAAGCGATCGCAGCGTCGATTGAAGAAGAAGCAGAGCGAAAAATGATTGAAAGAGCGCTGAAAGATGCGCATAAGCCATAAAAGACTCATTAGTTGTTTTGTTTGATTCATTCTAGACATTTTAGTTTTTCATTTAATTTCGTTAATATCAAATTACTGAAATTTATTTCAGTCGTTTGGATAGTTTTCTCTTTTTATTTATATTACATTCATCACTTATTTTCCCTTTTCCTTACGGTTTCATTTTACCTGCGGGATCAAGTCCTTTTCTTGCTCAAATTCACATAATTCGAAAACTTGCGCCTTTCTCTTGATCCAATTACGGGTTTTCTTTCTGTGCTATTCTTTTTTGAATATCCGAGTCAACATAGTCTTCATTTGAATATTATCTTAATGGTTTGGCATGGTTTTCCCTTTTTGATTCAACCCGAATAACACTGAATGCGTTTGTTTAAATAGATCTTTCCAAGTTTCGTTTTTCCACCTTCCCACTTCTCCGCTCGACTACTCGACCTTTCCCTTCTTTAATTTTTGAACCAGAAATTCTAAAAGCCAAAAAACACTATTTTTCATGTTCTTTTAGTCGACGGAGAATGGTGGAAACGAAACGCTTTTGGTGGATTTTTCGAAAGGAGAAAAACCAGTAACGTCATGGATATTCTCATCGTATCAAACGGGTGTTGCCTCACTCAAAACCTATTTCGATAATTTTTTCCTGAAAATGTTCGGTGAAACACCCGGAGTGAATCGACCATGGCGATGATATGATTATCATTTCTACTAGGGCGTTTTCTTATTTGCTGTTGAATAATTATCTTGCCGTGCTTTGTTTCTTTTATTTCTTCAACTGGGTATCTCTGTTTTGATATAATTTCTAATAGTTTCAATTTTATCATATTTTCATGAGCAAAGAATTTCAGCAAACACACAAATACTCGGCAAGATATATTCAACAAGCTTCCCCTTAAACTAAGAGATACCATGTCAAACCACAATTATTACACAATCTTGTTTGTTTCTCTACAGGTTATATATCAGATACTAAACATTTCCCATTTTCCTAGAGGCCCGATTTCTTTGACATCCCTGTTTTTTTCTAGTCCATTTTTTCGTTTTTTATATGCTTTTAGAAGAATATTTTCAGATTAATTTGCATATCTAAATATTTTTATTATAATTATTTTATGTCTCAATTGTAGGCTGACCAAATAGTCGAAAGAAATCGTAACGATTGGGAAATTACGAAAGAAGAGAGTTCACATTGGAATTGGGAGCATAAAATTCAACAGAAAAAGTCATCAGCAACTTCTTCTTCGAAATTGAACTCTCTTTTTGTTTGTGGTCTCGTAATATTCGTTCAATTTCTTTCAACCATTTACAGCAGCCAATTCTGTCAGTGATTCTTGTCTGTATTTTTGCTGCCATTCATCGCCAATTTGCGATATGAAAATATGAAACTTTTTGGGTGTTTTTTTAATTGTCTTTAAATGTCTTTTATCATTTTCAGGGGCCCTGATTATAACGATCTACCGTAATCCTATCATAATTTCTTTTCTGGTTGTTCGTCGTGGTGTGTGTCTGTGCGTTTGTAATCATGTCGATTCACCCCTTTTTAAAAATTGATTTTTCATAATTCTAAGTTCTCGCTTTTGTCCTGGCATGATGATCGTTTTATATCACTCTTTCCAGTATTTTAATCATTTTTTCAAAAGTTTTAAATCTGAAAGCGAGAGACAGTGAGATACGCAGACATGCAGATACACCCACAATGTCCCAAATTTGTAATGGAACTTTTTTAGAAAGAAGATTACGGTAGATCGTATTTTACAGGTTGAAGAGACGGCACCGATCTCGTTTCCAGATTTAACATCGGCTGGTAATTGTCACGCAGAATGCAATGGAGGTGAGAATAGATACTCGATGATCTATGGTTTAAGAATAAGACATTTCCAGGTTGCACTGAATCAAACTCAGCCACTTCTTGTTTCGCATGCAAACATCTGACCCAAACACTACGGAACAAAGGTGGAAGTGGATTCAAATGTGTTCAAAAATGTGATGATACATACTATTTGGATGGAGACAAATGTAAAATGTGTTCATCGCATTGCCATACTTGTAGTAAATCTGAGGTAAGCTTTTTGAATTTTTACTAGAACTTCTGACAGCTAAGAGCAACCATTTTCATGATAAAATCAGTCTTCAGGTTTGCGAAACTTGTCCAGGCAGTCTACTGCTCATTGATGTCGATAACATGCCTCATTACGACCACGGAAAGTGTGTAGAGTCATGTCCACAAGGACTTGTTGCTGATTGTAAGTTCCATGGTTTCTTTTTAAACAAAATCCTTTATTTATGAACAAAATTACAGCTAAAAAAGAAACACAGTCAAAAAATGGTTTGCATTTTTTTCAACATTTTCTAACATCTAAATAAAGTGTATGAAAAAAATTTCCCAGAATTCCCACTTCTCTTACTTTAATATCTAAAATTCAACCCCTAAAACGAACCTCTACCAATATTTTTCGACTACTATCTAGTGCTAATATGCCTAAATTACAGATGAATCGAATCTCGTTCAAGCAAAATGCATCTGGAGGAAAGACCTTTGTGGTGATGGATACTTTATCAATGCAATTGGAAAATGCGATTTATGTGATTCGGCTTGCGAAACATGCTCGGCTCCCGGTCCAATGAGTTGCGAAAAGTGCGCCGAAGGATATGGAAAAGGCTCGATCGGGTACTGTAGACCATGCTGTACCCCGGGAACTGGAAAAAGTTGGCAGTGCGGTGAGGAAATTAAATTGACTGCTCTCTCATAAATACTGGAATTTTCAGAAGACTGTTCCAAGCCTGATCCCTCTCTTACAGCGTCTACCACACAGTCCTCTGGATTCGGATGGTTGTTTTGGATAACTGTATTTTCTATAGCAATATGTACCGTTTGTGCATGTCAAAAGTGTACCAAAGAGGTGAAAGGGTCGAATGTTGAGTATGCACCGCTTCCACACTACAATGCTACGAACGGTGCTGTTAACCTGGGAGTCAACTCGGAGGATGAAGATGACGACGAAGAAGAGGACGAAGTCTTTGTGAATGTTCCAGCTTCTCAAGCTGTTTAAAAAAATTCCAACTCGTTAAAAAATTTTTGCCAATTTATTTCTGTGTGAATGTTTCGAAATCCGGGTATTCTTCTGGCTGTTGTTGTTTTTATATGTGATAGTTGAATTGTTTTTTTTTCAATAGCCGGGTTCCTATTTTGCTGTGCTGTATTCACTTGTTAATAAATGCTTCCTCTGCCTGTTTGTTTCATTCGATAAATATAACATTCAAACATGTCTATGAAATTACATTGGGTGGAACGCCTGAGGTGCTTGGCCCTTCATTTTGAGTTTCGTCATCCTGAGCATGTTCTTCAAAAGCTTCTAGATGAGAATTGGATGTGGCCATAAAGAGAATATCATCCAGTGTGGGAAAATGAAAATTCTTCTTCTGAGTGTCGATATCTTCATTAGGAACGTAAACAGGGATGAACAGGTTGATTGTGTCTCTGAAAAAAATTGTTTAGAGAGTTCTGAAACCAGAAAAACTGACTTTAAAACTTTCTTAATGTGATGGAGGGATCTTACAGTTCTTCCAGGATTATGAGCATCAAACGGGTCTTCAATATGCACTTCTTTTTGAATCTCGTTTTTGACAGTTGGATGCATCGACTGTTGTCTGTAAAATTTGTTTTTTCTTTAACTTTGAATAACAGTGTTTACTATTACCGGTTTTTAATCATTGCATCTCTCATTGAAATAAAGTACATATGAAAATCAAACTTGAGGTAATAGTGGAGAAATTCGAGAAACAGCTGAGCCAACGATGAATGATTGGCAGACACCGTTGGGAGTGCTCTCGGTAGAGGAGCACCGAAATCTAGTCGCAATGGATACTGTCTGTCGTTTTGAGCAATGAAATTGTCGTCTGAAATTTGAACAGTATAAAAAATAAGAGTTTTTTGTTTTACAACTTACCTTTATACAACTTTGATAGATGAGGTAATATTGGTGGGTAGGCACCACATTGCAAGAAGTGAATTACCAAAATCACCAAAGCATAACTGAAACTCTTATTTGAATTCCAGTCACCACTTTAAAAGCACATACCTGTTGAACCCTCCTTCTTTCGGATTCTTGACACCTGAACTAGCTGCCCACTGCTTCACGACAGCGCACAGTGGAGCAAACCTTGCATCAATACTGAAAAAGGAACTATTTATTAGAGACTGAAACGTTGAACCAACTTTGCAAAATGTCGAATCATAAAAGAATTGTGCATCGAGGATAGAAAAGGATCCATCACGACACTAACATCGCAATCTATTCCATCCACCGTTTCGATTTTCAAAATTTGAATCTGTGCTTGGACCAGTTGAACCCCTTTGTTCCAATCAATCCGTGACTTGATCTGCTCGTCATTTTCCAAGAGGAGACGAACGATTTGGAGTATTTCTAGTTGCATTCTGTCAGTCTTAACTAAATATAACTGGTTTCAAGAAGACCCTCCTACCCTCTCCATAACCGATTCCTCTCTTCCTCAATATGGTATATATCGGAATGCATTTCTTCTAATAGTTTTGCAGCCTGTGGAATATGAATAGCCACATCTAAATCGCTATTTTTGGTAGCCAAGCCGGTTACTGTGCTTCCAGTTGGTACAATATTGAACAGCCAAGTTGAGTTGTGTTTCGAAATGATGTTTTTCAGCTGGTAGCACAGATCCATTTTACGATCGAATTCCTCTGTAGACTGAAAACTTGTTGCAATTAATAAGTTGTTTGATTCAATGATTCTAGGACACCTGCTTCGAATCATCGAAATAGTCAAACATGTTACACGACAGCAGCTGGAATTCGTCATTGAAAGCCTCTAAAATTTTCTTGAACCTTTCGTTGAAACCATGATACGAAGTTAGATTGGAGGTAACATGATACGCTATTTGATCTTGATCGTCTTGTCTTAAAAGCATTCGGAACACTGAAGAATGAATAAAAATTAAAATTTTCAAAGTCGTCTTCACAGAACTTCAAGGAAGCACTTCGATTTCGTTTCAATTTTATTCTGTTGCTCACATACTTGTAAAATTCCGGGCCTGAGGAAAATTTCAAGGCCCGGGCCCGGTTAAAAAAGTCCTGTATTTTTGAGCCAAATTTTGAGCTCTCAATAAAATTTTCTCCAATTTTTTCGTTTTTTGGATTGTTTGTATGTTTTATCGAAAAATATAATTAAAAAACTCGAAAAAACAACATAAGGGTTCCCCTTGTGTTTTTGAAATTTCAAAAACTTGTGAAATGACAGGCCCGCCGGGCCGGGCCGGGCTTCCGAAATTTGGAAAAAAGCCCGGCCCGTTACAAGTATGGTTGCTCATGATCGTGCAAGTACGGTAGGTGGTCTCACAGCGCATGCAAAGTTTACTTGTTACGCGCCTTTCAAATTCATACAGTATCGGACGATCGGCGCAAAATAATTTTTTTCTGCTTGCCGTTGAATAGAAAAAAACCAGTTGAAAACTGATTTTTTTGCTTCTTTGCTGCTCGTTATTGTAACCTCACATGCATTTTTGTCGCACTTGTCAGTTTGTGTTGCAAGTATGGTTTTTGAACCCGCAAAAAAGGCGCGAACGCAAGCAATATTTGTCTCCAGTTTTTCCTTGCGCTTCCTCTAATTTAAAGTACCTTCTCCTTCTATTTACAAACGTTGTTTTGAAACTCATTCGCTGAGGAGTCGTATAATTGTTCTCTAAACAGTTATTATTCTTCTACAAATGTTGCTTTGAAATCCTTGAACGAAAAAAACATATTTTCAGATGACTGATCGGAACTTCTCCACTCCCATTGATAGGTCTTTAAATCGATTGACGTTGATTCAGCAAGCGGCACAACGAAGTGGAGCACTTCCCGCAGCTGGACAGTTGCGCTACAGCAAACTGTCACCTTTCGATGTCTCTCAAATGTCAGGAGTGTCCATTTCAATGGTATCAGACTTTAACTATCATTTTTACAAGTTGGTATTCAGGTCGAACGCGGAAAAATCAATGGTCACGAATACATTCGAGAACTTGAATGGCTCCAGAAGGAAACATCTCACCGATGTTTTCTGGACGCTGAGCTATGGACGAACGAAATTCTAGCCTATTTGCCAAACGATTGGTGCAATGGAAGCGACTCTGGTTTGTGGAATTCAGGAGTGAAACCGTTTTTGAACGATTCCTATTCATCTATATCTTCCCCAACGTCGTCAGCGGCACATGTGCCTGAGCACGCAACTAAATTGAAATCCAAATATACTTCGAAATTTGCTCGCACACTCATAAAAAATAAGGAATTCCGAAGAGCATCTACATTCCTGGAGAAAACAATGAAGGAAAATGTAGAAGATCTCTTTTTGTACTATAGAGTTTTTTTTTTGGCTTATTATCAAGAACATCTGGAGAATGACTGTGAAGGGATCGAGAGAAAAACAAGTTTTGCAGAAGAAAATTCGCCATTTTCCCTTCTCCTGCAGGTAAGTTAAGGGATTATTCAGCAAAACCGAAAGTAAGAAAACTCGGTTCTTTGGTTTTTGCTTGCCACTGAATAAGAAAGAGTGAAATCCTCAGTATTTTGTTTTTAGGTCAGCTTCAGAAAATCTTCGTAATACTGACAATTGGTTTCAGAAAATGGTAAATGAGAAACTTCGCGAGCATGAAGATGTATGGTTTGAATATCTTATGGGCTTACTGGAAGTGCAACTAGGGCTCAAAGTGGAGGCGGAGAAATCATTCAGAAGTGTGATTGTCAGAGATCCTAGGTTCGTTGGCATGTTCGTTGTAATTTTAAATTTTTCATTGAAGAATCTGGCCAGCATGGGAGGGTCTTTCCCTTCTCATCAGTGACATCGAAGACGCTGACAATTTCATTCTGAATTCTGAAATCAAGTCACTATGGATGAGTGATTGGTTTATGGTACTCGTTTTGCAACGATTCCAGCAGCATTCGATGGCTATTCAAAAAGCTGAGCAGCTAGTAACACGTGGTATGACTGGAATCCCAATGATCATCACAAAAATCGCTGCATGTTCGAATGCTCGTCATGATCATGAACAAGCGATTTCCAACTTCATGGATGTCAGAAAAATGGATCCCTACAGATTGCAAGACCTTCACTTTCTATCAGATTCGTTGTATATTCGTAGTGACCAAGTTCAACTGTCAAATTTGGCTATGGACGTCTACAAATCTCACAAATTCAGATGGGAGACGTGTTGTGTTGTTGCCAACTATCATTCACTGCGTCGTGACAGCGAGCACGCCATCAAGTTCTTCCAGCGGGCGCTCCGTTTGAATCCTGGATTTGCTGCTCTTTGGGTGCTCATTGGACACGAATTCATGGAAATGAAAAACAATGCAGCGGCGTGTGTGTCGTACCGGAGAGCTATTGAGATTGACCCGGCTGATCACCGTGGATGGTATGGGCTTGGACAAATGTATGATATTATGAGAATGCCCGCATATGCATTATACTACTATCAGGAATCACAGAAGTGCAAACCGCATGATTCGCGCCTTCTTGTCGCTCTCGGTGAAGTTTACACCAAACTAAATCGTGTCGAGGACGCTGAAAAATGTTTCACCGGAGCATATCTGTTTGGAGATGTCGAAGGAAATGCTTTGTGGAATTTGGCCAAACTTCATGAAAAATTCGAAAATAACAATCAAGCCGCTCAAGTTTTTGAAGTGTTCCTGGTTGTTTACGAGCTAGTCACATCTGCCGAAGAGAAGGTTATTTATTCTGTAGCTTTTCTGGCCAACCACTACTTCAAAACTGGTAATTATGAGAAGGCTAGTGAGTTCGCGACAAAATGCTTGGCGTACGATACGGTAAGAGGAGTGATGGTATGGACGCTCACACAATATTTTTTTTCAGATTTGTCAAGAGGGCAATCGGTTATTCAGAGCCATTTCCAACATCCAGCAACGCGAAAGCGAGCTCGCTGCTCGAGAAAAGCAACACGAGGGAAGTAGAAGTCCAGTTTCGGCTGCCGAAGAGCAAGGGTAAGAATAATTACAAAATGGACAAAATTTATTCAGCATATTTTCAGCGCTGATGATGAGATGTCCGAAGGAGAGGATGAGTTGTCATTCTGATGAAGAACTAGTGGTTTTCTTTGTTAAATTTTAATTCACATTGCTTGAAATGAATATTTTATCTCCATGTTGCTAAAGTATCAGTATTTAACTTATTAATGTATGTTGTTCAACATAGAATATTAACTCTCTTGTCTTATCTACTGTCTCAGTTCCGGGATATTCAGCTAAGTGACCCAAACATTAACAAATATAAAAACTTTTTCACAGGAAGACTACGACACTCCGCAATTACGCGTTGCGCGTTGTTTAGCGCTCAGCATCTCGGATACTCGCTTTCTGTGTCCACTGCTCGGATTAAATATAAAAAGAATGTCAGATGAAGAAGCTTTACCTGCACCCGAAGACGAACCAGTGTCGATTCCAATCAAAAGTGTAAAATGGTTCGTTTTACTAGCTGAATGTTGATTTAACCTCTGTAAAAGTTTCAGGACAGATAACGCCAGCTCACAGAAGGTCATAAGCAATCTGGAAAAATTTGTGATCAACCAAAACCTAGACAAAAGCTACAAGAAAATTGTAAACGAATTCTTACAAGTTTATGCCGGTTTTGAAATTGTATTTTTCAGGCTAGTGATGGGATATCCAGCAGCAAACGAACGTTGGAATCACTTCTGGCTCGTAACGGCGGTCACCAGAATCTTCTTAACGAAGAAATGAGCAACAAGAACAATAAAAACTACACATTAGATGCGAATGGTCGAGTTTGTCTTGTCAAAAATTCCCCGAACGAAACAAGCAGGCATCAGGAAGTACTTGATACTTTGTTGAATATCTACTAAAAACCCAAAAGTTCCAGCTCGTTCTCCTCCAAAAAGATACTGACGAATTGCGATGTCTCCGAGAGTATCTGATGCTGGCTCTCGAAACAATAATGCAAAATCATCGGCAAATGATGGTGAATTATGTGAAGAAAGTCAGAGAACGGCCACGACAGATCCCACAGTCCACTATTGACAGCGCCATGGTTAGTTTCCACTTTAAAACATGATACGACATAATCTTCGATCAAAAATCAATCGTGAACGATTATAGGAAAAAGCCAATACCCAAATCATCAATGATTTTGCTCAAATCACATTAGCCGTCGACGAATCGATTGCTCGCGAAGAAATAAGATCGGAAAACCGCCGAAAACTTAAGAAATCCATCGAAGCTGAAACTTTTCTTATGAAAATGATGTTGAATATGGAAGATATTCGCGAAGCGAACGTTAGCGACTTGGTAGCTTTATGGAGGTAAGACAATTGTTTTTCTGAATGTATTCATCGAGTCCACTTGTTCAGAAGCCACCTGCGCCCGCCCACTGATAAATCAGAACCGACCCAAGCTGCTGGAGATTCATCATTTTAACACCAAACAAGCCCTGCATCATAATATGATTTAAAAACAATCTCATACAATTTTCTTTGAATAGAATCTCATCGACTCGTTTATCTGCTTATGCAGTATATCTGTATCATTTTTCCCTCCCATCGAAAACACTTTTCAATCAATTTTCGCCCCGTGCTCCTTGAGTGAGTCTTTCGCGCGCAACACTGTCATTTGCTTGTATTTCCCCTATTGCTAATTCAAAAAACGTTTTTCTGTAATGTAAATTCTAACTCCTTGATTGCACTTGAATATAAATGGATTCAATCTAACACTGAGTTTATTTTTAAAAAATCGCAAAGAGAGTAATGCTGGAGTAATCGGTAATCGGAGCTGTGAAAGAGAAAACAATTGACCTTTGAAACAATTCTGGGAGAGGTAGACGTCGAAGAGAATAACATCAAATTTCATCTAGAAAATCAGTAATCCACGTTTTAAAAGGGTACTTTCTTCGATTTTTCGGCGAAATTTTTAGACCCTTTCAACTTTTTCAGCTATTTTTGACGATTCTTTTCTGATTTTTAATGTTTCTCCTCTCCACTGCGTGTCATGGAGAAATTATTTTCTCTAGTCCTACGCTGAAATATAAGACTACAAACCAAAATTATGGATGATACAGGTTTATTTAGGATAGATATGGTGTGTAAAATGTAGTGGTGCTGCTAACAGAGAAAGATGTACTGTATGTACGGGTATAATGACAAGGGGAAAGTAGTTATCCGGTGATAACTAAACAGCGGGGACATAAGAATTTTTGAATGGCACAAGATGAGAAACAAGCGATAAATTAGTGAGAACAAACAACAACATGAGAGAGAGAGAGACACTTGTTAATGAGAACAATAATATACTATGAAGCGGATAGATTTGATAAATAACTAAGAAACGTTTCGGTACTACAATAACCTGTTAATACGATTCTAACAAATATTACAAGATTAGCAAGCAATTGAGTCACTTAGACTTCCTTCTCTAGCACTGGTGGTCCATCGTCCTCTTCGGCTTCCCCTGTCACTTCCTTCTCCTCTGGAATTTCGCTGAGTCCCTGGGCCATTGGATTGTCTTGAAGATATCTCATCAAGCCACCTCCCGATCTCCACCGTCCTTTGGCTTTGATTTGCTCCAAAGTGAGTCCCTTGGCCTGAAGTTCGTTCGCCGATCCTCTTCTGAGCGCGTGATGAGTGGCGCTCACTCCTATCATTTCCAGACGTCTTCTGGCGATAGATGAAATAGTGTTTGCTGATAGCTTAACACCTTTTTGAAGACTCGGGAACAAGAACCCTGACGTAATTCCTGATAGAGAGATCCTAACTCTCCATCGCTTGATGAGACAATCCAGATCTCCTCCTTCTGGGCATTCCACGAAAGTGCTCCGTCCCAAACCTAGCTGACCGTTTTTGGCCGATCTGATTCGGACTTCTAGACGGTTCTTAGAATACTTGATATCTTCCCACTTCAGCTCTGCAGTTTCACTTGCTCTAAGGAGAGCGAAAAACGACAAGACCACTGTGTATCTCGCTCCGATTTTGGATCATCCGAAAGTGATTCAAAAAGTTTCTGGATACTCTCAAGTTCCACCATTTTCGGTTGTTGTCTGGTGGCTATCTCCTCTCTTCTCTTTGCTCTGATCATATCCGACACCATTTGACTTTCCAGAACCGAGAATGTCCCATTTGCCATTTGAAACGCGGAAGCGATCTTTGCCAGAGATCCGCTTGTTGTCAAAAATCGATTAGCCAAATAGAGAATCGTCGTTTTCTCGTCCAGAGGGAGATAGTTTGCGCTTAACCACTTCCTCCTCACATGATTCTCTCGGTCAAAAGCTTTTATTGTACTGATGGCTTTCGACTTTCTGCTGACGGTTTGTAGAAAATGTATGAGTTGGTTGAAGTCCACTGGTCCTCCATACTCAGCTACTTCCTCCAGGAATTTCAATTTTCTTCCTTCCGAAATACGATGTAACTATAATACTGTTCTCTTTCTTTATCACGTTCAGATTCTTGTGTCTCTACTCTACTCATTAGTTTGACTTTTCTGTTTGTGCTGTTGCATATCGTAATGTGGGGACTGGGCGGGCGGGACGTAACACACACGTAGACTGGAGACCCGATGGGCGGCGCTTCCCCCTCTCTCCCCTCTTTCGTGGCGAAATCTCTGGAGCGCGCAAAGGTCTGTACCTTTAAACGCGATCAACAAAACAACAACAGAAATTGGCCTATTTAGAGAAAACCAGCTAATCCCAGAGAAAACAAACAATTCTTTTGCCTGTAAATCAATGGGACGGTGTTAGCGAAGACTACTGTAGGTTACTGTAAAATGTTTCCCGCAGTTTTTTTCCACATTGTGACGTGATTATGGTTTTGCAAAGAAACTACAGTAATCTACAGTAATCTTGACGAACATCGTCCGGTCGAATTGCAATTTGCAAACAGAAAACCCAAAAAAAAATAAAAAAGAATTCTCAATAATAACTGAAAAGTGTAAAACATGTCTAAAAGTTTCGCCAAAAAATCAAAGAAAATATCTTGTTGACAACATTCGAACACAGTACGTGATGACCTAGAAACAGACTGTAGTTTGATAAATCCGGAAAATGGAAATATATTCAGGTTACTGTAGTTGTCGTTGTGGAACCTTCGGCCACGGCCACCGGCGTTTCTCTTCCACAGCTCCGATTTTTATATAAGAAGGAGTTTCAACCTAGAGAGGATGACTATACATCTGAAATTGAAAACGTAACTCATCGGAGCGAAAAATATTTTCGCTAACTTTGGCTTCTTTTCCCCTTTTCTGTTTTTTTGGTTCTAATCATTTGGTACTAGTCGGCACCTGCGTCGTTCCTTCCAACAACGGACTCCATCTAATTATGCAAGCAGCTGTGCTCTCCTTCTTTACACACACTATTCACGCTTTTCCATGACAACGGGGAGCACTGAAGCCTGAGAAAATGCTCCAGTTTTTCTGAGTCTCTCCTCTTTTCATTTGCTCAAAACTAGAGTTGTCACTTTTAACATTCTTATAACTTTTTTACATTTATTCTTTCAGCTAAATAATAAAAATGGATGAAATGAAAGAAATTGAGGAAAATACCGAAAAAGTGAATCTGGAGTCAATGGGAGATGGAAAAGAAGAAGAAGAAGAGTCAGAAGAAAGAATGGAGGATATGTGAGCTTTTAAATTATAATGAACATTCAAAAATCAATTTTTTTCAGAACAATTCCAGAACTTCCAGAAGGAAAAATTCTCGAACTTCGACTTCTTTCAAATTGGGGCGATCCTAACTTTATTGGTCTCAATTCTCTTGAAATATTCACATCGACCGGTGAAAGAGCGGATGTTGAGAAGGTTCGTTGATTCAAATTTCAAGCAGCTCACTGGATTACTGTAGGATTACTGTCAATATATCATTTTAGATATCCACCAATGCCACAGAATATAATGGTAACTTGGAATCTCTACTGACCGAGCAAATTCGTTGTAAAGATACGGAGAAAATGTGGTGTGCAAGGAAGTCTGATCAAGATCAGGATATCATTTTAAAATTGGAGTTGAAGGAAATGACAAAACTTGCTCTTGTCAGATTTTGGGTAACTTTTTTAGAACTTGTTAACTCTAAAACTTTTTCGAATGATTTCAGAATTATAATGCGTCTCGAGTACATGCACAAATCGGTGTCCGATATCTAGAAATGAGTTTCGAAGGAAAAGGAATATTCAGAGGAGAACTTGAATGCGCATTTTCAGCTGATTCAGAGTTTACACCTATTATGGGCGAGGTGATTAACTTCTGGGAAATATTTTTCTAAAATCAATATTTTGCAGACAGTTCTTTTCACAACTTCCGAGAGCATTCTGGAAATGATATCACTTCATGATGTGTGCCTTATCAATCTTCCAGAAGAAACAGTTCCAAATACAAGTCTCGAATTATTAAAAGCTGATCATTTGACACCGTACCGCCCATCGACCTGTGAAGAAAAAGATACTCCAAACACACCTGTTGTGAATCCAACAGCACCAAAATTTCCAGCTCCTCCACCTACGAGTTATAGGCAAGATGTTAAAGGTATTTTTTAAAAGACGAATTATTTTTGAAATTTTATACTTTTCAGTTCTTCAAATTGAACTTGTATCGAATTGGGGAATGAATGGATTAATTGGTTTAACTGGACTGGAATTGGTGGATGATCACAATCAGTTGATAGATGAATCACAATTCTCTGTAGTCACTTCTGAAGGAACCAAGGAGCAAGCAACTAAGTCTGCATTTTCGAATTTCAGGGTTTCTGGAATTCTAACTCTCCCAGTTTTGAGTTACAAAGTTTTCAGATTTCAGAATTCCAGAAATATTGAATTTCGGATTTTTTGAGTTTCTGATGTTTTGATATTCTGAATTTTTGAATCTCCAAATTATCCAAATTTCTGATTTTCTGAATTGCTGATTTTCTGAATTCCTGAGAATTTTTGAATTTTTGAGTTTCACGGTGAATTTTTTAGGACGTAAAGTAAATGCTCTCTAACGCGAATACAGTAGTTAAGCGCGCTGAATACCGACGCGCATGCTGAAAAGTGAACTGCTGAGTCGTTACGCAGAGGCGCCTGCTTTCCATCGGCAAAAGGCGCGAAAAAATTTATTTTGAAAAACGTTCCGGAAAGTTCACCGTGAGTTTCCAGATTTTTGAATTTCCGAAGTTTTAAATTCTAAAATTTCTGACTATCTGAAATCCGGAATTGGTTTTTCAATTTTCAAAAATATGAAATTTTCATTATTTATTTCAGATTGTTCAATGGTCGAAACCTGACTCGTGATCCAGAAGACATGTGGCTTGTTGATTTCGACTCAAAGACCCCAGTTGTCATAACTATTTCATTTCATGAGCCAATTAGCCTCAAAGCAATTTCACTTTGGAATTACAATTCAAGTTTTGAACTTTCATATGCCGGAGCAAAAGCATCAAAAATCTATGTTAATGGTAAAGTAATCAGAAATGTGTTATTCCGAAAAGCAATTGGATTTGTGTATTTTGATTATGTTCAAGATATTGTCCTGGATCCAAATTTTACGGAACAGGATTTTTTGTCAAAGGGTCCAAGTCAGAGCATTGGAGGATGTTAGTTCTGAAAGAAATCTTATTGAGAAAATCGTATAATTTCAGTTGTATTTCAAATTCGTCTTCTTTCCACATGGGGTGACGAGTTTTATATTGGTCTCAATGGTATCGAACTGTTCAATAGAAAAGGAGAATTAATGAAGATAAGAGAAAACAGTACGAGTTCGAACAATCATATTCCATAGTTTCAAAGCATTTTTTACAGATTTGGCAGCTTTTCCAGAGAGTGTGAACATTCTTCCCAATATCAAAAACGATTTGAGAACTTCGAACAATTTGATTGCTTCTCCAAATGACACAGATCTGTAAATTTTGCATAAATAAAAATCTTCTATCGAATTCAAATTTTCAGAGCCAAGCACATGTGGTTGACTGCTCTTCTACCAAATCGATGTGCTCGTGTTTTCTTCGTGTTCGACGTTCAAACATACATCTCAAAAATAGTAATTTACAACTACCGTAAGACTCCGGAACGGGGAGTGAGACATATTTCGGTTGGTTACAAAATGAATGAAAAAAAGAGAAAATTCTGATTTACAGCTGACGGTTGATGACTTGATCATCTTCTCAGGAGAAATCCCGCCAAGTACAGAGACGATGACTGGAAAATTGGAAATTAATCTTCTTGATCTTTGAAAATTGTGTTATTCACAGAAAGTTTCAAACTGGTGACTTTGTGATGTTCTTTTGATTCGATAAATGCTTTATCCAACTTTTTAATATCATGAAAATCGAGGATTCAGAAATTCTTGACTCGGAAAATCAAAACTTCTGTAATTTTGAAATGAAATGTCTCGCAAAATAAAATATTCAGAATTTTGAGAATTTGGATCATCAGGAATTTGAAGAGTAAGACATTTGGAAGTTCAGAGATTAGTAAATTTGGAAAAAGTTGAAAGTTCGAAAACTTTAACTTTAATTTAGAGAAATGTTTCAAATCTAATCCTTCATGTTATTATGATTTACTGAATTCTATAGTTTGGAAATTATGAGATTTTGAAAAACCACTTCTTCGAATTTTGAAAGTTTTGAATGTGGGAAATTCGGTATGTTTTAGAGTATGTATTTGAACATTTGGGAATCGGGGTCTCAGAAATCCCAAATTTTTTGGGAATCGGGGTTTCAGAAATCCCATATTCGGAAGCTTAAATTTCGGAATCCAACACTTCCGAAAATAGTATTTTCAGAATTTTATGAATCTGACAAAGTCTGAAAAATAGGAATTCAGATATAAAAAAATATATATATAAAAAAGTTCATGAATTAGTAAATTCAAAAATTCGGAAGTTTCAACCATAACATTTGAAAAAGTGTTTCAAATCCAAACTTTTAGGTTTTTCTTATTTTCTGAATTCCTGAATTTTCAAATTCTCAAATTTTCGAGTCGTCTAATATTGAAAATACTGCATCTATAAACTTCTGGAATAGATATTCCAATTTTTCGAATTTCGAAACTTCAGAATGCAAGAAATTTGATAACATCCTGTCAAAATGATTCTTGGAAGAATGATTTCTTCGAGGTCCAATACTTCGCATTCGCATTTCAGAGCAATTCCTTGGGTGATACAAGTGCAAACATTTTCGTCAAACAAACAGTTGAAGTCGGTTGCGTCCTTAGCCGTGGCACATTGGACTTCACTGAGTGTTCCTCGACGAGGTCTTCCCGCTTGAGCAGGCTGAGATAGGGAGTAGGAGATGTCCGATGGTCCGTCCAAGTTCATCCTTCTCAAGAATAGTGCTCCATGAATTGGGCTTGGTGGAATCGAGAAACCAGTGACAATCAGGGACATGTTATCCTCCAATTTTAGTGGAATGCCATGATCAACTTCGTAGACTGTGGTATTGTTGTTGATAGTGACACTGATTTCCAACCGTGTGTTCCATGTCGGGCACTGGAAAATTTCATATATAGAAAATGAAGTGGGCTCTGCACTGATTCTGGAAAAGAGACATGATGGTGAGCAACTTCCGCAATCACAGGTGACACATCCGCAGCTTCTGTAGCATCTACTGAATCCTGGTCCATCCATGGCTATTGCTGGGAATTCGGGAACGCCATCCTCTGCATTCAAGTTTTCACATGTAGATCCTTTGCAACTTCTCATACCGGCACATCGATGTGAGAAGAAATGATTGATCTTCATCTGGCGGGTGAAGTGATGGCTTCTTTCGTTACATTCGGAGATGATGGAGTTTGCTCGTACTTCGATGTTTTTGACTTCTTTGACGTTGTTGGAGATGGTGAAACATCCGACTTGACTGTTAGGACGGATGTTGATTGAGACGACTTTGTTGAGATGACAAGTTTTTCCATCGGCTGAAGCGGTGCATACATCATCTGTACCTTGAATAGAAGCAATTTCGTTGCAACATCTGTACCTTGAATAGAAGCAATTTCGTTGCAACTGTAAGATCCTTGAATCAGACATAGGAGTACGATGATGGTTGGAGAAATTTGATGGTGTTGACGACATTGTTTCGATCCGAGACGAACGATTGAGAACACACATTGAATGCATTTTTCGATCCACGTGAAGAGACATTGTAGTATGAGAATGAAGTTGATCCATCCATAAATTCCAAAGAACATTAGTAGAAACAATACGATAGTGATCCATTGATGAAGATAGCCGAAAGTAGTTGGTGATGAGTCAGTGGTGGTAGGTATCGGTGTTTTTGTACATTGACAAATTTCGAATCCTGATGATCCAGTAATGAGTGCCAAGATGGTGATTGCTGAGAAGAATTGAGTGGGCATCCTCAGTCTGGTTGATCGTCGTAGTTGCGGTCCTTGATTGTCTGTAGTTGTGGATTCAGTTGAAGTTGGGTTTGGAACTGAATCATTGGCGTCAGCTGTCGGCGTGGAAGATGAGTCATCTGTAGATTGTTGAACATCTGGTGTGTGTGGTCTTTCCAAGGGAAAGAGGAGTTTGAGTGGATATTCCACGATCCTTTTTGTTTTTCCGTTTTTGACGATAGCCGATCTTTCCTTGACTTCCAGAATTCTTGCAAGAGGCCAAGTAGTAGACTTGCTGGATGGTTGATTGATGAGGACGATGTCTCCAATTTCAGGCTGATAGCTAGAAGTCTTTCCTTGAGGATGAGAGAAGTCTCTTCTAGCTTGTAGAACGCTGATGTAGTCTTGGTGCCATTTCCTTTGGAATGTTTCCGTCATTGATGACAGACGTTGCCAATCCTCAGCCAATGATCGTTTCGATAATGGAAGATCGTCAAAGTCTTGAGGTGTGTTCAAAATGAGCAAGTCATTAGACGGCCGTCTTTGAGGGAATACGAAGTCCGTTGGAGTGAGTGGTTCGATATTCTCATCGGTGGTCTGATAGGTCAAAGGGCGCATGTTGATGGTGCTGACACACTCGGCAAGGAGTGTACGGAAGTCATCCAATGCGAAGAGTGTTGTTGAGGAACCAGCTCGGAGAAGTGCTCTCTTGATGAGTGAAATCATGCGTTCATATACAGATCCTTCCCATGGTGCATGAGGTGTGATGTAGTGAATGGTGGGGAACGTAGTTGAATCTATGATGTTGACGTTTGAAGAGATTTTGTTCTTGATCAATTTGAACACATCTTCTAGAAGTTTGAATTGTGAAGCGTTGTCTGACAGGAGTTGCTTTGGTGTTCCAAACAATGCAGAGAGTCGTCGGAGGGCGTTGAGATATGAGCTGGTGCTCATGTCTGTTACGACTTCGGCCCTGGTGTACCTGGAGTAGAGGCAAGTGAAGATGATGATCCATACTTTTTGTGGTGAATTGTTGATCTTGACGAGAAGGGGACCAGCATAATCGGTTCCAGTGCATTGGAAGGGATTGGAATGTGTTGTCCGTTTGTCCGGAATTGGAGGGAATGGTGGTTGAGTAAACGGAGTGATGTTGATACGGCGGCATCCAAGACATTGTTGACATACTCTTTTAATGTAGGAGATGCCCTTTGGAATCCAGAAATGTTGACGGATCTTGGAGAGGGTGAATGATGGACTTGAATGAAAGTATCGTTGATGAGTTTCCATTATCAGAAGATAACAAATGTCTCCTTTTGGAAGGAAGATCAGCGGTCTTGAGGGTACACGTCCATCGAACATCCAAAGGTCATTGTCTTGATCTTTGTGTAGTTGAAGAGCTTGGATTGTTTCAGGGGAAGGAGGATCGATTCGTTGGGCCAATCGGAAAATCAGTCGTTTCGAACGAGCAATTTTTTCTTGTGTTGAGCATTTTCCGCGAGTGATGAAGTGAATCAATATCATGACCATATGAAGGAGACGGTGGAATGAGCTGAATCTGGTAACGTTGATTGCTGGAGGGTGGGAGATGGATAGAGCAGAGGTGACGGTAGTTGTTGCAATTGAATTTGAATTGAGACGTAGTGGAAGTGGGTCAGAAGATTGTAGAAATGTCGGTCCTTCGAGCCATAACTCCGATTGTTTCAGCTCTTCGAATGGTAGTCCACGGGTGAGAAAATCTGCAGGGTTGATTTTTCCGGCAACGTGAGAAAAGATGAATCGTTCTCCGAGTTCGTTGATCTCTCGTACTCTGTTTTTGACAAATCTGCTACCAGAAGTCGATTTTGTGTGAAGACTATCAATGCTACAGAGACTGTCGCTCCAGACGTATGCTTGATGTATCTTGAGACCAATGTGTTGGAAGCAGTAGTTTCCAAGACGAACTCCAGTGAGAATCCCGAGAGTTTCCAGTTGTGGTATACTGTACTTGGACTTGACTGGAGCTACTCTCGATTTGGATAGAAGATAGTTGGAATCTGTTTTTCCATTCGACTGTGTGATCCGAAGATATGCAACTGAGCCGTAAGCAAGTTGACTGGCATCTGTGAAGATGTGTAGTTCCAATTGATCTGTCTTGATGTTGAAGTTATCGGGGAAGAGTTTCCTTTTTAGGCGCCATTCTGATCCTGTCCATTTTGTGCAAACATTTTTCCATGAGTCATGTTGATTGAGTGACAACGGAAGATCCCAGCTCTGATCTTTGGTAGCAAGTTGTTGGAAGAATAGTTTACCGTATAGTGTAACGGGTGTCAGAAATCCGAGAGGGTCATAGCAAGAAGCGATGATTTTCAAGATTTTCCTTTTCGTTAGAAGTTCTGTTTTGGGTACTGGAAGCATGAAGATCATTTCATCGGTTTCGGTGTCCCATGAGATTCCAAGAATTTTCTGGTTACGGTCAATCGTTGTATCCTTTTCATGCTTGACGAAGAAGGTGTTGACGGTTGAAGAATTCGAGCAGAATTGACATAGGTTCATTTGAGCTTCAGCGAATACTTTCTTGGCAAAAACGTAGAAATCCATAGCTTCTTCGGCGGTGTCCAATCCCATGAAGACATTATCGACGTAGAATGAGTTGATCATGGCTTGAGCCCAGGGATGATCATATGATTCCAAATGAGTCCGAACTGTTTTGTTGAGAAGATACGGTGATGGTTTTAGTCCGAATGGAACTCTGCGATAGCGATAGCAAATGAGATGTCCATCTGTAGGGTCTTTCCAGAGAAAACGAGTCGCGTCTCTGTCGGTTTGATGAAGCACAAGTTGCAAAAATGCTTTTTCGATGTCGCCGGAGATGAGAATGTTGTGTTGTCGAATACGAAGCATTATGGCAGCAATATCAGGTAGTAGTCGTTCTCCGGTATGAAGATGATCGTTTAGGGAGTGACTCACTTTGTTGGTTTTGGCAGACCCATCGAATACAATTCTTACTTTTGTTGACTTCGAAGTTTCTTTGATGACAGGGTGATGAGGCAAATAGGATACCACGGGGCCGTCTGAGATGGATTCATCAGGAACTTCTTCAATGAATTCCAAGGATAGTTGTTCAGTGAAGATGGCAGCATATTTCTTGAGCATTTCCGGGTTCTTTTCGAGTTGTCGAAGAGCACTCTGTAGTCGTCCGTATGCTAGAGCGCGATTTGAAGGAATGTTTCGTTGATCTGCATATGGGAGTCGTACTACATATCGTCCATCTGCTTGGCGAGTAGTCGTCTGATGAAAAAACTGGTTTGTTTCTTCTTCTGCTTTGCACTGAGGATCGATATCCTTGATTCCGATTGATTCCAGTGACCAAAATTTTTGAAGTTGCTCACATAAATCGTCCTTGGTGTTTTGGTTGTTGACGATGTTGGAGAAGGTGATGACGTTTTGTTGAGGGTGTTCCTTTCCAGAAAGGATATGTCCGCAGTCCGTGATGTGAAGTTGAAGTCCAGAAGATAAGCGAAGGGTTTTCACTTGTCCGAGAAGTAGAAGGTAGTGATCAAGTCCAATGAGCACATCGATGTCTTTGTGTTGGCGGTTCAATTGAATTTCCTCTCCTTGAAGGAGCTTGTCGCAGGTAATTTTATCTGCATCCACTGCGATTATGTTGCTGGCTATGTGTGGTACTTCACACAAATTGATCGATTTTGTTGATGTTTTCGTTTTGATCAGTACGTTGAAGATGTTGGAAATCATTGACCGAGTGTCGATTGATCCAAAAGTATTGATCCGAAGTTTCTTTGAACCGATTGGGAGAAGTTGTAGTCTTTCAGCGAATGATGATGAGATGTAGCTGGTATTGGATCCTGTATCCAAGAAGATGGTGCCGATGTGTTCATTTCCGTCTGGAAGAGGATTCTGCTCCAGAGAATCCAAAGGTTGTGTGTCCGTATTTGTTTCCAATGTAGCCTCTTGGGGTGTGACGTAGAGATGTAGTTTGTTGTCCGGATGGTCGTGCTCTGTGTTGTTGATATGAGTCACGGCTAGAATGTCGTCTGGTGTTTCGTCGGCAAAGATGGAGTGTGTTTGTTCGTGAGTCCGTGCGTGTAGTGGCTCTGATTTTGGTTTCGTTGAAATTGTCGTCTTTGATAGCGTTGATATCCGTTGGTGTCCGAGTTCCCAAATGAACTTCCATGTCCGTTGTTGTTTCCGTTTCCTTGGTATCCGTTGTTGTTACTATTTCCGTGTCCAGTAGATTTCCGGTGAGCATGTTTGCTGTTGGCCGAGATGAGGAGTGCTGCGTATGTGTAGGTTGACGATTGGCGTGTTGATTTTGTTGTCCTGTGATGATTCCTTGACGTGAAGATTGGTTCCTGGAGTTTTGATTCTGTCCAATTGATCTTTGACAAATGGACTCATGGTGATTTCCTTGACAGTTCCGGCAGTTTGATGAGCATCGTTTGGCAATGTGTCCGCGTTGCAAGCATTTGTAGCATAATCCGAGTTCGGTAATCCGTTCCTTACGAAGTTATATTGAGTTATATTTCCGGCAAAGGTGAGGGTGATGCATCATTCGTTCTTCGGCACACAGTGCGCATGGTATTTTGACTGGTTGTCTGGGTGGTTGATTTTGTCCATTGGTTTGTTGTCTGTGGTCCTGGTTTCTTCGGTGGTATTGGTTGTTGATTGCTGACATTGTGGTCACATTCCGGTGTCCGTTGGAGGTCTTGTTATGAATTTCCGCTACCAATCGCTCCGCTTTTGAGATTTCCTTAATTTTTTGTAGTAGTTCCTTTGTTGATTTGGGGCATTGGGATTCTCCTTGTCCGTACAGCTTGTGGATTATTCTTTTCGGAAGTTTCGATTGAATCAGTTCGCAAGTTGAGAGGTTGTCGATGTCAGAGTGCATGTTCAGTAGTTGTTCGAAGATCATAGCGGCTTGAATCGTGTAGCTTTGTAAATCGGCGGGATTCTTGTTGTTAGACAAATCTGGCAGTTGGCGAAGTTTGAGCAGTAAGGAATGTTTGATTCGAATTTCGCCTCCGTACATTTCTTCAAGTGATTTCCAAGCTACTTGCAAGTTTGATGGGATGATTGGAATGCTGCGGAGTAAATCAGCTGCTTCACCAGTGACAGACGTTTTGAGGTACTTCATTTTGGTGACATCATCAACGTTCAAGTGGTTCAGGATTGATTGGAACTGCTCCTTGAATTCGAGATACTGATCGATATTTCCGTTGAAAGTTGCCCTGCCTGGGTCACCATGTCAAAATGATTCTTGGAAGAATCTTTTTGAGAGGAGGAGAATTATAGATCGAGAATATAGAAGAATTGAATGTAGACCTTTTCCCAAATATAGATTTATTCGAATGATAAAGTATGGTCAAATCCAGAACTTATATACTATTACAATAAAAACAAAATAACATCATAAATTGACTCATGCGATTGATTTATGTGATTGACTCATGCGATTGACTCATGTTTGGAAAAACCTTCGATATTGAGCTCGACGATATCGACGTCGATACATCCAATGGCATCCATCAACCCTCTAATAGTGCCTCCCAGATCATCAACTTTGAGCTCTTAAATCTCGGTTCCTGTAAAAGCTATCAAGAAGTAATAATCTGTCAAAATATTTCTTACAATATCAAAAACATTTTGTCTGTTAACCACTTTTTGATATCTTTGAGAGGAAATGAGATACACGAGCCCAAAGCTTTCGGTTTGAGTGGCACTCTATTAGTGCTTATTATACCGTAAACAGCTTCATCTTAAACCATTTGAGCTTAATCAATTGAATTCAATTATTGTAAACTCATTTTCTCCCCCAACTTTGTCTGTGCACTCACATGATTCCTCTCTTCTCTTCACTCTCCTTTTCTCACTTTTCTCCCTACGTCTGTGTCTATTTCTCGCCATTGGCATTTTTTTTCAGACCAGTGAAATGTTCACTTACCTCGATATTCTCCGGGTCAAAGTCAAAGTTTAGGAAAATCAATAGATAAGAGAAATGAGTTTATTAAGCCATCAATCACCATTGGTAAGTGGCACGTATTCTATAAGGTGACAAATGATGAATTTTCCTTCCGATCAGATGCTCAATGCAGAATTGATACAATTGCTTCTGACGAATCAAGCAGCTGCAAATGCAAATTTAAATTTGCTGAATCCAGTTAATCCATTGCTAGGAGTCAATCCTTTGATTGGATCTTTCCCATTCACAACGGTATAATTTGATTTTCTCTCTTATTATTCTCAGAGGTACTATTCAATATACTTTTTTTTCTCTCAGACAACTCCTGCTACATTCCAATGTCTCCCACCACTACCAAATATTGGTCCGATTCCTCCAATTCCATCTACTCCTCTGATTCCAACTCCTCTTCCAATTCTTACGTATCCTCCCCAAGCAATCAAAGAAGAAGAACCAACCATAAAAACAGAACAACCAGATCCTACTCCACTAGAACCTGAAATTCCATTTGAGATGGGATCGATACCCATATCGACCTACTATCCAACCCATTTCATGTGTGGCACACAACTACGAATGGTTAATGGGGAAATTAAAAAAGTGGAAAATTTATCATCAGATGATTTTCTCAAATGTGCAGGCGAGCCTGACGGTGATATTGTAAATGCTTCAACTGTGAAGTCGATCAGATTCAATGCTGGAAGTGTTAGCATTGTTTTCGAGACTGGAAGTGAACGATTAAAGGTGAGAATTACCTTTTCTTTCAAAAACGAGATCTAGTTTGATTTTATAAAGATTCCTCTGAAGTGCCAAATCGAGCAGCCATTCTTCGTTCTTGGAAAAGGGTGGTGCAGTTGTAATCCAAGGAAAAGCGGAGAAAACTATGGTTTAGATTGTGAAACTCTGATGGTAAACTGAAACGTTTTGAATATTGTTTGAAAAAGGTGAAATGCAGACTGGAGATGTTTGCATTGTGTTGACGAAGGAAGAAGACGAAACAACAGAATGTGCTGTGGATATTGTAACCGCAGAACGGGATTTAGAGCTTTTCAACCAACGAGCGGCATTACGAGAGAAACTCGTAGATGTTTACTATGAGGTAGGACTAGTATCATTATCAATAATACTCCAGTCTTTTCAGCATGTTTCTGGACGTGTATCAGCTCCTCCAGAAGGAATTTGGGCTCATGCGTCCGTTTCCTCAAGACTACGACGAATCTCTGAATGCTAGTGATATTTGTATATGCCTGTATAAACATTTTTCACAATACTTCTTCGTATTGGTTTCAACTTGAATGCTGAAAATATATTTTTCAAATTCTGAAAATTAAAATATCTGCAGGTTACTGTAGTTGTCGTTGTGGGACTTTCAGACACCGGATTTTCTCTTCCATAGCTCCATTTTTTCATTGTTAGTTTTTAAAAAAATGCAGATAAACTCAAAAACAAGTCGCTCACGAATAACTCGGCTCCGTCCTCTTTATTTATGCCGATTTTTTGCTTGAGCCCGAAACTTAACTGCCGTATCTCGAAACCAAAGCGCGTATATTGGAGTGTTTAATGTGCATCATGTCCTAAGAGTGTTTGCGGTCATTTCCACTAGCCTTCCCACTTGTGACTCTGCTTCTCTGTTTCTCCTCTGTCTCGCGAATTCAGACGGTGTCCGATACCTTCTAATCAATCGTCGACGAAAGTTCGATAAACCTGAATGCCCCTTCTTTCGAAGTGCTTCAACTGCCGTATACAACTTCCAGAGGGAAGCAAGTAAGTCCAAATTGAAAATTATGCTGAATTTCGAATATCACATTTTTCAGTCACCTCCAATGTCCGAAGTGTGAGAAAAATGAGAAGAAGTACGGAAAGGTATACAACCATTCAAAGTTTCGCATTTTAGAGCATTTTTTCAGCCGGTAACTTGTCAATACTGTAAACTGAACGCTGCATTCCACGACCAGAAATGCGTTTGGTGTTCGGATTCCGAGAGAAAGTTCGGAAACCCTTACGAATGCACAAATTGTAAACTCACTTGTGCGTTTCCAAGACGCGAGAGTGACAAAGTGAGTTAGATTTTTTTTTAATCATTATGTTACAGCATGGTAAACGATTTTGAAAATGTTTATAGAACGACGATGTTGCTAAACTATGCCGAGTATGCATTATGCAAGCTCGCCAAACCAATCAAACGGTCGTGGCTGGAATTCCTGTTCCTCCAAACAGGAAAGACAGATCCAGGGAAGGCTCTTCATCTGAGCACCGCGATGACCGTCATCGTCGCGACTCATCCCGTCGTCGTAAGGAACGAACAGAACATCATAAGAGTGGCGATAAACGACATCGCGATCAAGATTACAAAGATCGAGATCGTGCAAAGAGGCGTCATCATGACGAGCCCATAAAAAACGGATCGTCGGGTGTTCCACCACTTGCTCCAAATAATGAGAATGGAAACGGTCTCCCACTGTTCGGAGGCCGCGATAACGGTGAAAACATGGAGAAGCAGCAAAGAATGGAAGAAGAGATTCGTCGCTTGAAGGCTCAGCTAGCTGAAAAGGAGGTGATGATTTTCGACAAAGATAAGGAGGTTTGTGCAATGCGAATAGTGCCAAAATAAGTCCATTTTTTCAGATAAGCAACTTGAAAGCTGACAAATACAATTTGGAGAAAAAGCACCGCGAGCGTGTTCAACAACTCGTCAAGGAAAAAGAAGAGAGTATTCGAGCTATTGAACTAATGAGAAACTCAAAGAGTGCTAAGAAAAACTAATAATTCCCTCTTTTCGGTGATGCCTATTGTCTAAAACCTACTAAACTAGTCACACATCTCAATTTTCATAACTTACTTGTAACACCATTCGCCATGATGCCATATTTTAATTAATGATATTGAGAGTTCTGTCGTTTATATAATAATCTGATCTTATACTTTTCTAGCTCCTCCTGCTCAAAAACTTCTGATAACTTGTAATACACAAATTACCCATTTCTCTCTCCGCTCTCCCGGTTGATCCGGTTTTGATTCATTTATATATATATATCTATTAATTCTGGCAATATATTCTAATCTGATCTTGTCATTCTTTTCGATCTAGTTGATTTTTTCCTTGTATCTAGTTTCCTCTTTTTTGTGATAAATTGTTTTTATTCTTTAAAGCGGTTTTGTTTCAGAAGCAATTTCAAAAAAAATTCTGTGAAATCGGCTCTTTTTTGATAATGAGAATTTTTCAGCAGGATCTATTTTCTCGAAATAGCGATCGAAAAGGAGAGTACCAGAAATGTTCCGAACTTGAGTTATTTAGACTACATTTACACCAATTCTTGCTTTTCTGTGAAGTGAAATTCCGGAATGTTGAAACTCGGAATTCTCGAGATTCCGAAAAATTCTAAAAAGGTCATTCCAAAAATTCCACTTCTATTGATCAATAATTAAAATCCTAGACTTCATATACTTCGTAGCCAGTTTTTGATCTCCCAAAAAGCCGCAGTTTTATTTTTAACCAAAAACAATGAAGATCTTTTTTTGATTTTTTTTCTCATCTTTTCAAAACCTACATTTCAACCATGCTGTCGTATCCGAATATATTGACAATAATTCCTCATCTCAGTTATAGTAAAAGGTAAGTAACTCGTTTATTCTCCTTCAAATTATTCTTAAAAATTCAGAATGGAAGTCTCAAAAATCTCTGTCGAGTTTAGAAAGTATCACCAACGATTCTCCTTCTCTCTGACCTCGATTCGTTTCTCTCAGAAATACGGCCCTGTTGATAATAATGGAGATCCGGAAGAAGTTGGTACGGGAAACTTGCATGTGGAATCTATCATCTACGATTTTACGTTCGATCCACTAACTAACCAAGTGAAAATCTCAAATACACTGACTCCCGGAAGAATAACAACATCAAATGACATAGCTATTGCAAGAAGATATTTACAGTACTATCTCAGATCATCAAAACGCCCTGTTGAGCATGTTCATATCGTGGTTAGTTAATGAAATCCTGAAGAGACATTTCAACAAAAAATCTTGAAGGAAACCGATCGCCCATTCCGGAATATGCATGATTTGCGAGTACCATCGTTGACGTGGCATTTAAATGGCAGCAGAGCTGATAACATTTTTGACGATTTTCCCAGAAACTACGTCTTTGAGAAGTTGGAACTCATCGATTGTTTTGGTGTACACCTTGGAGAACCCCTTGTAAACGGCTTGACGAAAAATCCATAATTTTAGAAGCGGTTTTTCAGGTCCAAAGAGCGAAGCACTGCATTGTCAAAAATATACCGATATATCAGGAATTTGTAGTTGGCACCGAGCCACTTTTCATTGCCGCATTCTACGTTCTGCTCCGGAATAAAGTGGAAATATTTTTGGGACTTAATCACGTTAGGTCATTCGTCACTCTTTCTTATGTGAGTCATCAATCTGGTTCAAAATCTGGAAACCAATTTTTAGGGCATATGCCAGAACAGTTTTCACATCGGGTCTTCATTCACTGGAATTTTCATGCCCAACTCGTTTTTGAAAGATTACATGTGGGAATATCTGCTAAGACCTGATGACGTGGTCCGACCTAATGGATTAATATCGTCAAGGGGATATATTAAAGGAAGAGAATGCGTAGTTCTAAAGACGACGAATGATTGGATCGCAGTTGTTTTCCACAACTATATCGATACTGGTGATAAAGAAAGTTTCACTGCTGTTAAACTAAAAAGGGAAATGGACGCTGAAGTGGACGGATGAAATATATGGTCAACTCATTAACTTCTTTAATTTTCATTGATAATATTTAACTCTGTTGTTGTGGACACCTATCATAATTTTCCTTTTTTGAGCTATTTTTTTAATTATTTCGTTTTTAAAACAGTTTACGTGGCAATTGGTGACACAATAAAAATATGACCTCTTTTTAAACGTATAAATTGAGATGACTCATGCGACCTGCTTTAGTCTACATATTTAGCATTTTGTTCGTGCAAGGAAGGCAAAGAAACTTCCATCAAAATTAGAAGAGATTCACCTAAATAATAAATGTATCGGTCAGCCAATTTTCCTCCAGCGGATTCGCCTACAGTACCACCTTTCTCTGCTTTTTTGTTATCTTTTAAAGGGACATGTCCTGAAACAGTTCAAAGGTCTCACAGTGGGATACGGTATGCGGGCGCCAACGCGGCATTTTCAAACGGCGCCGTTATCGAGCCTCTAGTTTGCTGCTCGTTTTCTGGCAGACCGATTAGCGAATTCTGCCGAAAAAATCGATCTTACGTAGTGGCTAACATGCTAATGGCACAAAAGCAGAGTAATGCAGAACAAATCGGTAAGTTATCAGAAATCCTCGAATTAAGATTCACAAAAGTCGGAGAATTCTTCGGAGAGTGAATTCTAAATGTTTTTTTTGTTTCTGTCCCTGTTTAATATCTCTATTCAGATGAGCATTCACGGCAAAGTCGGTCACCGTCGGTCGATTCTGTAAGACGTCTGCATCAGCAAAGTGGGGGCTTTGCTTCACAAAATCAACAGTCAGGTCATCAGAGCTCGCAACAAGGTCAGCTACACCAACGTCGCGGAAGTGTTTCCAACGATGGGAATAGTGGTTATTATTCGCAGCACAATCACAACAGTAGTGGATACAGAAAACGTACTCAATATTGTTTATCGCGAAACACATTTATTTTCAGAAAGCTTCAGTCAGCGAGGTAACCGCGGGATGAATCAGCGAAGCGGTAACAATTACCAACAAAACGCCGACAATCTCGGAACTAATTTTCAACAAGGCTACCAATCGAAACAACAGAGGAGTTATCAGAAGTAATCCAACCTTAAAAAACCTAACTACTAATTTCTTTTCAGTTATCCTCAGCACAATTCCAAGTATTCGTACTATTACCATCCTAGACCAATTTTTAATTCAACGCAAGGTGAGAATTTTAATTTTCCTCTCTAGTGTAGGTTGCGGGACAATCAGCTAAGTATTTTACCGAAATTTGTATCATATTATTATCATTATTTCAGAGTGTGGTGCCTTCTCGGTCAGGCGTCAGTCTCCTTCATCACCGTCTTCGCCTACTCCGCCCACTAACTCCTCCACCAGTCGGAGCACGAACCCCGCTCCAATTCTTCTTCGTCATGTAGAGCCTACCCAGAATGACAAAATGTTTAATGGGGGCAGTGAGCAGGAACAACAACATCATGAAGCGAAAATCCATCAATATAGATCTGCGGGGACTGCTCCTGGGGGATATTCCAATAGGTATTTTGTTGCACTGTGCAGCCACGCCGATGATCTTTCTTCACAATTTCAGCTCTTCTCCATACAAGCAACAAACCCTGCATCAGCCTACCACCCCTGTTGCTTCTGACAAACGTAATGATACGGACGACTGGGCGTCTCGTTTCCAACACCCTCCACCGGGTATTCAGTATCAGTTCAGACGTATCTCATGGTTTTCTATCCGATCAATCAAGCCAACTTAATTTCAGGAACTGATAATGTACAAGCACCCATTGAACTTCAACGCAAAAGCCAAGCTCCTTCGGCTCCAATTGATATCGTTTCCAACAGTTTGCCCACAACACCATCTCCGAGCGAAAGGAACTCGCAATATAGAGGTTTTTTAGAAATTCGAAGATTCTTTATATAACGCGTTTTTAGCTCCGTTAAAAGATTCTCAGTTGACGGACAATGTTGATGCCAAGCACCCATGTTTCGCTGATGAGCGGATGCACAGTGCTCTTTATGGGTAAGATTTGAGAGTTCTTCTCTTTACATAGTTGCCAAAAAGTACCATCAGTTAAAAATGGGAAATCGATCATTTGGGTTATGCGTAGAGTTGTCGTGTATGCCAGAACAGAAAAAAGTACCTTCTAAATTCTGAAGAAGGGTTGAGTCGAAAGTAATTCCAAACATATGGTGTTCTATCAATCTGAAAGTGGCTTTACAGTTTCCCCGCAATCATTAAACTGCCTGGTACTGTTGGGAATGTGTCCTCTGTCCTTTCGTCATTTTGCCGATAGCGCTTTTTTTTGTTTCTCACATTTTCCTGTATTGTACAGATGCAGAAAGGGTGTTCGTCATTTTTCGCTTTTTCTACAAATATAACCAGTTCATCTGAACCAACAATAAACTGAAAGAGACGACTGAAGAAAGATTCTAGCTTTGGGGAAAAGCATGTTGATTGCGCCCCAAGTATTCGACGATATTAGTGGAAATTGAATAACATTTCGATCCTATAATTTATTATATTAGCAGCATCAACAATTTGGTAGTGTCCTGAAATCTTTACAGTATTTCTTTGCAATTTTCTGATTATCGGTTTTCTGTAGTTTTGAGTTTTCGAAAATAGTAATTTATCCCACAAGGATTTTTATGAAATTAGTTGAGTTCAGCGTCTTTTACAGGTGTGTAAAACTGGAAAACGCTAGTTCTTTCTTTCCTTGTAAAAGGTTTAATCTTCGTTTTTAGGTTTTCTCTCTCTCTCTCTTTCAACTTCTTGTGTTTTGGTTCGATGCAACTGTAACATCGTCTTTTGATCGGATAAACGGAAACTTCGATATTTACAGTTACTGACCGAAAGTTCATTTAGGTTACTCTGAGTTCGTTCAAGTTTAAGTGTTTCATGCAAAGCTCACCATCTTTGATGCTCACAACGACAGCTTCAGTGTAGTGGTGTCTACTGTAGTAACGTTGGCTAAACACCGTTTAGGATACTCTCATATTCTCCAGTTATTGTAGTTCACAGGTGGAACGAATACCATGATGTAATTCGTTCGCTCACTTTACACCTACAAAATCTATCTCACTTCTTCACTGCATTTCTCAACAGGAAAAGTGAAAATCTGCTGTCGCCCTATCTCTCTACGATTTTTCTTTTCGCTTCCTCTTTTTCATCGATATGACATCTGAGGATTGGTGAAAGGAGGAACGTTTAGTCGTCGTAGAATTTAACATGCAGTGGTCCATATGAAGCTTTCTCTACATTTTTTCTTTTCAGGACTCATGAAATAACAATCTCTAGTGGATTAACTCTTTTCATCACTATCATACTGAATACTACATCTCCTCTCCTCTCCTGAATCCCATTTCTATCTGTTCCTTAGAATGTTAAAGGCATCTAATCTGGCTAGGAGAAGCATTCATTGAAACATGGATAGACCACCTCAGCAACGTAAACAAAACCCTCATTCTTTCAGTGATTGCTCACAGCTGCCCAAATTTTCGAAATTGGAACGGTGCTTCAGTTTTTTCGTAATTCGAAATATGTGGTGACTACGTAAATAAAATGGACCGTACAAACAAAAGAAAACGAAAAAAATTAGGGCTATAGTGGCTAGGGAAGGAAAAAGTACAATTTTCATCCTGATTCGTTTCAGAAATGATTCTGAAGTCATGAGCCATCGAATTCTAATAAATAAAAGGACGTCCCTAATCAAAAATATACCCCGACCGGAATGGGTTTTTTGTACCACAAAAGTGCATATTTCTTCATGAAAAAACCTACTCTGTTAGATCATCGCCATTCTTGCCCCCAAGTTTCCGAGGGAAGGACGGGATGCTTTACGTGCAGTTTGCTGTGGTCTCTTTTTTCTTTCGGCGCTATCTCTCTTCACTTATATCTGTGATCTCTCTGTTTTTCAAAAAAGAAGAACACACATTGTGTTTTTTTCTTTCGTTCTTACTTATGACTCCTATCTTCCTATATCTTCTATTATCTTCGTAGTAAAGGTCAGAGAGCATCCAGTGCCCGCTTCTCTGTTTTTTACTGGTTTTGTTGTTTTGAAGTGACTGCAAGAATTTTTCAGTTCCTCTTTTTCTTTCAATGACTCTCATTGTTCGTCTTTACAGTAATAACGAACTTTCTCTTCTTATTTTTCAGTTATTTCAGTTTAGAAGAGCTATGATCGCAGTAGATCCGTAGAAAGATTTTTCGCGTTATCAAGATCATTTGCTTAGCCGTTCGGGTAAACTGGTTAACTTGAAAGTTCTGAACTAGGTTCACATTTATCTTTGAACCTTTTGCGTGAGAAGTAAACTCTCTATTCTATAATCTGCAGATACTTGGTCATTTGTCGTCATAATTCCCAATTAAGCGTTCATAGTGTTAAAAATGAAACATGTCAATAATGTTTTTCTTTTTCTTTTTTTTGACCGACCGTTAAGAATGAGATCGAGTTGAAATCAGACAACCTGAAGTAAAACCGTTCATAATCACATGAAAATTCTATCAGAGCGGAAGTAGTTCTCAAACCCATTTGTATTGGGTATACATTGGCTGGCTATCATGTCTAAAATTACACTTTGAGAATCAGAAAGTGACCTTGTCACTGATTTCGTAGTATTTTAAGCTTTCATTGTAAAACTGGGCAATGGAGCCATGCAAGAAGTTTTGATTCAAAAATTGTGTTACAAGCTTCAAAAGAAGAATAGATTGAAGTTGAAGACATGGCTTACGAGCAGAATAGATTGAAGTTGAAGACATGGCTTTTTTATTAGGTCATATATCGCATATGTGTCAACACCAACAGATTCCACTTCTTCTTTCTTTTTTTTCGTTGTGTTTTCAACTGTTTTGTGGGCGAATGGCAATGTGTGTTGATGGCACAGATGGCAACAAACTGTTTCATTCGCGATTTCTTTGTTATGTCACCGAACAAATCCGCAGATGAAACACATAATAAAAGCCCCACGTGGCTCGAGTTTGCTCACCTGAATCGGCGAGACGACGGCTTGCCAGTCCGTTTGCAATCATTCAACACCTTCATTCACAGCCGCTTCATTTTTTAAATTCCTGATGACAGTCTGGATGAATAGAGTTTTGAGAAAAACGTTTAGTCTTTACTTCAAAAATACATGTTCTACAAAGATGTAATTGTTTAAGAATACTGTAAAAAAACTTGGTTTCGATCGAATTCAAAACAGGTAATACCACTAGACTGGTATTTTTGAGTGATATGTTAATTTTGCCACCGTTTTCTCTTTTTCCTTTTCTCTCGAAATACGCAATTGCACACAAAAAGAAACAGTGAGAGGGTGAGAAACTGGTCTGTTTTCTGTGCTTAGTCTTGCTCCTCCGCACTGTTCTTGTCAGTTTTTGATTCTCTTCAACCTATACGCACTCTCAACTCTCGGTCCTAGAGACTGGACTATCCGCCAGTGAGGCTGACTATCGATGACGACTTTCGGAGAAAAAAAAGAACATAAAAAATGATAGGAATATTCAAATTTTATCATTACTTTGATAAAGGATAATGATAAATGGGTATCAACCTGGAACATGCCACAATGCCATCAGGTGGTTTGTTAGAAAACGAAGTTTGGGGAAAAATTATTAGAAAAAAATTCTCAACTACTATTCTATAGTAATTTTTATGCTTCACAAAAACGCTATCATCGGCTTTCTTCTTTCTAATCGTCACACAGGTTTCCCTCTTGCCGCTTCCCTGTTGTCTCATTTCCCTCGTACGCTGTGATTTTTTTCCTATTTCTTATCTGAATACATAATGCGATGCGTTAATTTCTTTTTTCTACTCGATGCATATTAATATCTTAGCTCAAAGCTCTAGAAAGTTCCTTTTTCCTTCTCCATAACCATTTGGTTGGAAACCTATATATGCTCGTCTTCTTCTTTCTCTATATTTAATATTTTATGAAGTGTGTTGTTGGCGTCGTTATGTCGTCCACCGATAATCCAATCAGTTTCATAGCTTTCACTTTTTCTGTGAAAATTGACACTTTCTTGGTCCGACCCGTCAATTTCCTCTATCTTTTGCCCCCTTCTTTTAACGTCCATTCCTTTCATATTGACCACTCCACCCTGATTATCGAATATCAGTTCGATTTTGTTCTCTTCTATGCTCATCGTCTCTTACTTTTATCATTTTGCAAAATTTATATTATTGATACATTTTTAGAGCCTAAACCCTATTCAGCTGCGTGTGCTGTGTCGCCAGTAAATCATGCCACTCTCCACGGGTTCCGTCGATTCTGGTTTCTTCGGGTGTTCTACTAATAACTCTTTGAAAAAAGGAGATTCAGTAGATCTACACAAATCATCGCCTCTATCCATGACAGACGAAGAAGAAACTTTATCTACGTCTTCTTCTGGATTCTCTAGAAGTTCGGCTCCTGCTGGAGAAGCGGCTCTCTCTTTACCATCAGCATCGATTCAACCTCCTGTATTCTTGGCTTTGAATTCTGGAATGTTTCCCAGAAAACCCAGAGCCCGTGTGCGACGATCAAATCGAAAGCTGAAAAGACTCACATGCCCAGCTAAATCAAGATGTGATTCGCTAACATCTTTATTACCTGCAACCTCCAGCGTTTCTACTGGAATCTCTTCGTGCTGTCACTCAGTTGCTGGAAGTAGCCGAAGTTCAATCTCTTCTTCCCCAAATTCTCATAGCTATTCAATTGACGAATTAGCTTTACGTCTGTACTTTTACTTCAAATCTCTCCTTATTTCGGTGAATAAGCAAAAGGCAATATGCGAGAACATTGCGTATCTTGTGAGAGATTTTGATGCTCGGTGGGGTAACTCTGGTGTCAGGAAGAAGGCATGTGACCCAAAAGGCTGCCTAGCTCCTGTTTATTCTACAAATCGATTTAACAATGAATCGGAACAAAAACTGGTAGCTCCTGCGAAGTTTCCCTTGTGTTGGGCCGTCCCTCAACCTGCGATTTTCTATCAGTTGATGGCTAATGATGTACTGGAGTATATCAAGTTTCTCGAACGGTTAGAACATTTTTCACATTTGTAAAATGTTGACTCCATCGGTTCATTTCATCAGTTTCTAACTTGGCCTTTTTTCAGCGTATCTCCACAAATGAAATCTCAACACCAGCCGTCGGGACTACCGATCCAAAACGAGCGAGAAGCTTCTGCTTCAATGGAGGCCTTAAAAGCACTCCAATATCAGCAGCAATGGCAGCACCACATGACGCGCGGCGTTTTTCGTTAGTTAGATACTATTCTTTTTCGTGTATCCATAATTGTTTTTCTTTTCAGTCCCTCAGTTCGTGTACACTACCATTGACAATCAGATGAGACAATTGAAAAATCGAGATCATCAAAGTCAACATCAACATTCTCATTTGCAAAGAGTTCCATCGTTCGATGGCGAATTTCCCACTGGAAAGGTATATTTGTTCCAGCACTTTGAAACCATAATTTTTGTCATTCAGGAATTAAGAAAACGGGATTCTTCAAATGATTCTCAATGCAGCAGTGAAGCAAATCCCAACGAAATCCCTCAGATGATGGAGAAGTTGGATGCTGATCTCGACAAGACGCCGGTAGTCGACGAAGAAGGAATCAGACGATCGAGAAAAAATGTTGCGAATAGCGGGAGGAAGGATCATCGTAAAATGAACGGTGGGTAAACTAAGTTCTCTTATAAATATGGGTGCTAAAAATTCTAACTATCATTACTCTTGTCTGAAATCAATGCAAGTTGAGAGTGTATGCCTAGGTGATTTTTTTAAAGGGTGAAGAGCGGACTACGGTAGTCTTTGAACCTATTTCGAATTTTGTTATCCTATTTTCTCAACTTTTCGACAAGTTTCCTCATTTCAACTCATTTTTTCCCGATTTACCTTGGAAAACCGGTAAAAATCAGTGAAAATCGTCAAAAAAAAAATTAGAAAAGTAGAAAAGGAAAATTTTCAGTAGACTCAAATACTACTGTAGTCTTGCGCCTCCAATAAAATTATTTTCAGACAAAAGTTAGACTAAATTCTGAAAAGTAACGAAAGCAGTTGGGATCTTCCACAGGTTGATCGTAATTCGTGTGACAGACAATGGGAATTTATATAGCTTCTTACAACTTGCAGCTTGTTAGGTAAAAAAAATTTCCTTGGATTATGGAATCACATGGATCTTACCGACCTTGTGACTACTATCTGTCAATCTCGTAAATATTATGTATCTTCTATACCTCTCTTCTCTATCAATGTGCTTCGGTTGTTCTGCTTCTCCTCGATATGCGTGATGCATTCGAATCATCAACTGATTGAACTCTCTTCGTTCTCCTCTCTGTCTTATTGTCTCTCCAACTCTCCGTGATTCGATATACTATTTCAATAGGTGTCTACCGTTTCTCTTAGTTGGCCCACTTCTCTGACGTCTCTTCCTGTCTTGTACTCACTTCCCTGACACTGCGCCATCGCACTCTGTCGCTTTTTCGCACTTTTTGTTCCCATTTTGAATACGTTTTCCACTTTTCCTCAGTTGGCTCTCGTTCAATTTTCTTAATCTCAGACAATATGAAACGGTCGAAATATTAGGGACTGGTTCGGCTAAGTTAAGACTGCGATTAGATGTACTGTTCGCAGAAAACGTTGGTTTTAGGCCAAGTGAAAATTTACCTAAAAATAGAAAAAGTGCAAAAGTCAACTATGGGCAGTTCTGGTCTATTTAGAATCTATAGATGAAAGTTCCAGATTTAATAAGCTAGAAATCACAAATTTCTTCTGTAGATGTATAATTTTCTCGAAAAAGCAATGACATATAACCATTTCGTGTTGAGTGAGGCATTGCCATCCAAAAAAAGACGGCGTTACTCATTTTCATAATAAATGTCATTATTCTTGTTTTATATAGGAACTCAAAAATTTTCTCCACGCCGTCTTTGCCCCGCTCATTTATCTTCTTTTTCTTATTCCTTTTCTTTTGCTTATTTTTCTTTTTCTCCAGAATTTTCTCGTTCCTTTCCCAAACTTCTAGGTTATCCGCTTCCGCGAACAATAGTTTAACAGAGGTTTTCAAAAAAAAAAAATCAGCAATGAATAGTGGAACCTTTTCATACAACAGTGTTTCAATGTTGCTCCAAAAACAATAAAAAGATGGAGACTTGCTTGGAGATATTTTGCTTCATCTAGACTGTGACAAGTTCTGATTTATTGCTTCAAGAATCTTATGCAGCAAACATATACTTAGTCGAAGTAGAAAAGTCTGATGATTGGCAGCTAATTGGCACAGACGCGCACTGTTCTCTTTTTTCTAATACTCTTTTTTGTTGACATATATGCATCGTATGTATCTTTGTGAAAAGTATTGGACTGATTATCAATGAGCCCTTTTTCTTGTTGATACTCTATGTTTGCGTTTGTAGTGGTGAGAAACTTCTCCTTAAAATATCAGTCATCTTACTTCAGATAAAAACAGAGGAACCATTTATTCGGTTGCATTTTCAATAAAACAGCTTTTTGGTTATTAGCTGTCAATCCTCATAACATACGAGGCATTTACCCTATACTAGTACATCAAAAAGCTTATTGTTCTTGTATATCCTCAGTTATTCGTCACATTTGTTACTGAGATGGACTTCAAAAAACGTATTCTTTTTTACCCTTTGATTTCCATTTGTCATGTGGCCTTTGACATGCCTTCTCCTCCGTCATTCTGTTGCGCCGCTTCTGCGTTTGGCTTGACCTCCCAGATGTATGTTCCTATACCTTTTCTACTTTTTCTTTTTTTTTCGCATCTCTTTTTTCCCTTCCTTTTTTCGTTCTTCATTTGAACCTAGATTTTTTCATCTGACCCTCTTTTCAAAAAAAAAAAATAGTTTGACGACCATGATTTTCCAACAAGTTACTGTTACTGCTCGTAAATCCTGTTTTCAACATTGGTGCCATGTATCTTGTTTATATTTTCTTTTCATACACTCGTGGCTATTGACTAGGATCTTTCTAGCTGTGATCACAAAAATACTGAAACTTTGTTTATTTCGAGTCTTGTGACTCTACATGCCAACTCAAAGATTTTCTGTTTTCTAAAATTTTACTATGATGGATTCATCTCCTGAAAGTTTGAAATCCTCTCTATACATGTCAATTCTTCTAAACCCAAATGTTCAATTCTTTCCCTTCAACCCAGGATTTATGAGTGTATTGACAACCTTTGTTCAATAAAAGTCTGCCCAAAAGTGAATAGTGAGATGGTGCACGTGATTCGCATCCTTCCTTCTTTTCCGTTCAAAAATAGTCAAATGAGAATGATCTAGATTAGTTTTTTTGCTTGTTGGCGGTCATCCAACTCTGGCGGCGGCAATCAACGGTGGTATGTGAGCGATTCAATTCACTAACAAGCATCGATCTGTCTAGTCATCAATCTCTCTTCCTAAAATTATAAAAATGGTTTTTATGATTTTAAATTTATCCATCACACACATTTTTATACATTCACAACTTTTCTTCTCAGTTTTCCTCCGTACAGTCTTTCTCTCTTACCTTCCACCTCAAAGCTTGCAAACAACTTGTTTTTTTAGTAGTACGTAATTAGGACCTGGCGAATGAGCTAAATTGGCTGGTCCCGTTGTCGAAATGCCGGTGACGATGTCATCAATGATTTGTAACGTGTTGCATGGTGGAGATCGAACTGTAGCGGGAGAAGATTCCCCAACTCAGTCATCTCCTTCTTCAAGAACCATGAACGACGGGTTTAACCACACTTTTTCAACGAATCGAAGAAAATATTACAACTCGATATCTACACAGTCGTCTTCCTCAACTACGACTTCTCTCGACAGGATATCAACCTCCACATACACGTCATCAGTATCCTCAGCTTCGGAAGCGTGCATGTCTAGGGCTGAGAAGGATGTACAAACAATGTTGGTATCAGATGCATCAGTTGAAGGGGATGATGAAAAAGAAGAGAACGACAGCGACAGCTATGATTATGACGACGTTGAGTCCGATACGATGGGAACTGAAGAGGATCACATGGGGGATGAGGATGCTGGAGAACACGGAGAGGGAGATTCAATGGAACCATGGTCTTTCGCAATGGGACAACAGCGTTATATGATCAACTCAGTTGGAGAAAAGGCGCCAAAGTCAAATGTAGAATCGATGGAAGACTGGGAATTAGATGTTGTTGAGAGAGCACATCGGGATAGCCGTCTGGCTGAACTGTATTCTGATCTTGCTTGGAGATTTTATACACATCCTCCGACATCTTTCTGTCTGGCGCGAGTATTTATGCGTCATGGATTATCTGGAAATGAGGGTATAACTGTGTGGAGTGAGTAGTAACCTGAATTTAAACGTTTTTGTAATGATGAAAAACTAAACCAAAAAGATGGATAATATAAGCTAATTTTCTCATTTTTCAGAACTTCCGCGCAAAACGAATCGACGGGATTCCATTTGCTCCAACGCTTCGTCTGCGTCTGATGTATGCTCGCCTGTTCTGGACGAATCTACTCTCACAAAAGTTTATCCAAACGAAGAATTCCGCGGAGGACCAGGTTTAGCTTCTCCATCTCCGCCAGCCGCTCTCCTTTCTGAACCACTATCTCGAATGGACGTTGTAAGTTTGCTATCTTTGAAATATTATTTACCCCGCCCTTCTCCCGTGGGTTCTTCACCCCCGTTTTTCTCTGCGCTCTCTCGACACATTTAGCGCAACTGGGAAGAAATTGGCCGCTGTTCGCAATGTGTTAGTTCGATTCCTGTTCGAGCCATTCGACGTCTGAGAAGATGATATTGTCTAAATGATAATATCATTGGTTATCTCGTCGAATAAGATTACCCTCTGGAGAATGCCAGTCACTATTCCATGTAGTGACGATGCTCGAGAGGGAAACAATCTATTTTGATATAAAAAAACACATAAAATCAGGTGTACAAATCGAATAAAACATGACCTTTTTCAGCTGAGTGAGAAGATATGGGACTACCATAACAAAGTGTCACAAACGGATGAAATGTTGCAAAGGAAGCTTCACCTCCGTGATATGCTTTATACGGCTATCAGTCCTGTGTTCCCATGTAAGTTTTTTTTCCATAAAATCTGTATAAGAATATGATTTTCAGTATCTGGATTGTATGTGGTTGGGTCTTCTTTAAACGGATTCGGTAACAATTCTTCGGACATGGACCTCTGTCTGATGATCACAAACAAAGATTTGGACCAGAAAAATGACGCGGTTGTTGTTTTGAATCTCATTCTATCCACTCTACAGTACGAGAAATTTGTGGCGAGTCAAAAACTGATTCTGGCGAAAGTTCCAATTCTTCGGATAAAATTCGCGGCACCATTCGACGATATCACCGTTGATTTGAATGCTAACAACTCGGTTGCTATTCGCAATACTCATCTTTTGTGCTACTATTCATCATGTAAGATTTATAGATCAGGAGCTTTTGTATTCAAGGTAATCTTTCAGATGATTGGCGTGTTCGTCCATTGGTCTCCGTTGTCAAAGAATGGGCAAAGCGTAAAGGAATCAATGACGCCAACAAGTCGAGTTTTACCAGCTATTCACTTGTATTGATGGTTATTCACTATTTGCAATGTGAGTTTTACTTGCTTAAAATTACCGTTTACTATATTTTAACATTTCAGGTGGTACAGAAGCTAGAGTTTTGCCTAATCTACAACAATCCTATCCAACTCGTTTCTCAAATAAAGTCGATGTGCGTACTCTCAATGTGACAATGCCACTGGAACCGGTTCAAGACGATATCGACCCATCATTATCTGAGAATACTACTCTCGGAGAGCTCCTCATCGGATTTCTTGATTATTATGCAAATGAATTCAACTACGACCGTGATGCGATCTCTATTCGCCAAGGGAAAAGAGTGGAAAGAGCCGCGCTAGCTGTACGGCCCAAAGTGCATCTGAGTAGCGAAGGAGAGAAGGAAGCACCACTTCCATCATCATCTGCCTCATCTTCATCTGTTCACAATGGTATTGGGGTTCCGATGCATCATTCACTATCAAACCCTCACTTCTGGAGATCACAGTGGCGATGTGTTTGTATAGAAGAACCATTTACGAATTCCAACACAGCCCATTCAATATACGATGAAATGGTATTCGGCGCCATCAAAGAAGCTTTCCGTGAGGCTCATAGCGAGTTACAAGACAATCGAGACCTGGACCGTTTGTTGGAATGCGAACCAATAAAGGCGTCTACAACTAATGCAGGGTAAGTTCTCAATATTGAACAGCCATGGAGAAATGTTCATTTTCAGAGCAGCTGTTTTTGCTGCTACATACGAAGGAGAACGCCCTTCGGCTCAACAACCAACCTCTATTGCATCCGCCAGTCTTCGAACAATGAATGTGGTTCCAACTCCAGCGGGAGGAGGTCATTATCACTACCAGCAGCAATCGAGCCAACAGGTGTTAAAACAACAGAGATCTGGGAACAATCAGAGTTATCCATCGGTAAATCCCTTTTTAAGATTTACTTTTAGAGTATTACGTACTTTAAGAGCAACAACCGATCATCCAACAGTAACCAGCAACAGAACCGACGAGTGTACAACAGTCAGTCTGCATTCAATGGAAGTGGATCACGCCCGTCGAAATCCAGCGACAGCTTGAAAGATTCTACATCTAATTCACAACAGAGTCATCGTCAACATCATCATAACCAGAGAAGCAACGCAGGCTCGACAAAGGAAAACATAGCTTTAACCAGTGGCGCCACATCTTCTACTGATAGAAAGAATTCCACCTCAAAGAAGGATGAAGGGTGCGTGAGCTAGAACAAACTAACTTATAAAGTTAGAAATTTTCAGAAGTAGAACGAAACGGTCATCTATGATTCAATCGCCTGAGCCAACGAAGGCAAAAACCGAAAAAACGGCAACGACTCAAAAGAAAGAATCCCAGTGAGGATTCCTGATTATGCTTCAAAACATATAACCAAACTTATGTGATATAATGTTTGTTGTCTTTTCTCATAAATTCGTGTTGCTTTTCCTTAGTAAATTGAGGATCCACCTACCCCTCCCTCTCTTCTGTACCAGAATTTTTTTCCCTTCCAACCTTCCATATTCCATAGTTTTGACCTATAGAAACACTATTCCTGTTTTGTTGGTAAACGGGGATGATTCCTCTCAACTACCACTTTCTTCAACCTGTTACCTGACTGTTTCGTTCTTCATTGATTAACTTAAGATCCTACTTTTTCACATACCCCCACCACACACCAATTCTCGGAAATCATCTTTTTGATATGTGATGATCTCAAATTTTTGTTTAGTTCCCTCCCTATTCTGACCGCACACACCCACAACTTCCTGTTCTTTTGACGATCAAAACGAGGTACAAGTTTCAGTCCTTACCTTCCCACACGACCGTTCCCTTTATTTCTTAAAGATTGAATTATATGTACAAATTCCTGAAAAATCCAAAAAAATTGCAAAAATTTGAAAATCCCGTTGATTTTGAGAAGTTTTCAGAACACTTTGACCAAAAAGAGGTCCCCCAGCTTCTGAACATTGACGTTACTGAAAATTTCCAGAACAATAAGATCCAAAAACAATATTATCTACTTTTTCGTTTCTTCCCCAACCCTTCTCATATTATTTTTGTTTAGCATCCCATATGGCCCCGTAGCTACAGTATCCCATCTCCATGTCTTTTATGAATGTACCATAAGGACCACTCCCCCCGTTTCCCCCTTTTCCCATGAGTTCGCTCTAAAATATCATTTTCCGGTAGCACAGTTTATCCGATTTGTTCTTTTGGTTGCCTCCCGTCTCGCACTTCATTTTTTTGTAATTATTCTATCTTTTTCTCTAAACAAATGGGTGTATCTTCTTTTGCCTTTCCTCGGCTCGTCTTAGAGTTCCCTCAATTCATGTCCTGTAATTCCCCAATCCTCTCTCGTCTCTTCGCTGTCCTCTCTCTTTCTCTCATTTCCTCTCGGTTTCGGTTCGAATTTCACTTTAAGTTATGAAACAAAACAATGGTTTATGAATGAACGAGAAATCTGATGAGTATTTTTGTATTAGAGAGACATGATGAAAGTTTCGACGGGGGCGTATAATAAATATGTATCGATACAATAATATACATATTCGCAAGAGAAAAAAGAGGTACATTGGGATATTCGGACCCGTTGTTGACAGTTGTTTTCACAGGTATTTACATATATCCCAAGATCAGTCATCCACAATAACATCATCTTCAATATCTTCCATAGGTGGAACTTCCACGTCTTCACGATTCGTTTGATGCCGTTCACGAAGTTCCTGAGCAGCCATTTTATGATAATCACCATCAGAAAGGCATCTGCAAAAAAAACTTTGTCAAAAATTTGTTAGAATAATTATTCATCCTACCTTCGAACGTTCCGATGTGTACCTAACGAAGAAGGAGGAGCCACTGCCTGATGTCGAGTAGACATGTGACGTGTCAATACATCACGTCTTCTCTGAAAAAACGGAATTCTGACCCAAATAAACTTTTAAAACTAACTGCTGAATAATTACAAACACAACAGTGATATGGTTTTTCATCAGTATGTGTTCTTCGATGTGTTCTCAAATGATCTGATCTTGAGAAGAATCGCCCACAATCTTCACATTTGAATGGCTTTTCGCCGGTATGTCGTCGTGTATGTCGAGATAATATATCCGGTCGACGGAAGTCCTTTTCACAAATGAAACAGTAATATCTGTAATGATAATAAAGTTTTGTTTCTGGATTTTCTAACAATATTTCCATACTGTCCAGGAACGGATCCATCGGCGGTGGCAATTGATGTTGATGGCTCGGTTTCTAGGATAACTTCACTTTGACTATTTCGAGTATTGTTCGAAGAAGATGATCCAGATGTTCCTAATCGAACACGTTGAAGAATCTCTTCAGCACTTTGATGATGAGATGAAACGACTTCAAACGCTGATCTTTCATGCTCAATGGTACGAGCAAGACCTCCCGGGGACAGTCCAGGTGGTCCAGTTGAAGCAGTCGCTGGAGTTGAATTTGTCGAAGATCCAACAAATGGAATATGATCGAATGTGAATCTATTTTGATTTCTGAAAAAAACATTCTATGCGAAATTCTTCTGATTTTTTTAAATACCTAATTAGAGATGAGGTAGACGATGGGGTGGATGCAAGTGAGAATGGAGATCCATCATTGAAATTTAATGGAGACAATCCTGGAGGAGATAGTGCTAGGGAGCTAACTGATCCACCTGGCATTGGAGATCCGAATCCGATTCCTGGAGACGTTGATAGAAAAAGAGTGGATTCGACTGCCGCATCTTCATCGTCGGTGCCTTCCTCGCGAGGTGCTTGGTAGGCTACCCTACAAATTTTGAAAGGTTTAAACTTCTGAATTTTTGAATTTTCGAAATTCTCCAGTTCTGATATTCTAAGATTCTGATTTCCTGAATTTATGAGTTTCTGATATTCTGAACTTCTGAAGTTCTTGAATTCTCATATTAGAAAATTCTGAAATTCTAAACTTCTAAAATTCCAAATTTCTGGAATTCTGCAATTTTGATATTCTGAAATTCGGAAACTCGGGAATTTTGAAAATCTGAATTTTTGAACTTTTTAAAATTTTTGAAGTTTTGAAGTTCTGAAATCTGAATATCCAGGAAATTTCACAATCACGAATTCCTGATTATCGGAATTTTTGCATTCTCAAACTTCTGAATTTCTCAATTTCTGAAGTCCGAATTCCTGAGTTTCTGAATAGCAGAATTTCGAAACTTGGTTTCTCAATTTTTCAGTCTCTTAATTTTTAACGGTCGGAATCCCTGAAAATGTTCATTCTGAAGTTCTTAATTTCTGAATTTCTGAAATTTTCATATTCTGAATTTCCAAATTTTGGGAACCTCTGAATTTCTGAATTTCTCGGTTTCTCAATTTTTCAGTTTCCGAATTTCAAAGTTACAGAATTTCTGAATTTCAAAATTGGAGAATTTCTGAATTTCTGAAATCCTGAACCTCCGATTTCCTAAATTTCCTGGAGTTTTGAAATTTCGGAATTTCTGAATTAAAGTCAGAGTTTCAGAATTTCAGAATTTCAGAATTTCAGAAGTTCTAAAATTCAAAAATTCCAGGAAATTCAGATTTTTTCTGAACTTCAGAAATTCAGAAAAAAAAACGTCTGAATTTACTGGAATTTTCAAACGCTCGAACTTCTGAAATGCTGAAACTCTGAAATCCTGAAAATTGAAAATTCCGAATTTCCGTTTTTCTGACTTTTTGAAATTCTGAATTTTCGAAAGTCGGGAATTCGGAATCTCTGAAATTCAGAATTTCTTAATTTCCGAGTTTCTTGGTCTTGGGGTTTCAACTTTGACTTTCTGAATCTTTGGAATATCTGGAAATTCTGAACATCGGATTTTTTGGAATTTTTAAATTAAAAAAAATAGTTTCAAAAACAATTACTTCGACACTAGGAAAAAAAACACATACCATGGCAACGATGCCATCGCTGAACGGGTCGTCGTCGGAGCGGCGGATGCTGCAGCTGTCCGATGAAGATCGACGACTCTCCGACGACTCGGTTCTGAAAAAAGAAACATATTTTATCATCTAACGCAATAACTGATTGATGCACAGAACAATTAAAAAAATGCGAAAATTCAAAGAGTTAGGGAAATTTGGGGAATTTTTGTGACGTACAAAGCCCCCCGAGGCAACTGAATACTAATGAAATGAACGAAGCAAACGCATACTTCTCCCTTGTTTTTTTTTTTCGGTTTTTAACCCAAAACTAGGAGGTAGGAATGACGTAAATCCTCATCCCAAATGGGTTTTCCAGAACGGACACTCCCATGATTTTCAGATTTTCAGATTTGGAATTAAAAATACCGTAATCCTATCGTCACCATGATATCATTTTACACGAGAAAGCTTTCTGCAAACGAAAATGTAAAACGGAAATCAAAATCGAAAGTGAGAAGAGAAATACTGGAAATTTGTAAGAGCACGGAGTGGGTGGCTCTCTGGCACTATGCCAAATAGTACGGCATTTTGAGAGAATTCAGAGACGTGTTGCTTATCAGAAGGACAGTCCAAAAAATGGGGTTATCATCGGTTTGTCCCAAAAAGAGAGAAAATCGAAAGGTTGGTGTGAGAGAGTCAATTTATCAGAAAAAATTTTATCACAATTTTGCAAGTTTTTAAAGAGAGTGAAAGTGGGAGAGAACGTCGCAGAATGAAGAGACTATATTGGAATCGGAAATGAGCATTACAGACCAAAAAATTAAACTTGCAGAACGGGTTTTGAATTTTTTGGAATTTCGGGTTTTGGTTTCAGATTTTATGTCGGGAGAGGGTCAAGAATAGTTCTTAACAGGTAGACTATAAATGGAAGAACTCAAACAAAACTTACAAGGGAACTTTTTTGATGAAAATTTTAGAACAGGTTAAGTATTGCTCATCTAGATACTTGTTAAACTTTTGAAAACAGCTCTCCAGTTTCAGCCAAAGCATGTCCGTTTCAGTACCAAAAGATTTTTATGCAAAACCGGCAATTTTCAAATGTGATTTTCTCCAATTCTAGAGGCTCACTTTGAAACCGCGACACTCCGAAACCAGTCATTTCGAAACCGGTCATTTTGAAACCGTGGTAAAACAGGTGAATTGATCCATTTCAGACTACAAAATCAATTTTAGGGTTTTCAAGTATGCTTTTTCTGATAGAACACATTCTAAAAATAGAAAAAATCCAACATTTAATGTTTTCAAATGATGAAAAATTCTTGATTTTTTTCGATTTTCAAAGTAACGCGGAGCCATTCTAGAAGGTTTCAGAACTTGAAACTTTTTGTACTATACTTTTAATTATGTGAATTTCATATTTCAACATTTTTCTCAAAAAAAATCGAATTCCAATAAATTATCCCACCCAATGGGTAGACAACGTTTTAAACTTTCCAAAACTTCTCCGAAAAATTTCATCTTCTGAAACCTACTAGAATTTTATAAAATTAGATTTGAAAATTGACTATTTTGCAATGAAAATGCGATTTTTTGGTACTGAAACTGAAATTTCAGCACTTTGAAGCATCTTAAATAAATTCTGAAAATTCAATGCATGAAAAGTTGATAATCAAAAATGTTGGAAACGAAATTTGGAATATCATTTTCTCCAATTTTTAGGTCTTAAATTCTCGCAGATCGTTCAGACTGACTGAGTGTGTTTTGAAACCATGATTCCCTCTACCCTTCTAATCCAACATCCTTAACCCCCTGCTCATCTCTTCCATGAATCTTCTTCCTTTCCATTAACCTTGATGAGTTTATCTGTCTCACGAGGGACATGATACTAGATTTGAAACGTCATAACGTGTCTAATAAAAGAAAAAAGAATGAGGATTATGAGTTTATTGTAGAAGGTTTGATTTTCTATCGAGGATTAGTTTTGATTTCCGAGAAACTTGTATTATACTGTAATCTTTTGAAAGGTTTAGTAAAAAAACAAATTCTCTTTTTTTTAATAGTTCAAACAAACCTCAGAATCAGTTGATGAAGATGGTGTTGCCGTGTCGATGATTGTAGAGATTTCCACTGTGGGAGGGATCATAATACCCGGTCGTTTGTTCATTATTATCTGAAAGATACTTTTAGAGGTGACACTGAAGCTGAACCATAAATTCTGAATTTCCTTACTTGGCTTCTCCAATCTAGCCAATGGTTTTTTATCTCTGTTTTTTGGTTCATCCTTTTCACTAATCCTAATAATGAAATGATGTAACAAGAGTAAAGGGCATGAAACCTTAGAAGTATAAGAAAAAGATGTGTTGTTATTTGACTACTAGATTAGGACATTATTAGACTTCAGAGAATATTGTTTACCTCATCCATAGCTTCACAGATCAACTAAACAGAAATATAACGCTCAAAGACTAAAAGTAATACTGCTCCTCTACCTACCACCATCTAAATCTATTTTTCCAAGAAGCATGTTTCTCTACCGTAATCCTTCCCGTAACTCAGTGATCAACTGGGGGCGGTCAGGTGTCCGTTTGGGACGCCCACCCAGAATCATGAAGTGGAAATTGATAGGCGGAAGAAGCAGTTGTTGTCTTTTCCCCCGTCAAACAACAATTTGCTCATTTTCGCCGAACAATGGGTTGTTAGGTCTCGGGATACTGTAGATTTCATTTCTATCGTTGTTACCGTAGACACTCTAATAAAAGGCCACTTAAACCGCTAATTTTTAGCCCATATATCTCGTTGCCTGTAAAAGATTTTTAAAAGTTGTCAACTGTCAAAATGTTCACCATAATATCAAAAACTTTCTTTTCCGTTGAATACTTTTTGATATCATTTACAAGAACCAAGATATATAGGTAGTCTTGAATTTGGCGGTTTGGGTAGCTTTCTATTAGAGTGTTTACGGTAATTTACAATTTAATGGTTAATTTATTAGGTTGATAAGAAAGTTTCTTCCTTTTTTAGCAAAATTTTTGATCAAGTTTTCATTAAAGCAGAGTGGGCAAGATCAATGAAAGTAAGGTCCATAAGCATCGATAATTGTCTGGTAACGCTCTGACAATTTCGTGGTTCCATCGGCCCAGAACGAGGACGGCTGCGGCGAGGACGGCTGCGGTTGAAAACATAAGTCGACTCCTTTTTTGTGTCATCTTTTCAATTGAATTGTTTTCTATCAAAATGATGTTGAAGAGCCCCCAACGACCATTTATCCGAAAGAACAAGGTTCGGAGAATACGATAAGTGCAGTAGAATAATTCAGCCAAACGACATGAAATTTTAGCTGACCAGTCTAGTAACGGGGGATCTCGCACTGTCGCCCGAAAGGGAAACTTTGGTATTTTCTTCTTGTTTCGATTCGACTGCCAAAATCAATTTCTCTGATTAGGAAAAATATAAAGTGGCAGTAATAATGGTACTTTCATCTAAAAGTTCCCAGTCTCCATTCCTTTGGCAGACCATCAAACTCATAGCATCCCCTTTTTCACGGGAAATTTAGGTTTCGGGACGCCCAGAGCTCTTCGTAGTCAATCTACTGACCATTCCGTACATTGATAGAGTCACTTACACACTTATCATCTAAAGTAATTAGATCATCCACCCAGCTGAATGTGCAAAGAAATGATTCGAGAAACATGATCATGTCCACATGGAAATCAATATCGGAGTCCTACAAAACAGTGGGTACGAATCGACCAAGTTTTTGACTTTGCCAAGAGACTTCGATCCGTTCACAATACTTGGCTGACTAACTGACAATGCCTTTGACATTTCACAAGTGGTTTCAATTGGATCCCCCTACACTACTCTTAGCAATTGATCGAGATCCGACTCACTAGTCCATTGCCATCTTTCAAACTGAACTCCCATGGGCGGAATTTTTCGAACCAAACGTCAATTGTAGGATATGAAGGAACATGTTCTTTATATGCTTCCACAAATTTATTGCGGATACCAGGTGTTTGAAAAGAAAATAAAAATAAATGTTGTCATGTTGCGTATGTGCAGGCGGATAGGGACCAAGAGAATCGTCATTGCTCCAACATGAAGTGAGATAAAAATTTGAAAATCTACGATCTAATAGACATTGAACACAGCTATCCAACAAAAAAACATCCAGCCTGGTACACCACTTTGGTAACCAGTAATTGAAGCTCAAAAACAAGCTTGCCAAAAAGGAAGATACTTTCTTATCAACCTAATACATAACTTTGGTTAACTTAATGTAATATTGAAAACTCGAATACATCAAATTTTCAAATCTCTAACTTAATTATCTATGTTATGCCCTTTTAACTTCTTTTTGTATTTTTGTGAACTTACCTAAACTTGTATGTCAACGCCAAATAATCAAACGAGAAAATATTGAAAAACAAATATCTGGGATTGGCTTCTACAAATCCAAAGAAACTCGAATGTCGGAAGGATTAAAAAGAAGAGACATCTTGAAAAAGAGACCGAGGGAGAGAAATATTGAGATTCTCAGTGCTTTTGTAGTCGTTTCGAATCTGGAAAAATAAATAAGTAGAATTGTGCATGAATTTTGTTCTTCTGATTGGATAAGGAAATGAGTGATGTTGAATCATTCCAAATATGGAAAATATAGAGAAAATTAAAAAAGGGTGCTTTGAATGAAAAAAAAGGATGTTTCAGATAAATATGAAGGATATGAAAAAGAGAAGCCAGAGAATTTTTGTAGAAACTAAATATTGGATATTGAAAACATTTTAATCCGATGTTAAGTTTGCAAAAATAGAGGAAAAACGGAAAAATGGAAGAGATAGATCAAGAATTTTATGAGACATCTGATGAAATACGCACTTCTTGTTTAACAAAATATGAAATTTTCGATGACTGGATAACTTTTGTAGTTAAAGGTTTTTTTCGAGTTTTTGCGTATTATTGAGATACATAGTTGAGCTCAAACTTGACAGTGTGGGTGCCCTTCTATTACAGGGTTTACGGTAAATTTTTTCTAATTTCTAGGAATGTATTGTTATACTTTGAACTTCTGGTAAGAGTTGATTACTCACTAATAACTGACCAGAAAATACGTATAATCGAATTTTGTAGTTTTTAAATCAATTAGCTTCAAGGGAGACTTTTGGGGTCAAACACTTACTTGAGATGAATTATCCCTTATCCAAGTTTGCTAAAAAAATCACAAGTTACCGTTAACACTCTAATAGAAGGCCACCCTACACTCGCACTTTTAGCTCCATTATCTCGGTACCTATAGGTATATATGAAAGATATTAAAAACCTGTTAATTGATGAAATGTTTTTCATAATATCAGTAATCTTTCATCAGACGTTTTTGACATCTCTCGTAGGAACCGAGATAATCAAATTCAAAGTGCAAGTATAGGGTGGCCTTCTATTAAAGAGTTCTCGGTAATTCCATTCTCTTTTGATTGATCAAACTGTGTAAAACAAGGCCAATAGGGGAAAAAATGCATTTCCAAAAAAAATGAGGAAGAAATTAGTAAACAGATTTTTTCTTCTTCCATTCTTCTCTTCCGTTTTTTAGAGATGCCTGGATGCCTTTGTTCACCTTTATTTTATGTCCTCTTGCTCTCTTCCAGGAGAGTCAACCTCATCACTTATTCGCACGCCGATTAGTCACTTTCTTAGTCACTTTCTCTCTCTCTCTCTCTCTCTCTCTCTCTCTCTCTCTTTCTTTCTTTCTTTCTTTCTTTTTTTATCATCTACACTCTACATTTCTTTCGAAATGCCTGTGCATGTCGACTGACATATGAGGGAAAAAGGCTGGCAAAAAGGTGAAAAACGGGAAAAAAATGGGACAAGTTTGTGGAAAAACGAGGGGACAAGGATGAAGGACAGAAAATAGGAATGGGACGAAAAGAAGGAGGAGGAGGAGGAGGACTTGAATATTTGATGAGGTTAAAGAGGAGGAGGAGGTAAGGAGCAAGAAAAAATAGAAAAACTTTGACTTCATGTAATGGAATTAACAGATCAAAGTACGATGAATTTTTTAGTTGTAAGAAATTCGAAGCCGCAAATTTTCAGAGAGGATTTCTTATAGGAAACAAGATAACCATAAAACCTGTATTAGAAGGACGTATCCCATTTTTCCAAATTCCTATCGTAGGGTCATTTTATTAGAGGGACCCATCTAATACAGCTACGAAATAAAAGAAGTTTAATTCAAGCTGCTCAATAGACCAATTCATTTTTAAATTTTTCAGGACTGTACGACTTGTGATATGTTCATTTTTATTAGGAAAACCGAATAAATAAAACTAAAATAGATTATGAAACTCTTTTTATTGCTGAAAATTTCAGCAAGTTAAAAAACAAATGTTTAACGAAAGACGTAAAAAAACATTCAAAACAAAGAACTGGCTTTTTGGGCTCCGGTCATAGCTCACAGTAAAACCTGTAATAGAAACCCCACACTGTCAAGTTTGAGCTCAATAATCTCAATTGCTGTGCAAGATATCAAAAATGTATTAACTGATGAAACATTTCTAATATCGTGATAAACGTTTTATTAGTTTACAACTTTTTATATCTTTGACAGGAGCTGAGAAAAATTCGCTCAAAGTTAAAAGTTAGACGCCCTTCGGATTTATGGTGATTGCACAATAACTGTAATTCTATTCTGAGCCGTCTGATAGTGAGCTTTTTGGGAGTTTCAGTTTTAGTTACAAGATATTTCCAGGAAAACTTCCGAACCAAACTACATTATCCACAAGTCCTATCCTGAAAATGACATGATATCCTCGTCATAATCTTCCTATTGCAACACTCACATCGATTAAGTCGGAAACGAGATCTTGAGAAGACACTTGCATGCATGATGTGCTCGATTAGAAAAATTCGAGTTTTAAAGAGGAAATTTAGGAGCCGATCCAGATTGAACTAGCTTCGAAAAGACCCCGATTTTTTAATCAAAACGAATAAAGTTCAGTGAAAGATTATCTTCCGGTTATTCTTTGAACGTTGCTACTCTTCTCTTCAGAATTTCGAAGTCAAAAACTCTTTGGATTCGACTTTTTGTATGCTTTTTATTCCGGAAATTAAACAAACCACCGTTGAATTTTTTTTGTCTGAAATTCGATGCCTTCTTCCCTAAATTTTTTCCTCCGACTCTTATATTCCGAATGAATCAAGAAGTGCATTATATCAACGTCATCTATTTGACGTTTTGAGACCCGGAAGCTACGATTTTCATCGAGGTTTTGGTAAACGTGTAAAACATTGAAAAGTACAACAACACAAACCATAGATTTGAGCTATTTATAGTACCCTCTTTGATCTTTTCTCAAGAAAAAAGATGCTCTTTTTCTCTTTTGAGGTGATGATTGAGCAAATAAAATCGACCTCCGAACCGTTTGAAATGAATGATGATTGACTGTGGAAGAGAGTGAGGAAATGGGAAAAGAAAACAAAGATATACAGGAAAAGAGAAATCGGGAAGAAGGAAAAGGGTGTGACTAATGGTCATGGAACGCTTACTGTTGGCACGTGGCAATCAGATGATAAGTGACTTTTGGATTTACTGGTTTTAGAATTTTTCAATTTTTTTTTCTTTAGCCAGCTTCTGTTCAAATTAAAACAGATCACTAAAAAATTTCAGATTTTACACCTCTTTTTTCTAAAATTTTAAGTTAGACCTGCTCTGATACTGTTTGGATTTTCTTAAAAAATTGTCACAAAAAGTTAAAAAAACACTGTAAAAAAACTGAAACTAATAGAATTACTATTATAAACCCACCTCAATTGCAACACATATGTCAATTTTGAGCTCAATTATCTCGGTTCCTATGAGAAATATCAAAAATCTGTCTACTGATAAACTATTGGTAACTTTATGATAAACATTTTACTAGTTGACAAATTTTGGATTTCTCTCATGGGGACCAAGATAATTGAGCTCAAATTTGACGGTTGGGGGGTGGGTGTTTCTAGAGGAGATAGGTTTTTTTTTAATTTAAGAAGTACAGCTTGGAAGTTTTCATAACCTAAGAACTATCAAACCCATTTGCTAACAAAGTACTCCTAAATCACACTGAATTTTTGGCTTATATGGATGTTACAAATGACTGCGAAACCCGACAGTAGACAACGAAAAAAAATATGACGACAGTGTTCTCAGAAAACGAACAATAAATGAAAATCAGAATGACATCAATTGCTCATTTGTACTACAGATCACAAATGACGAGAAAATCATATAGATCATTACAAAAAAAATTGAAGTCACTCAAAATACAAATGGTCCTTTAACAAAAAGTTGTAGAAGCAGAATTTTGAGTTCGAAAGAAAAAAAACACAGAAAAACAAAAAGAAAAGAGAGAAGGCAATTGGAATAAGTAGTCTCATTGAGTTTTCTCTGAAAAAAGAGCGACTAAGTGCCAAATTAACTCAATTACAAGAATGTAAATGCGTCGTTTTGTGGTGCTATTTTGAATTTCAAAAATTGAATAAAATGAAAACGAATGATGTCAGCAGGTACAGTAATACAAAAGGATTTAGGCATAGTACAAAATAGGATCTGAAGCAAAAAATATTTAATTGAAAGAGGGAATATCGAAACTACAGTAATCGTACGGTTAATTCCTCTAGAGGAATTTTTGTGAGTATTTTGGAAACATTTGATTTTTTCAAAAATAGGATTACTGTAGCTCAAAAATTGGTGTCAAAATTTTTGAATTTCTATTCGTGTGAAAATCCAAACTGCAAGACATAGGAAAAAAGGATGAATCAGTTTTCTTGTGGATGTTTTCTTTTCTGACTGAAAAGAAAGGACGACAGGGATTTCAATCCAATGTTTGAGCCATTGAAATTGCAAAATTTGTCTCCTGTAGAATATGAAAGAGTTTTAAAATAATGACATACTTTACATGAATAGGATATTAAAAATGTTCCAAATAAAATAGGATTTGCCCTATTAAAAAAAGAAATCCAATTTGAAATATCAATGGCAAAGGGCATGTCGTCATATGCTCTTGTTCCCTCCCCTCCTTCAAAAAAAACCTCCTCCCGAGCACTCGAAAAAGGCAAAAAAATGTTGAAAGAGGGCGGAGAAAAGAGATGTTAGGGAGATAGAGAAAAAGAGTAAGGGCGCGAAAAGGTGTTGCTCTTTTCTCTTTTTTCTGGTACTCGCCTGTCCCTTCGAAAAAGAGCTCGACGAGCCGCCGAGGGAGCATACAAACGGACGGGGTGAGCAAAAAATGGAAGAAGAAGAAGATGAGAAAAGGGCGGGACAAAAAGAGACGCAGAAAAAAGAAAAGAAACAGCTTCAGAAGGAAGAAAAAAATGAAGAAAAAGAAGAAGAAGAAGGACGATGATGATGACGGTTGATGAGGTGAGAAGAGCTGAAAATGAGGATATTTTTGAGATGAAAAAGAAAAAGGAGACGCATGTTTGTTTTTGGAGGAAGTGGAAGATGATGATGTCATTCAAGCAAATTACAGAATCCGAATGAAGATGAGAAAATATCAAACAACACGGAAACTGAGGTACCGAATCATCAGGAATTTGTGTTTTTCAAAAGAATCCCTTTCCAATTTTGAGAGTTTCTTTCTAGGAAACCACTTGAAAGTTTTAAAAGTTAAAAAAGCTTAACAACAACTGAGAACAGAAAGAAAAAACCAGCAAAATTTCCTGGTCTATGCTATCCGGAAATTAACACGTTATGAAAAAGTCAGGAGCTACCGGAAAGTCAGATTTCCGGTCGAAGATTCCTTCCTAGAAAGTTAGCCTACTACCTTTGGCTGAACTTTGGGATCCGGGACATTTTGCCACAGTAATAATACAGGCGAATGGAAAAGTTTCAGACCGCAGAGACCATGTTAAGGTTTCTAGATAGAATTTTTCTGATAGAGCATTCTGAAATTCGAAAAATTCCGAAATTTAGTTTTCTCAAAAAATGGTTTATTTTTTATTTTTCGAATTTCAAAAGGTGCTCTATCAAAAAATGCTTATTTGAAAATCTTAATATGGTTTTTGTAGTCTTTCTCCATTCACCAGTATTACCGTAAAACCTATAATAGAAGGGCCCTTAACTTCAACTTTTGCCCCACAATTTTAATATGTTCTCGTCAAAGATATAAAATTTTTCAATGAATGAAATATTTTTGATAATCAGTTTATCAGTTGACACATTTTTGACATCTTGCATAGGAATTGAGATAATTGATGTCAAACTTGACAGTGTGAGTGCCCTTCTATTACAGGGTTTACTGTATCACGGTGGCGAAATGTCCTGGAGCCTAACTGACATATAGAGATTTACTATTAGTAACAGAATTACCAAAGAGACTCTAAAGTTTGAAAGTTATAAATATTCGTTATTTTTTGAACTAATCAAAACGGAGAAGGCCCTAATCCTTGGGTACCATGGTCAATTTCGTTAAGCCGGTTGGTCTCATATTGGTCCTTTTATTAAAACCAAAAAAGGTTTTTGATTATTGATATATCTAGATTACTCCCAGTCACGAATCCAGATTAGAGTTTTTATTTGTTCTGTTATTCTGAATGATTTTCATCTTTTTTTTCAGTTTTGTTTTCAGATTAACAGAACAAATGGATGCAGCTGAAAAGTTTGTCAATGAAAATTGCAGAGATACCCTTGCATTTCTGCCGAATGATGAAAGGGAAAAAAGACAAAAAGAAGGAAATGTGAGTCAGGAAACACGTGCAATTAGATGAAGTTAGATGTGGATTCAGAAGAAAATGAGAAATCTTAAATTGGATGAATCAGATGAGAAATTCAAAATAAATCTTCAAAAAAGAACAAAAGACTAGAACTTAATTGGGATTTTTTAATTGTTTTGAAAAGTGAATTTTCCAGGGAGTACTGTATATAAGCCTTCAAAATCTACTTGACTGCTAGAAATTCAAGTAAACCAAAATGTTTAGACAAAGTTATATGTTCAAGTACAAAATTGGGCAGGTGCAGCCACTAGACTTTGTCCGAATTATGACTACTCAGTGAAGCTTGCAAATAAATCGAAAATTAGATATTCCACCTTTATGTAATTGAAGCGAAATCTGCAAATTTCACGATCTAACGGAATTGTGTCATCTCAAAAATAACCCCTTCAAATCTCATTTTGTGTCTTCTGACCTTAGTCTAGTCTTTCCCTAGAAGTGTTTCTCCGAAAAAGTACAAAAGTTTTGCTGCACGGCCCGGAGTTCAAAAACCGATCCACTTTGAAACGGTGTGTATGAGATTTTTTTTGAAAAAAAGATCAGCAGTAGCAGCCGGCTACACGTCATAAAAAGATCATGGTCTGGTGGGAAAAGTACAAATAGGCCGAGCCGCCCGTACAAATAATGTTTTTTTCGGGGAGTTGTGCTCTCCGGAAAGACAGACCATGTTCGAATGGTTTTTTTGTGTAGTTGTTTTGGGAGAATAGAAAATAACTGATTGGAAGATGATTTTGAATAGTAAATTACGTTTAATTCTAACAGAAGTATTTTTTCTGGAATTGAGGTCAGAACAAACGTAACAGTTTTACGGTCAACAGCTTCTAGACATACTGTGAAAATCGGATACTAAAAACCTGTATTATATTAGAAGGTCCGGTACTTCTAATGTTCTGGGGTACCTCCGGAGGGCCCTTCTATTAGAGTGACCTTTCGATTTGATTCTATTTAAGCGCTTGTTTTTTCCAACACTTTTCATCGAAAAATTCGGTGAATTCTTGTTCAAAATTCACGAAAACTGAACAAGTTTTTGAACAAAAAATAATTTTTCTGTTCAAGTTTCAAATTTCTGTGGAATCGTAAAATTTCCGGAATGGTTTTCTTTGAGAACAATTTTTTTAAAAATTCATTCCAAACAACACATTTTGAAAAGGACCATTCTATTAGAGGGGGGGGGGGGGGGTTGAGTTCGGCTCGAAGGTGTATCATCTCTCTTTTTCAGGAAGCAATCGACACAGAACGGAACGTAAGAAAAGAAAACAAACAGAGAAGATCATGTGGATATATTGAGAGAATCTTAAGAAAATAAAGAAACTTTTTTTGTTGAGCGAACAGGCTCTTTTCAGCTGAGCTCTATTTGAAACCGCCTGCTCATGGTCACATGAAGAGAGTTATGAAAGCGGAAAATTTGAAGGGAAGTACAGAAAAAGTATACAAGGAAGGTTCATGATGGGCACCTGTTAGCTCCGAAGTGTCTGAGGATTTCATTTATCAATTTTTTTATTGAATCTTTTTTTTTCTTAGAAAGTTCCCATAGCTGATGATAATAAAATAAATTGCAATATGCAGAAGATTTCAAACTACACAATTTAAGCGCAATAAATTGACTGTTGTTGGTTTAGCGCAATTTCTCTCATTCCAGACTAATTGACCGTAACCGTTAATAGAAATTTAATCTTTAATAACACTGTCCAGTCTGATGTGAGCTCAATTATCTCAATCTCTGTGCAAGATATCAAAAATTTTGATTTGATTCATAAAACTCTTTTCTTGATTCATAAAACTCTTTTCATATTATGATAAGCAGTTTATCAGTTGACAATTTTTTTATTTGACAGGAACCGAGATAAATTGGCTCAAAATTAAAAGTTAGGGGCCCTTCTCTTCAAGGTTTTCGGTATTACTCCGAATTCAAGGAACAACCATCTGGAGAAATTACTTAGAAGTACTCAGTCCTAACATAAAAATGAAAACCAAAAGATCTTTCGGGGAAATATATCGTTTCGATCTGATCATGACAGTAGCCAGATCAGAGGATAAACAAGAGAGTATTCATAAATGAGAGAAACCAGATCAACAGAGAAAAGACAGTTTGCACACAAACTGAAAAAAAAGAGAGGGATGATATGGTCAACAAACACTGGCTAGACTCATTCAATTTTCATCGTGTGTGTGCCTTTTTTAGGAGTTCTTCAAATAAAAGATTGACTTCGATTGGGAGCGAACAATCACTTTTCAAGCGGGAAGAGAAAAATACAGGTGTCAGAGACCTGGAAGTTGTTTACTATGCTGGTACGAAACATCGGAGCTGCGGCCGTAGCTGAAGGCCTTGCAACGACAACTATCGTAAGCTTAAAATACCTTTATTGTCAGAGTATGTTTTCTCCCTTTTCTTGCCGTAGTTGTCGTTTTGGGACCTTCGGCCACGGTCACCGGTGATTCTCTTCCACAGCTCCGATTTTTTGTCCTAGAGTAATACAGGATATTGTTCGGTATGAATTTTTTTATTTAGGTATGACCATCTTCTTCAGGGTGACCCTCAAGAATATTTGCTAGGTTTTCAGATCCGCTGAAAACAACGCATCCGCTTAATCGGTGCATTCACAAATTATTCAATTTTTTGGCCCTTGAAACAAGATCAATTTTCCATTGCTTACAATGTTGTAATACACTTATGTTTTCACGATTTTTCATATACAATTTTTGCCGTAAATGCTCTAATAGACGCCCACTCTAACTTTCAATTTTGAGCCAATTTATCTTGGTTCCTGGGAAAGATATAAACATTTTGTCACTGAAAAAATATAGGGGTTATTATGATAAACCAGCCTGTTTACCGCGCCTCCGGTCTTTCCTTCCAGGTTTTACGGTAATTGAGTTCAAAGTTGACAGTTTAGGTGGGCTTCTATTAGAGGAAATATGTGTATTTCTTGGATTTGTTCATTTTTAGTTCCAAGAGTTTGTGACTCCAAACCCTCTCCAGCTTTAAAGTTCTCGTCAACGCTCAAGACCTTTTTCTAATATTTTCAAACGTTTCCCTTCATCGGAAGAATTACAGTAGCCCACTTTTTTTACTCACACAGTTTCCTTCTCACACAATTTTTCTTTCGATTTTAGCATACCTACCGTAACCCTCCTTTGCACCGGTGACCCATTTTTCACAGCAATCAAAAAACAACAAAACAACAACAAGAAGAAAAAAAGAGATTCCCCTTCTTCTTCTCACTCTCACATCATCTTTCTCCTCGTCTCTGGATCTCTGGCGCCGCTCATCCTCCCTCGCAAAACTTTTTGGAACACTGTCTATACCTCTCCAATTCGCACACTATTTTTTACTCTTCGGAGTTTCCGGCGCCTGGAGAGCCGATGGAAAGGAGCCAGTGAAGACAACAGATGAGGGCGGAAAAAAAAGAGAGAAGATAGAAAATGGGTGGGATGGTGGTTTGTGATCATTGAAGAAAAGGGAGAAAGAAAAAATAACAAGTTCTTCTACAGATTGAAGTGATGTGGAATGAGTCAGGGGCTTCTGAATCAACGGATGGCTGTGTCTGGTGAATGAAACTTAGATATAAGCTACAAATATTGAAGATAAATCCTTGGTCTTGGCATAAAAAAGAATTTTGTAAGCTGTAAAAAATGTAATTTTTATCCAGAATACCTGTAGTACCTACAGTATCAGTCATTGAAATTTAGAAAAACATTTACGTATTTCTGTTGATTTTTAATCATTTTGACCATTTTCAGGAGCCTGGATCTCTGCTGTCAAACTTTCGATCACTCCGAAAATTTATCAGTGTGTAAAACCGACCAAGATTTTTGAAACTTCTTATATTTTCGATTTCTGAAATACACCCCTTCTCGGCCGGTTTTTGTACTGAAAATGTGAAAAAAACAGATCTCTTTCAGAAATCGGCTAACATCTGAAAAACTAGGAATTTTCAAAAAAAATTCTGGGAATGCGTAGTGTTCAATCTAGGCTTGTTGAAAATCCTCCAAAATTTTCATAACGATCGGAAACTTGACAGCCGCGCTCCAGTCTTTTGAAAACGCTCAGAATCAACAGGAAAACACCGTTTTTTTCGAAAAATAAAATTCATTAAAAATAACAAGTGTACTGATTAGCCAGACGTTTTGTCTGTTGATCCCTTTCGCCACGTAGAGGCTCAGTACATGAAAGGGTACCCCCGCCCTGGTCTCCGAGGACCACTGTTGGATAATTTCCAAAGTTCCTTTTTCCTTGTAAGAAGCCTTGCATACACTTTTTATTGATATTTGTTCATTTCTTTTCATCTTTGATTGAATCTTTTGCAAAATTGGAACGTTCAGCGGAAATGATTCTACCTAGCCATGAACCCCAAAACATGGCGACCCTTAGGGCCTTCTAGTACTTTTTTCGCATTCGACTAGTCGAAAGAAAAAAAAAAAAGAAAATGAACCAAAAAGTGAAGATTTTTTTTGAAAAGCTTGAAAATTAAATAAACACAATTTGACGTGACCTTCTGAAAATAGAATAGTAAAATAAATAGGTTTAATCGCGCCGAAGGCGCACCAGCCAGCTGTTTGAAGCGCCAAACAAGCTGGTGAACAATAAAAAAGATCCATTTCATATTTGGTTGGAGAACCATTATGCCTGTCACACTAAATATATATTATGATCCGACTGAAAATCAACCTAAACTCAACTGGAAACTTAATTTTTAGATCAAAACTGGAGTTCTTCAATATCTTGTTGAAAACGCTTTTTGTGTCAAAAACCTAGTTCTCTGAAAATATCGAAAATCTGTAATTTTGCTAATCGAGAAAATCTCTGTGTGTGGCCTTGTTTCTAATGCTGAGAATCCCAGATTCCTTCAGATCGCAACATATTTTTCTCACAGACCATATCACCGCTTTCAATTCCTGATGACGTCATATCTTCCACACCTCGTCGTGTACTTCGTTTCGTCCACCCGCAATCGCCTAATCTATCCATCGTCCGAGTCATTTTGTATCTCGATTTTCTCTCCGAATCGGTCAGCATTCCGAATATCTCTACACGGAATAAGTAGGCCAATACGGACAATTGGTCAAGTAAAAGAGAAAAGAAAAGTAGGAGGAGGAGGAGAAGAACGCGTTTCGCGTTGATTCGACCCATTCTCGTCACTCGGAAAAAGAGATCCACATTTTATTATTGATTTGGCTTTTGAGCTACTTTTTAAATTAGATTCAGATTAAAGTATATGTGGTTTCAACAGATTTGTCATATTTTCCTATTAGATCTTTCTTTGAAGTTTTCGTCTTATTAGTGGCGAAAAATTCTTAGGGTACTAAAATTTTGGGGCAATCGGGGTTTAAAATTCTCAATTCGCGGCTAAGGAATACCTGAAAAATTCGAATTTTTTACCCGCGAATTGTGGATTTTGTACCCCTAAATTGCTTTGTACACCACTGTACCCCCGAGTTGCTGTACCCTCCGAATTATGGGTTCTCATTAGTCCACAGAAATATTGATAATGTAGTCTGTGTTTGATCCCTGAACACAAACTTTTATAACATCTCTAACATTTAAAAAGTTTTCTATTTGCAAGTTTTTATCTAGATTTCAATTTACTGTGACAAAAAAATTCCGTAAAACCTGTAATAGAAGGGCCCCTAACATTTAACTTTCAGCTTATTTTTCTCAATTCGTGTAAAAGATATAAAAAATGATAACTATTGCTTAACATAATATCAGAAGTATTTTGTCAGTTGACATTTTTGGGGTCTTGCATAGGAAATGAGATAATTGAGCTCACACTTGACAGGTTGGGGGCCCTTCTATTACAGGTTATACTGTTGGTCCCTTTTTTAACTGAACGGAACTCAAGTTCAGGTACTATGTATAAATAAAATGAAAACTATAAAATCTGATAATTTCTTAAAACTCTAGCAACAGAAAACTAATCAAGAACTATTAACATTTTTTCCTATTATACTCTTACTATTTTTTTCAAGTTCGTAAAATTTGCAATTCGAACTTTTATGTAATGTGAAATATGTAATAGAAGGGCCCACATTCATTTTAACTTTGAGCCAATTCTTCTTGGTTCTTGTCAAATATATCGAAAAGTTGTCAACTGATAAACTTCTTATCATAATATCAGAAGACTTTTGCCAGTAAACCACTTTTTGATATCTTGCCTAATGCTTGGGATAACTGAGCTCAAAATTGACAGTACCTTCTATTGCAGGTTTTAATGTATATCTATTACAAACTGCTTTGTTCTACTGTCTTTCTTTTTATCATCAACAGATTGATTTCTAGTGAATTATGCCACACGACAAAGTGTCTCCACTTCCACCAAACTACATCTTCTCTCCAAATGACAAATTCTACTATGCTCCTGCCACGTGTAACTCGATGCACTACACAACAGCCGCCTACATTTCTGCTTTCGTAGAATTCGTCGTTATGGGAACTGGAGCTATTTGTTTCTACGGTAGTTATTTAAACTTAATTTCCAAGATACCATATGGTTTTTTAGTGATGAGCCACAAGACAGACACAATCGACAAGTGGTTGTTCTATCTTCAAGCATTGATTACTGTATTTTCTGTGATTACTTCTCTTCTGATGACAGTTGGAATGCGGAAGGAGAAACCACAATTATTCTCTCCAAAGCTTGCATTCATTACTGTAAGTTTTAAAATGTATTTTTAAATCCAATGTTCAATCTTCAGCTTGAAATCGGATTCCTTCTCTTCTGGGCTGGAATTTCTGTTCTCTGCATGTCAATTGGAATCGATTTCACTCGTTCGGCATTCGGACACTTTGGAAGAGTTCTTCAAATTGAGAAGGATTACGGACCGATCTGGCCATTCAATGTGGCTGTGGTCTCTTTCTTCACTGCTGCCATTGCTATCTGGTAAGTTACTTAAAGGAGGGGAGACAGGAGAGCACTTCCAGTGTGTGCCCCACAAGTTCAATTCCTCGAGTTTCTGATAGGAAAAATCTGCCAGATCAAATTTGATCTACCATAAAACTTTGAAAGTTGTCAAGTCTGATGAAAATAACCCGCGCCGTAGGTGCACCAGCCAGACGTTTGAAGCACCGGAGGCGCGACAAACAGATTGGTGTGAAAAAAATTTAAAGATAGTTATGTTTCATGTCTCCCTTCTTTGAAATTGGAATATTCAGGACTCGAATCATTGTTCAAGGAGCATGCGACTATCTGTTGGACAAGGAATATTTTTCCAGTAAGCAAAATGTTGAATTGAGAGAGGCATCTAAGTCGAGATAATAAAAAAAGATCTTTGTAAGTTTTAATTGATTTCGAGTACTGTACTTCTTCTATTTGTTTATGTTGCCATTGAACACTAATAAAACCTCTAATTGTTCTGAAACCTACAAAATAACCACTGTAAAGCACAAACATGAAACAAAACTTTATTAATAATTGAGCAGCCATCCCAGAATGCTTCTCTTTCTTCTCTTATATCCAAGTGCTGGATTGTAACTGGCATATCCGACAGTGTTGAAAATGTTATCGAACAACCAGTATGATCCACCATCCGGATAATACATCTTCTCTCTTGAAGCAGCCAAGCCAGGCATCGTTGCAGTTTCACAAGTAGTCGTTCCATTCAGATACAACTGATAAAAAGATATTGAATGAAATACCAAGATGAAATGTCCCTACCTTGAAAATAAGAGTCATGTCACCATTTTTCGCGAAATCTGTTGGAATGAACCTCTCATAAGTAAGACACTTTGTCCCTCCTTTCAAGTAACTATATGCACATTTTATATCAGCCTTACAAGCTTCAGCGCATTCTGCGACGGAGGATACTGTACTGGTTGCTAGGGCATATTCTTCGAACTTAGAGTCTTCTGATTTTATGTTATCCCATGCTGCCATACAAGGACCATTCGCTGGTTCAGGGGTCGTCGGTCGGTTGGCTCGACATGGTTTGCGGGCCTGAATGCTCAGCGTTTTGAAATTGGGCCAAAAATAACATTTTTAAACAGAAGTATTTGCTCTAATAGAAGCTACCTTCACTTTGAGCTCAATTGTCTCCATTTCTATTAGAGATTACAAACATCTGTTAACTGATAAATTATTGGTGATTTAATGATGAATGTTTCACCATTTGACAAAATTTTGATATCTCTCATAGGAACCGAGATAATTGAGCTGACTTATAGGGCGGGCTCACCGATTTACCCCGGAGTATGGGTCTTAAAAATTTACCTCGGCGATGTGTGCCGTGACGGCGAATAGCGCCAAGAAAGTGAGAATTTGAAGCTGCATTTCGTTTCTTTCGAATGTATTGGCTTGTTTTATGGAGTCAAGATTTCAAAAAGTTTATGAGGGAAGTATAACATGGGAATGTGTGATGTCAATGACTCGAATAAGGATGTGAAAGTCCAAACGTCATGAAAAACTTGATAGACTGTGTTCGGCCTGATTCTGCTTTTCTGAGCAACTAGGTTTAAAGTGGATTACAAACACAACATAAAAGTGTATCATCCTACCGTAATCTTTATTCCAAACTAGACTTGACTCTATATCATAAAGATTTTTAAAGAGAAGTCATGAATGTTTAGGTTACTGTAGCTAAAGTTATTTGGAAAAGTGCAAACATTGTTTTTCCAGAATCAACTCTGACAAACAGTCTGAGAAAGTTATTTGAAAAATAATTTTTTTCGGATCTTTTTCAAACACATGTTTCCTTATTTACGTCTAGAGTGCCGAGTCGACTCGAAAATCCATGATTTTTGTCGACTTTGAAAATCGACACAGTCGACATTCAACAATTCGACAAGGCTATTTGTCGATAAAAATCGAACTTTTCGTTGTCGATTTTTGTCGACTTTCAGTCGACGAAAGTCGACGAAAATCGATTCTTGTCGATTTTGCGTCGACGGAAATCGACAGAAATCGACAAGAATCGACTTTTGTCGATTTTGCGTCGATTCTTGTCGATTCCAAATCGACAAAAATCGACTTTCGTCGATTTTCGCTTTCATCGACTTTTGAAAAGTCGATTTTCTGTCGACTTTTTGAATGTCGATTTTTGATCGAGTCGACGAAATCGACACCGATTTTAACGATTTTCGTTTGTCGATTGTCAACAATCGACACAGCACACTATTTACTTCGTCGTTCAACTAGAGAATGCTCGTAGAATATGACGCCCTGTCCGCATTGCGCGGTGTATGCAGATCAAGAAAAAGCGCGAAGAAGAAAAAAAGTTTAATTGAGACTAATTTGTTCTCAATCTTCACAAAATGGCTCAGGAACCGTACGTTTTCACGCTCAAAAAAAGAAACAACGATGACTCGGACAATGACTGGGATCGGTATTCTGAAAACGTTCGCCCGACAAGAAGAGGACGAAAGATAGATGCGCTGATGAGAGTTGGTTTTATTGTATTGTTCAGAATTAGTAACTACTTGATTTAGAAGCCAGAAGAAGTTGTTACGGAAGCTACTGCACGAGAAAAGCTTGACAACCTTTTCAAGGAACTTCAAGAAGCGGGCGATTCGACCGAAAAAGACGAAATTCAGATGATTCTCGAGTTCTGTTCGTGGTTTGAAGAGAAACTTGCAATCGGATCTCATAAACTGTACTATGAATTGCTTTGGAAAGTAATCAGCAGGTGTGAATTTTATCGTTTGAACAACTGTATCTGAAGATTTTTAGACCAGGATTTCTGGAACAGTACAAGGAAGACGAGAGAATGCTGAAAATATGGGAGATAATGGCTGATAACAGTGCTGGTCATGCACACGACATTTATCAGTTCGCTATCAGTCGACAGTCCCTGATTAAGTCGGATTTCGTAATCCAAATTGATAAATAGTCTTCGAAATTTACAGATGCGCAGCACTGTATGCTCGTTGGTCGCAATGTGTTGAATTGGCAGGTGCCTATGTGGAGGCTCGGCGTGTTTTAGTTCTGGCTCGATCCAACTGCGCTATGCCTCTGAAAATTATCAATGATGCTGAAGATGAGCTAGAAATGAGAGATATGCGAAGACATTTACAAGACAGGGATTCAGATGATGACGATGATTTTGAGGAGACGAGAAAAGCATTCACACAGTTGCCTGGTAATTGAAAAAGCATTCTCGTCGGATCTAAATTTCTTGATTTTAGTATTCGGTGACAACCACACCGTCCCCATTGTTCGCCTCCCATCTATGTGTTCGGATACTACGAAGCAGACGATAAGGTTCGATACACAAAACGTTGAGAAAATCCAATCTGTTTGTGTGGATAATCAAATGCAACCGTTCGAAGTATGGTTTTGTGCTTATTCTCTGAATATTTTATCATTCCAGGTCCTGTCTTATGGGGATGCAGATGACGTTGAATATCTGAAGAATGTTCACGAATTGAATGCTCACATTGAACGATATGCAATCAAAGAAACAAAGAACCCAAGTATCGCTGGTACGTCAGCGTCAGGTGTAGGAACAACGGTGCGTTTTTCTTGTTGAAGTACTGGGGAAATTTTTTTTTTCAGATCTACCCCATCTCTGATTATAGATTTGAAGTTTGGACAGTGGAAAGTTCCAATCCAACGAAGCCAAAAGCCAGAATGGCTATCAAACGCATTTTCAAGGATATGTCCTTTGAGGTACTTTCTTGTATTTAAATTGTTGAATTCATTGTAATTTCCTTGTTTAGGAATATGCTGCTTCTCTTCTCCCGAACCATCCGTCAATGATGCGGGCTGCTGTCAAAAAGTTGAATTTTGATGAGACACTGGAATAATTTGAGTTTGAATTTTTATTCATTTTGTCAACTATCATACAAACAAAAACACTGGGAAATCAATGGGAAGAATGCGGCGAGAACTGAAAAAAATCACACTTCTGAATTGTATTATGTACTAAATCATATTTTTTTTCATAATTTCTCTCTTGTTATCACATTCAAAATAAACTGTGACTATTTCGATGGGAGAAAAATGGGACTTTTGGCTTATGAGAAGTGAATAAAAACAACACGGGGGGAAGGAAGTGAACTGGAATGGATGAGAATGAAAATGAGGATCTTATGTACAGAACAGGGAAGGTGAGAGGAAATGAGCGGAAGACCACTTAATTATTTTTGTTCATTTGATCTACTTTTTCTTTGAGCTCTTTGACTTGCTCAATCAAAGCAGACAACATTTGAGTGAGATCTTCTTCGTTTTTACTGAAAAATATAAAATTTAAATTATTACACCACGATATTATTTTGGTACAAAACATCGGAGCTGTAGAAGATCCCACAACGACAACTACCGTAACCTAAAAGTCCTTTTGTTTTCCGGATTTATTTTCGGCCAAATTTTTAGACCCTTGTCACTTTTTCAGCTATTTTTGCCTATTCTTTTTCGATTTGTTCAGGTTTTTGTCTGTAAATCAATAAGACGGTGTTCGCAGAGATTACTGTAAAAAACTGATAACCTCAAAACTATTTGGAAAAAAAATGCTCGCAGTCTTTCCACATTTTTACGTGATTATTGTTGCAAAGAAACTACAGTAATCTACAGTAATCTTTACGAACATCGTCCGTTCGAATTGCAATTTGCAAACAAAAAAGCCGAGAGAAGTGAAATATTTCAGGGTTACTGTAATCGTCGTTGTGAGACCTTCGGCCACTGCCACCGGCGTTTCTCTTCCATAGTTTCATTTTTGCACCAGATTATTTGTACTCACCTGATAACTTGAGCAGTTGATTCTTTTTGAAATCCACGAAGAACGAAAAGATTCAGGATAAGGAATGCGGCGAGCAAACCAGTGATCATATACAAGAAAGGTTTGTACTCTGGAGAGCTAGTCACCGTTATCGGTTGAATTCCACGAGAAATTTCACTTCGGAAGTGCATGTCAGAAGAAACCAACGATCCTTCATCAGACAGTTTGCTGTGTTCTCCACCAGCAATCAGCCGATCTGACTTTTTGGACCGACGGTGACGAAGTTCTGGTGTATTTTTCGATTCAATTTCAGATTCTTTTGTTGTTGTTGACTCTGTGATTTGTGGGAAGTTGACGGATGTGAGGGATCTGGAATATAATATTCAAATGAAACAATACGAATCAATAACGAAATACCTCTTCTCGGGCTCAGGATTTTTCTTCGCATAATCATCAAACATAGCGTTCAATATTTTATAATGTTCCTCCAATGCACTGTAGGTTGGTTTCTCGATGAAGTTCTTCACAACACCCCATACACTTTTCTTATAAACAATCGTTCCATAAACTTTGACACGACACGAAGCGGATCCGATTCTCGAAACACAGTATTGGCAGTTAACAGTGAAATGATCTGCGTATGGAACTCCGGAGTTCTGTGTCTCCTTTTGCATTTTGAATCCATGTTTTGGATTGGGGAAATGAGTCAGAATTTGTTTCTCATTCACAACAATGTCCTTGGATGCCAGTGGATTTGCAACGTATACGGTATAAGTGCAGGTACGGGTGTTTTCTCCTTGATGATTTCGATGCCACATTGCAGCCACATACGAGTCAACTTTTGTCTTCTTATTGCATTCAGCCATGAAATCGTTTTCTGTGAATACCAGTTCATAGAACTTCTCAACAGAAACTTTTACTTCTTTATCCATCAGAAGACGTCCAGAATGCTCAGCACATGGACAAGCGATCTCTTCTTCATCCATATCGAATTGCTCAGAGAGATGAGCAGAATCATCATCGTGGAAATCAGAAGATGTTGAACTTTGAGAAGTGTTATCCTTATCAATATTTTTCAGTGTTGATACTGCAGATGTTTCAGTGCGTGGGGAAATTGATCCATTAAATGAAGGAGAGCTCAGATTCTGAAATTTAGAGTTCTTGTAAATTTGATAGGAGCTTGTAGGAGGGATTTTAATCTATTTAACTATCAAATGAAACGATTTCTTTCGTAACAAGTACTGTCACCATCACTCTCTTTTCTCATCGTTTTCTCACTATTTGCTCTTCAATTTTTTCAACGTCTTTTCGTTGCAAAATACAGAGAAAGATAAATATCAGAAAACCGATCATTTTCCTATTGACTGCTTTGATGACGAATGAAACTCTTCGAACTCACTGTCATATTTTCCGTTGAGGCGTTCTTGGTTGAGGCTGGTGAACTTCCCTCCGGAGGCGTATGAATCTGCGGGTTCTGGAACGATCGATTAGGAAGTGGGTATAAAAATATGGAGAAGATTTTTTGAATGGGTCGGAAATATTGGGGTATCCCTAGTAGATTTTCCTACTGAAAAAGTTGGAAATTTACGATAAATTTGAAATACCGTAAATACTCTAAAAGAATGCCAACCGTCAATTTTGATTCAATTTAACTCGATTCCTGTGAAAGATATCGAAAATTGGTTAACTAACAAAATATTGTTGATATTATGATGGGCATTCTATCAATTAATTATTTTTCGATATCTTCTACAAAAACCGAGATATATGAGCTCAAAGTTTCGGATGGCAGTCTATTGGAGTGTTTATGGCAATGATGTCATTCAAAATGTTTCTACATTTGAACTCGGAATGTTCAAAATATTTGGACTTTTTTGAATACTCATGATGTTTGAAGGTAACAGAAAAACAATTGAAACTAGTATTTCAATAAGAAAAGAACGGAGATAAAATCTGATTCTTTAAGGAATCAGAACAAAAAAAAAGACTAAAACACCAACCTGTTTAACCCGTCTTGAACTATTATTTCTCAGAAAACTAGCGGTCATTTGTTTAGCTAATTTAGCTAATATTTTCATATTAGGTTAGGAATATTTCTTTGCTTCAACAAAGAATTAAAGAGATGTTGGTTGTCTTGAGACCAGAATCTAATAGTAAGGGTCAGTGGGTATTTCTTATTCCTTATAACATATGGGCGGTATGGAATGGAAATAGAGAGACCCGAGGGGCGTGGCCAAAAGACTACTATGACCATAAGGTCAACACTCTCGGGATGTTTGACTACAAAACCAGAAAAAAGGAACTAGAGAATAGAAAATAAGGCACGGAGAGAAAGAGATAGAGAGAATCGTTTTCAAAGGTTTTCAGAGTGGTTACCAATGCATTGAACACTTGACAACATTCAAATTCAATTTTGAAATTGAGTGAGTTTCAGTGAGTGGAAAAATGATAAAACCAGGATTGGGCGAGCACAGCAACTCTTCCGAAACGTCAAAGAAAACAGTATGGGAGAGATAGAGACGCAGAGAAAGCGAATGCGCTGAGTCTCTCATCTCTAGAAGAAAGGAATAGAGAATGAAGGCAAATAAAGTGGTTTTCAGAGAGAGTGTGAAAGAAAGAGGAAACGAAGGAAACACATATTGTCAGCTCGGAGTCCTGGAAACGTGTTCTAAGCGTGATTTGTGAGAGTTGTATGAGTATGATGCGTCGACTGGAGACCCATTCAAAACTCTAGATTTTCTCGTCATTCCGTGATTTGATACCGGTCTATCATACCCCCCGCCGTTCTATGAGCAACCAGCAATTCGATAGAGACTCATTTTATATTTAGACAGACTAATAATGAAAATGACTTTTTTGATTTGAGGGTCTTCCAGATTATCAATCGAAAGAAGCGTCAAGCAAGCTTCTATTAATGGGAAAGCCTGCAAATTTATTTCGAAATATTTGATTAAAATAGATTTAGGTTTTGAAATTCATCAAAAAGGCTGACAGATGTTTCGACCCATAAACTCTTTACGCTGTACCTACCGTAAACCAAAGGTTTACTCAATCAGAATGGCAAATCCTTAGATTCAGAAAATTACACAACTACAGAACTAAGAATTCTTCAAAACTTCTAAACCAAGATTCCTAAACTTAAACGCCTGTAATCTCGAAATATCCACATGGGAAAGTATTTGAGCTTCTGGATTTTGGAATAAATATAATTCTAAGAGAATGACCTCTTAACTTTTAACCTTGGGCCAATTTATCTCGGTTTCTGTGAGAGATATCAAAAATTGGTCAACTAACAAAAATTGTTTTCGGACACAAAGTTTCAGAAACAGTGATTCCTGCATATGGATTTTTTGGAAACAGCTCAACTATTTTGAATTCCAAGACTGATGTTCTTCATTTTATCCAGAATTCACTAACCTTTACCTTATAAACCATATCCCAAACTTCTTCTCTCGTCATTGCTCTTCCTTCTTCTCCAACCACTTTCTGCTGCGCTGTCGTCAGAATTTGAAACGATTTGTCTCGATTGATGAATGATGCAAAGAAGTACTTTTCCCCCGTATCTCGTTCAAACTGAAAGGTATTTAGAAAAAAATTCAGTCTGTTAATAGAATTTCAAGAAACTACCTGAATAGAGTTCGGAAAAATGAATGCAGCTTTCATCTTTTTTATCAATTTGATTTCCTTCATAGGGATCACCAAAGTCGTTTCCCAGCCGATGATGTTAGCGTAGAAGCAGACATTAAATTGAGATATGAACATTCGTCCTTGGGCAAGAATCTCTCGTTGGTAGGCACAGGAATAGGCTGAAATTTAATTTGGAATTGAAAGGGAAATTGTTCAATAGTTTACTTTTGTTTCTCTTCATGTAAGTGTTATGTTCATTAAAAATAGCTCGATCTATGGTTATCAAAAATGTTCGGACAGACTTTTTTGAGAAACGGGATTCGGAATAAAATAATTTTATGGAATCCGGAATTCAGAATCCAGACAAATAACAATTTCCTGGAATCCGGAATAGAATTAATTTCCGGTACAAAAAAGGGAAAAAATCCGAAATTTAGAGATGCTAAATATTTAGAAAATTCTTTAAGGTCCTTTAGCAGAAATTTGAAAAGTACTGCTCGTGGAAGATAATTAAAAGTTCTTCTGAATCCGTAATAAGGAATCCGGGCAAGTTTTTATTTCTCAGAATCCAGAATCCAGAATGAAAAAATCACTGAATCTGGAATCCGGAAATTTTTATGATTTTGCTTGCATCATTCAATTACCGTAATCTTGTTCTTCAGAATTCAAAAGTGCACAAATTTATTATCAATGTATCGCCTGATCGTTTTTTCATTATCTTCCCAACTTGTTATCTATGTAAATGTTTATGATTCATCTATTAAATCGAATGAACATTGTTTTCAAAATCAATCCTATTGTTGAATTTCAAACATCAAAAACTCACAAGCCAAAAATTGATCGCTATCTTCAATCAATCCTTTATCAACAAATATCTTCTTGAACTGCAAATTCCTCTCGTGATAGCTAGGATGAATCAATTTCTGAAATTATTAAATAAGAAAATTAAGAAAATTGAATCATTCTCACCATGAAAATGTTCTTATCCGGTTTCTCAGCAAAATATTTTTCCATCCGACTTTTTGCTCTCTGACTGTCATCGCCTCTGAAAATATATGGAAATTTAGAATAAAAAAGGGTTAATGTTTGGAGGTTACCCATTATTCAATGGTATTTGAGATGCGGGACGCTTTAGAAGAACCATTACAAAACAACAGGAGTTTTTAGAACATTTCATTTTTTAGCTCTCCAGAAAAACCAATTTCGTGGATTTGAGGTCACGCGCCCTATGCCTCATTTATGTGTCATCTCCCCCTATTTTTGATTTTATTCTCTAATCACCTTTTTTCATCATCGTTCATCATAGAAGAGTTTGAGCTGAAAGCCAAATATCAATCGATAAGAATATTGTTTTTGGTTCTTGACTATTATTAATTGGTTCTAATCAATAAACATCAAAATAAAGCTCTTACTCAGATAAGGGAGAAGCCAAGGAAGTCAATGTTTCAGAAGGTCTTTCCGCATCTGGAGACAGCTGGACCCCAGAATCCGATAGAGATGTCGGACGAGTAGTCATCGTCATCGTCGTGGTAGACGACATCAACCACGAGGAATCAGAGTTTAGAAAATAACTGGATTCAGCCAACTTGGCGAATTAGGAAGTTAGGTAGCAGAAAAATTGTGAGAACTGTTCTTATTTCTGTCTCTCTAACAGTACAATACAAATATCTCAATATGTAATGTGCCTGTATATATTGACATTCATATCAACACAGGCAAAGACTCGTCTGATAAAAAAGTTTTCTCGTCCATCAAAAAGTGTCCTCCTCCTTCTTCTTTCTCTATTCTATCTCTCTACATTTCAGTTTTTCTCTCTTTTTGAGCACACACCACATCAAGTCACTGAACACTTCTTTTCAGTAGGAAATGGGTTCATTGAATTTCTTTTTATCACACAAATTTCTAGATTTTCCTAGCCTAGAGACATGAAAATTTTGAAGATAGATAAAACGAGTAGTCTAGTTGATACCGTGTTTTAAGACTCGGAAAATGTGGTGGACACACTCTTTAAAAAAAGGATACGGTAATAGAACTGTGAAAGCTACTCAATATTATTTTGATACAAAAAAATCGAAGATGTGGAAGAGAACCGTCAGTGGTCGTGGCCGAAGGTCCCACAGCGACAACTACAGTAACCTAAAAGTCGTTGTGTTTTCCGGATTTATTTTTCGGCGAAATTTTCTGACCTTTCAAACGTTTTCAGCAATTTTTGAGGATTCTTTTCCAATTTTTTTCATATTTTTTGTCTTCAAATCAATGGGACGGTGTTCGCGAAGATTACTGTAGATTAATGTAGAAAAACTTTTTTCCCGTAGTGTTAGAGACGTGTTCATGTTTTTCGAAGAAACTACAGTAGTCTACAGTAATCTTAACGGACATCGTCCCGTCCAACTACAATTTGCAAACCAAAAATCCGGAAAAAAAAGAAAAAATACTCAAAAATAGCTGAAAAGGCTGAAAAGGTCCACAAATTTTGAAAGAAAAATATGTTTTTGAGGGGAAATATCTGATTGACAACAATGTGAAAGAAACGTTAATAAACTGCTTCTAAAAAATCTTCCATTCTCAATCTAGTTCATGTAGCTACAGTAACTTAACGGAAGGTTTGACTGACTAATTGAAACTAATACTGAAAATCTGGAATTCAATGCAATCCGTTCCTACCAAAACAAGTGTTCCACTTCCATGTTCCTCCACAACTGTAGCATACAAACTACAGTTTCTCAGAGGTCAACATCTATTTTTTTGCTCGGGGAAACATTAGATTACAAACGAAACCCGCACTTCAAACACACTTTTCGCACCGAAAACTTCGAGAAGACAAGCAGAGAAAACGGTGTAGTGATCGTCGATTGTAGCCAACGGTTTGTTACATTCGGAACAAAAAGTGGGATAAATTTGAGTGAAATTTAAAAACTGAAACACTCCGAAATGTGACTTGTTTGAGGAACTAAATTAGGAGTTTATGCTAGTACTTCGAGAGCAAACTCCAATCATCAAGAGCGACGAAAATGTTCAAGAATAATCAGAGAATCATTTAAAAATCTGGAGAATCGACACAAAAATTGAATCCTTCTGAACTGATTAGTGTCTGATTTATACACATGGTATAGCTATACAAATACAGTCATCTACAATAAAAACAGTAGCCCGGAATTTTTTAAAAATCCACTCAAAACACAATTTTCGAAACAGATAAATCATGGTGTTTTAGAACTACATTGGTTTATTGAACGATATAGAATGATACAATAGAGGGGCTTTTATGCTGGTTACATGATAAAGAATTTAATAAAAGAAAGTGATTGCGGGGGATGCAACGCACATTCCCCGGTGAATCACCATCAGAAGAGTGCGATTTAGCACACAGGGATCAGAAAAGGTGCTTCCAGAAGCGGAAAAACTTTCTTATGAACATTCAAAGCCTTGACTTCAATTAATCTAAAAAAAGGGAAAACTTAGCGCGTTTTCTTTGTTGTCTTCTTAATTTTTCCCATTTTTATCAATCACTCTATCAGTCTAATTTTCTCTCTGATTCACTTTTCCAAACACTGCTCACAAATCTCGGTTTCATAACCAAACCGTGATTTGTTCCGTCTTCTTCTTCTTACCAACCTCCCTTTCAACCTTTAATCAGAATTTTAGATCAAATTTCTTATCATTCCCATATGTGTCTCGTTAACCACATAGATAGCATAATAAATTCGTTGACTTTATCAATTTCTAAATACTTGAGCTCTTTTCCCAATGCGTCCCGTGTAGTGAGTGTGTCTTGAGTTGCTCTTATGATGATGACAGCCAAAGAGGAAATCGGAAAATTTTTACGGCTGGTGCATAGTTAGGAAACGGAATCGCATGATTTGGAAATATATGGGAGCAAAATGACGAGTTGTAAATTTGTGTAGTTTGTTATCAGAAAATCAAAATTCATATTAAGTTGTGAATTGAGCCACCTCCTATTATTCAGATTAAAAAATTGAAGATGTGGATGAGAAACACTGGTGGCCGTGGCCGAAGACCCCACAAAGACAACTACCGTAACCTTCGATTTATTTGTTATTGTCCAGAAAACATGTAATAGAAGGGCCCCTACACTGTCATGTTTGAGCTCAATTATCTCAATTCCAATGCAAGATATCAAAGTTGTGTCAACTGAGAAATTACTTCTGATATTATGATAAGCAATTTATTAGTTCACAACTTTTCTATAGATAGGAACTGAAAAAAAAATTGAGTCAAAGTTAAAAGTTCTGGGGCCCTTCTATTACAGGTTTTACGGTGTTTTCAAGATGTATTATCTTGACATTCGTGCGTTTCCAGTCAATTTTTATAGAAAAATTTTATTTTCCCCCATGTTTTATTGAGAAATAACAGAAAAACTCGACGAAAAGCAGTGAAAAAAAAATCAATCCAGTAAACAATGTTTTAGGTTACGGTAGCTGTCGTGGTGGGACTTTCAGCCACAGCCATCGGCGTTTCTCCATAGTTTCGATTTTTCATACATACCAGAATAAACAACCCATTAGCTTTCGAACCGAATGAATGAGGCAATGCAAATAATATGAGTAAAACGTTATCGAGTTGAAATCTGTACTTTAGGACAAAAACAAGACAATAAGCATTGTCATAGGAATCGAACTAGTATTTTTGCTTTAGGGAGACAATGTTGTAGAAAGAAGACGTTGAACTGAAAATTTCTAATGAACGAATTACTGGCATCATTTCGGGAAAGATTTCTGTTGATTCTAGCCAAATTGGTCTACGGCGAAGGGTGCTAACAACAAGACTTTTCCAAGTTTACTTTTTCAAGTTTACTGTGCCTTGCAACTTACTCTTGATCATCATCATCTATGGCATTTTGTCGCCTCAGAATCGTTCTTCTTCTCTTTTCAGCATCCCCGCGTGCACTGAGACTTCTCGTCAGAATCCCACGTGAAACAGATGAAGAAGGCGACTGACTAGGACGAATTATCACTGATCGAACACGTTTGAACACTCCTTGACGGTGGAAGAATTCTAGCAAAAGAGGTTACAGAATAATTTACAACCAAACTAAATTATCTTACCTGAACTCATCTTGAATATTCTAAATTAGGTTACAGAAAACTATAAAATATATCTACAAATCTCAAGATCTCTTCTTTCGTACAGTCCGTGTCTGTTACACTTGGCTGAGGAACAGAAGGGCCTCTTTGTTTTTGTCTGAAATTTTCGTATTGCTGTGTCTTTGCTTTTTTTGCTCGCTTTTTCGTTTATGTATTTTTATTTACAGTCATTATTTTCTTGTGAATGAAAGTGGAAAAAAGAAGAAGAAAAAGGCAGAATACTAAATGTACAGACAACAGGGACCGAGTAGACTTTCATGAGTATAAAAAACTGGGAAGGAAAATAACATTAGCAAGGATCACATGAAAAGGTGCAGAATGTGTTTTTT